>NC_056630.2:29042485-29417485 GCF_002870075.4 Lactuca sativa | reverse complement strand
GATTTGGATTGCTTTAAGGAAAGGATTATCCAACTAGGGTTTAAGGTGAAACCCTTAAGGAGTCTACAAGTATAAATAGACCCTATGGCAAAGGGAAATCGACATCTCTTCTCAAGTAAGAAAACCCTGGCCGATTTCCTCCTCTCATCTCTCTCTCTCTCAAATCATCCTCCTTGCTAGTTGGTGTTTGTAAGCCATTAGAGGAGTGACAATTGTGACTCTAGAGCTCCAAGACAACAAGATCAAACAAGAGTTTCAAAGGTATACTTCTAGATCTGATTTTGTATTGTTTTATACCTAATTAGTCATTAGAAGTCTTGGATTCAAAGCATTTTTAATTAGAAAGCCTAGATGCAAGCATTAGGGTTTTGCATGCGCACATAGGAAAGTTCTTATGGCTAAAACCCATCACAAACCGAATGAATTTATGATGTATTCTTCTAGATCTCTTCAAAACTTGAGCTCTAATCATTTCCTCCTCTTCTAAGGGTTTTCCAGAGGGTATTTTTCATAATACTTCTTCAGAAAGTCACATCCAAGTCCCCCAATTTGTCATAATGTTTGGATATATATATATATATATATATATATATATATATATATATATATATATATATATATATATATATATATATATCCTTATTCTAATAAAAGAATAGTTTTATTCTCCTTTTGACATGTGTCACCATATTAGGTCTCATAATTAATGCATATTTTATTTTTCTTTTGCCATGTGTCACTCTATTATGTCTCCTAATTAATGCATGTCACTTGCTAACCTATTGAATCTCCATTTTAAATTTCAAATTTTAAATTTTCCACTCTAATTACATTAAATTAATAACATTAGAATGGAAATTAAATAAAATTAACACAAATTATAAAGTGATATAATTATACATATTTATTTAAAGCAATGATTATAATTTTATATAACTAAAAAAATCTCTTAATAAATAATTTATTTAAAATAAGTGATTAATAATTTTGAGTTTTTAATATTAAAGTTTAATTAAGTTTGTAACCGTGGTTCCCACGGGTTATAAAATAATATATATATATATATATATATATATATATATATATATATATATATATATATATATATATATATATATATATATATATATACTTACCTAAAATGTGGCCACCACGACGTGGTAAGGTCACCATGTCGTGGTTTACGTGTTTATCCCGTATTCTCCAAGTCAGCACCAAGAATCGCGAAGATTCCATTCACCACACCGTGGGTATCGAGAATCAGCATCTTCTCAAACCATGAGACTTGTCTGAAATTGGGTCTAGTTTTCAGATCATTTTGAATCACGTCAATCGGAGTTACGAGTCATGAGATATGGCCAAAATACCGACGAGGGGTCAAGTTATCCAGTAACATTCTTTTTGTGTATTCTTCTTGCTTAAGCTCTTCATTCCTACTTCCAGCTTCCATATTGGTTCCGAGAATGTATTTTACACTTCATAACAGATATTAAACATAATAAGTGCATTTTGTTCTATAATAAGCATAAATATAACTAAATATATTAAGATATGATGTAAAATATATATGTAGATATGCACATATCAGGACCCTATCATTATAAGGGACAAATGGTATAACTAGTTCCGGATAAGCTACTTACTTACAACCGTTGTCAGGGCTAAAACATCCTGGAAGCTACATGCCTTCCCAGATTTAGGATAAACATGGGATCATTAAACACAATTTCCATGGAATTGGTTTGCAAAGTCCATCCCGAAGCATTGTGCTTCAAGTCTAGAAAATTGCTTCTTTTCGACTTAAAGGTACCTCCTTTAAACGCAAGATATTTGATCATTCATCCTTTAAGGAATTTAATCATCTCGCATGAACACTCTCAATTCCCATCATATACTTAATTTTATCCTTCAAGGAATTTAATCATTTCTCACGAACACTCTCAATTAAATCCGGCTTTCTTCTCGTTAGACGACGTATACTATCTCTAACATTCTTGGTATTGACCTTTGAATTCAAAGACCCTTTATATGTTTGCAACACATGCAACATTAACAAAAAAAAATGATACAAAAAACATCAAAAATTTATATGATATAATTGTTGGATAATTATAGGACCACTTCATAAATATGTATGATATATTATTAAATCCAATTATTATGGTAAGAATATAAATTGTTGATGGACCGATTTATTGAATATTAACTTACCTTGTGGGTTGAGTTCCCGATTTGACTCAAGATCTCCTAAATCCCTAATATCTCTCACATTCGGTTATATCTCCATCTATATAAATACGTGATGGGAAGCAGATTTACAAGATACGAAAATACATACATGTAAATTCATTTAGGGTTTACTAAGGGATTTTAGAGAGAGCTCTTGAGATCAACTGGAAAACCCAAGCCTAGTTCTTCAGATCCGAAGATCATAATAAAATCAAGTATATAATCGTTCTTTAATTGTATAAGTTTTCTATTCATCAGATTCGAGATTAAAGATCCAATGTTTATGCTTCCGCGTTTTATGTTTTGGTTATAAAAATATCCAACAATAATAACCAAAATATTGGAAAAAAAATCCTTAGATTTTTCTAGGTCATACCGTACTAAAACATAAATTTTTTTTTCTGATTGTTAACTATTTTTTTAAAAACGTGGTAAGAATAGTTATAGTATCGTCATTTTTCTCCAATTTTTACACCCAAATAAAATTTGAGTTTACAACTTCGGATTCTAACCCCAAACGTTCAAGTTAAAGGAGGCCCGAATGGTAGTTAGGTATGATTAGAAGTGTTACCAAATAATGGAAAAGTAGTCACCTTTCAACTCTCCTAAACCACCACTTTTCACTTTTTAATTTATTTTTTAATAAAAAGAAATTTAAGTCTACGATGAAAACATGGGAAATAAACCTTCTGAAGTTGTTTTTTCGATGTTGCGGATGTTTTGAACTTACCGGAATGTGTGTCTCTTTAAGATTAGGAAGCCGATGAAGGATTCATTATTTGATAATATAGTTTACCCAGCCGTATGTTTTTGAATTTGTAGCAGATATCGTATAAAGAAAATAAATTGGATAGAATGGCTGAAAGATTCCTCTATAACTTTAAACTAGTTTATAACCCGTGAGAACTACGGTTATAAAATTAATTAAATTTTCATATAAAAAGTCAAAATTATTAATTAATTATTTTAAATAAATTATTATTTAAGAGAATTTTTTTTAGTTATATAAAATTATAATAGGGAGATTCTTTGTTATTTTCTAAAACCTTTATAGTCCTTTTAATAAAGTTTGGCTGTTAAAAAAACATAAATAAATAAATAAATATTCTAATATTTAAATATAGAGTAAATATTCTATTATTAACAAAAATTACCCATTTACCCTACAATTTATCTAGGTATAATCAGCATAAAAAGCGTAATAATAAACTTCAAGCATAGAGTGTTTATTAACTTCAGTTTTAATGTAGAACTAGGGGTAATCAAGGTTAGTCGAGACGAGTACCGTCAAGTTTGAAACTCGAATCGACTAAAACACCCGAGATCGAAAATTGGACTTGAGCCTTATTTTCGAGCTCGAGCTCGAGCTTGATAACATAGTTGAGACTTTCAAGTTTGGATCAGCTCAACTTTGTTAACTATTAAAAAATTAAAATTAGACAAAATTGCAAAAATGATCAATGTGGTATGCATTTTTTTAAAGATTTGATTGGCGGTCCATTTGAGCATCTTTCGTTGTGGTTTTGGTCCATCCTAAATCTAAAAAGACTAAATTGTCAACCTTATAATATTTTATTTTATTTTTATTTATTTTAAAGTTTTTTTTTGTAAATTCAAATAAGGAGCCCACGTCTCTCTCTCTCTCTCTCTCTCTCTCTCTCTCTCTCTCTCTCTCTCTCTCTCAACATAAGAGCATGATTCCTCTCTATTAAACCCACTCTTCTTCTTCCTCCATTCTTCATCTCCATTAAATCCATAATAGAAAAAAAAGAAACTTGAAAGAAATGGAATCAACCACCAACCCACACCCATCATCAACATCACTTGCATCCTCATATGTTCTACAATTATCATCTTCATCCACGCTGAGTAGCTGCTACTCTGTTGTTCATCTTTAAGCTTAGTTAGAGGTTATACAACTGAATTGACATTTTGCTGATAGCTTGTCTAACTGGATTGTCCCCTGCATCTAAGGATGTCAAAAACCTCCTAAGCAGTCCACCATTCTTCCTCTGTAAAACCCAATTTCCCACATTAACATCCTGTAAGAAACCATGGCGAACTGATAAAGAAAAAAACAGAAAAAATACACCATATCTCATGAGAAAATAACTCCCTACTTTAAAAGAAAGTTTATAGTGACTTACAGGCTATCGATTTTGTCTCCAACTTTGCAGGCATTACCAACTCTAACTTGCCAGGAAAATGGAAGCCAAAACACTTATACGACATATATAAACATAAATTTGCGGGGGATGATAAATGGTTAAACACAACGAATCCAAACAAAAAAGGAACTAAAAAGAGGCCAAAATGGATGGTGTTTGAGTGCAACATCTTAATATTGAAGTAATTCCACTTTTAACCTTTGAAATGAGAATTAATTGCATTTTGGGCCCTTAGTGACATTTTCGTAATTTTTGGAAGTGGGGTGAGTATGCTAGGTGTACATGATGGGTTATGGGCATATCTACAATCCTATGTGATCATACAACCCTAATTGCTTTGGATCTAAGTTTCTCTCTATTGAACATGCAAATTGAATACCAAAGCAATGAACCCTAGATCTAGTATATACAATTTCGAATTCGAAATTCACACATACACACGCACACACACACACACACACACACACACATATATATATATATATATATATATATATATATATATATATATATTAGGGTTTGATGATTACCTCACTTGTTATGTTGTAATAACAATAACAATCCTTGAAGATTCTTGACTCTTGAAAGCTTAGTGCCCTAAGTGTTGCACCTCTAATGGAGTGACTGTTGGATGAGGTGTCTAAGACCATAACTATAATTAGTATGTACTTGACCCGAGAGTAGCATGGTCCATTTGAGTTGCATATCACCAGGACAATTTGATAGGATGGACTTTTGAGAAGAATTTATTTATGATATGTTAATATAATATAAATTCTAATATATTAATAGGAAATCATATGATTTAGTTAGTATTTATCAAGAATTAATTTGGAATTAATTTTGTAATCAAAAGTGACTAATTAAATATATGGGGATTGATTTGGTAAATCAATGATTCTTATAGTGTGGGCCAATTGTTATTTAGGATGGGCTAAACCAATATGGTAGTCCATAGATAGTCCATGGAGGTTTAACCCATGGATCCTAGGTAATATGAAGAGTCATGGGCATTAGGGTTTACATGGTGCTAACCCTAATCTTGCCACACTATATAAGAAACCCCTTAGCATCCAAAATCGTGCACTAGATGTTCTAAAAGTTCATGAGCCGATTTGAGTGTAAGAATATTCTCTCAAAAGTCATCCTTTGTCCAAAGGTGTGTTGTGATTCCATTTGAGGTGAAACACTTGGGGCATTAAGTTCTTAAGGCCAAACTCAAGAAGTTCTACAAGCTACAACAAAAGGTAATTCTATAACTCTATTTTATGTTGATTATGTCATTTCCATGCTAGTTGTAGGCTTAATGATTTGGAAACAATATTGCATGTATAATTAGAGAAAACATAGATCCAAAGCATTTAGGGTTGTATGTGTACCATAGGATGTTGTAGTATACTAAAACCCATATGTCACAAACACCCAATGCGAAGGATGAAGAATGAGAGATGAGGAAATCGGCCAGGGTTTATGTCTAGAGTGCATAGGGTCGAAACCCTTATGTTAAGGGCGTTTATATAGTAGGGGCTATTAGGTTTTTTAGGTGGAAACCCTAATTTCCTTTCTTAGGCCTTAAGCAGTCCATGGACCCCCCACAATAGAAGCCTTGGACGAATTCTATAGGGCTTCCTGTAACACCGCAAAAATTCAAACCAATTTAAACTTTTCAAAAACAACCCACTTTCATTAATTCATTACAAAAAGGTTTTCAATACTTTTATTATCAGAGTATTTTTCCAAGATCCATATCATAAAACATAAACACGAGGAGCGGTACGATCACGCCTTTGCCTTGCCATGGTCTCCTAAAGTACCTGAAACATTAAACCACAACTGTAAGCCCGAAAGCTTAGTGAATTACCCCCAAAATACTGCATACAGCACATACGCCTTTCCAGGCCATAACCACACATACGCCCTTCCAGGCCATGATGTAACGCCCGTAGATCAGGGCTAGTCAATTTAGAGACGATAAGCATCAAAAATGACTTTTTTTATAGAAGATTATTTAGAATGAATAATCTTAACTAAGTTGTAGTATATGTTACAAGGATTCCGTACATATAAAGAACGCCGAAATCCGAGTTATAACGAAGAAGTTATGACCTGTCGAAGTTTCGCGACAGAACCGGCACGACACAGCGCGACGTAAAAAGTGAATTTACGTTAGAGCGATATTTAGCCTTATCAATCTAAATGAAAGTCGTAGAATATGTTAAACCGTGAGCGTGCATAAAAAGAACGTCCAAATCTGACTTCGTATGAGGAAGTTATGATTTTTCTAAGTTTCGACTTAGCGGTATGCAGCCCGAATACTCGATTTGAGATCGAGCGGTTTTTAGCCAAAACAATCTAAACGATAATCGAATATCTCATTAATTGTAGTGAAACGATAAAAAGATAGGCGAAAACGGACGTCGGATGAAGAAGTTATGAATTTATAACGGAGTTTTCCTGTCCCGGCCTACTAAAATAATATAATAAAAATAAATCAAAATTTGCCGATGGAGTCTAAACGAAAATTTTAGAGCGTAGTCTCACCTACGCGTGGATATAAAGAACGTCGAAAACGGAGTTCGGATGAGGAAGATATGAATTTTTGAAGTTTATTAAATATTTTCGATATTAAATTTAATTATAAATTTTCGATATTATCCAGGGGGGAGTCACCGGGCTTATCCAGGTTACGCCCAGCAAAACCTAAGATTACGCCCAGCGTAATTCGAAGTTCCAGACCCTATAAAAGGGAGTCGAGTGCAGCCGATTCATTTGCTCATTTCTTTTCTTTCTCTCGCGTTTTTACATCGTTTTTCGTGCAAGAATTATCCCGAAGCCCCGGTATCATTCCCGAGCCCCGAAGCAAGTCCCGAGGCCCCGAAGATCCAAAGAAGTGAAGTTCCCGAGCCGAATCTCTGCCCGCGAGGAGCTTGGTTTTTGTGAATATCTTCCAGATCTACCGAAGAATACTACTTTTACAAGCCGCAGTGCTGTCCGATCATCTTCTGATCAAGTGAGTGTGTAGTTACTTTCTTCTAACGCATAAATATTAAGTATTTGCTATGAAATACATGCTATGTGTATAATATAAAGTTGTTTATATGTGTGGGTGTATAGTCCCTTTCATAAACACGATTTTAATACAAGTATTGTTTGAATATATTAAGTATATGTTTGGTGTGAGTGTGTAGTTACCTTCTTCTAATGCATAATTATGAAGTATTGTATATAAAATACGTGTTATGTGTATATTTTGTTGTTATATGTGTGAATGTATATTCTCTCTCTTCTATCTCATAGTTCTGATTTATTTTCTATGAAATACGTATTATGTGGGTGTGCCTCATCTGTTATGTGGAATTTGTATTGAATGAGAATGCTATACAGGTTTGAAACTATGTATAAAGGTATATATTTTTATCTACTAATATGTTGGGTAGAACATGGATAGATAGTTGATGTGTGATAAACAGATGAGAGGCCTCAATGTTGTTTTGATTTAGTCATCTAGCGGAGTTTAGATGACGACCACAGACTTTTCTAGACAGTCCTGTGGAACGCTAGCAGGTTCGCCACCTGTAGGTGTTAATGAACTTGGGTGTTCATTCACTGTACTCCATCCCCCTCATGGTTGCCTTATTTGACTTATATTGCTAAGGAACCCCCGAAGCATGTGTTGTCGCCCCGATGAAATATTCTTAGACTAGGTCCCTTGTGTTAGTTGTCTTAGGGACGTAAGGTGAGAATAACGGGAATGGGTAATTGGGTTATTATTGGTTGATGAAATTAAATTAATTTATTATTGTGGGTTGAAAACCCTATATGCTTATCAGGCTCCCAAGCCTGACCCACTCAGTTTTCTTTGCATTACAGGTAATGACACAAAATTTCAAGTTGGTGGACTTGACGAGAGATTTTGGAATATAGATCAGTAGTTATAAATAATTGTTTAAAGGTCTATTTTATACTGTTTATGCTTTTGGTCTGTATTGGAACATGACATCCCGAGGTTTTATTATTTAATGAAAATACGTTCTCTTTGAGAAACGTTTTGATAAATTTTATCATATTTTCTTTGGGAACAAATTCCGCAACTCTTTAAATCAAAAGATTACTCTGAAATCATTTTAAAAACATAAATTAAATCGGTCTTTTCTGGCCGTGAAATTGGAGATGTCACAGTTGGTATCAGAGCATTAGTTTAAGCGAATTAACTAGGAATTTGTAGGTAATTTCTAGACTTAAACTTAGGATGCTAAGCGATGATTGTGAGTTGAGTGTGTCTTTTATATTTTAGGCAGTACACCTAAATTGACACGAGCACTAGTATGCTTAGGAAAGATGCCTAAAATGCTTTTATGCGCTAAATGCTACATGTTTTCCATATATGATATTTTTTGTTCGGATCTATGGTCTGTTGCCGACTGGATCTGGAAACCTTATGTGTTTAGGATTCTAAGCGTACGAATACGATATTAGAACTAGCAAGTAAATGTTTCGGAGTGAAAAAGATGATTTGAACGTCTATCGAAATATAGATCTAAATTCACCTAATTTGGTGTATAGATCGAAATGGAAAACACACAAAATGGATTGGGAAACGATAACCCGCAGCCTGAGCCACACGTGATTGGGAGTGCACCAGAGCTATCAGCTGCACCTGAGCCAATCACGATGGCGGGAGTATATGCAATGGTGCGAATGATGTTGGATCATCAGATGGAGGAAACAAGGCGTTTACTTCAACAAAGTAAGGATGAACATACCGTGCCAGTACGCCAGGAACCTACTCTTGAGACAACTATCAGGGTTGCTAAGTCAGTCGAATAAGTGATCAATGGTTGTATCGCCAACAACGTTGAAGTTGGCAAGAAGAGGAAATTTGAGGGGTCTTCAAAGTCTGACAAGAGCAACATGTTCTCGAAGTCTAGAAAAAGAGGAGATGAAGAAAAATGGTGCGGGAAATGCAAAAAGAAAAACTCGAGAAAAAGTGGTAAGGAGGTGACATGTTTTAAGTGTGGAAAGTATGGACATTATGCCAATGAATGTACATTCAATGAAAAGGTATGTTACGGATGTAATGAGGAAGGGCACTTCAAACAGGACTGCCCAAAGAGGGAAGAAGCTACAAAGCCAAATATTCCACTGAAACATTTTGAGAGACGCGACGAAGAGGTGACTTGCTACAAGTGTGGAAAGACAGGGCTTTATGCCAAAAAGTGTGTATCCAAAAAGAGGGTGTGTTATGAATGCCGAGGAGAAGGGCATTTATCTAGGGACTGCCCAAAGAATAATGAGGGAGCAAAACCAAATGCACTGCCACAGCCAAAGGTAGAAGCATTTTAAATGATCCTTGATGAAGCAGATGATAAAGCGAGGAATCAAGGATGAAGACTTCAAATCAAGGTATAGCTAGTATCAGGAAGTATAGCCTATTAGGGGCATAGTATAGGGTGAACTTGAACTTCTGTGTAATAGTTTCAAGAATTAATATAAACCCTGGTTTTGTTATCTGATGTGTTGGATGACACCTATCGAAGGATATCGTAAGAGTGGTATCCTGCCTTTAGAATATGCCTGATAAAATAACAGAACGTTAAGAGGAGTATGATACGTTTGAAGTACACCTGCGATTGGCAGGATGATGAAACGGTTGGTGTAATTCTTGAAGTTGTCCCATCGTCTGGAATTTCCATCACCAACCGAGTTGAAGTAGAATTAATGATTGAAGATACGCATGGAAGAAGTCCCAGTAGAGTCTAGGAGAATTTTTATGACTAATTGGACACATTAGTATGTGTTAATTTTTTTTGTGATTTTAGGACTTGGGGAATGCGAGACAATACTTGGGACGAGTATGAGTAGGTGTGAATAGTAGTAGAGATCTATACTATTGGAAGCACAGGACTCACGCCTGGATTAGGGAAAGACGCAAGGTTACCAAGAAACTAGTAATTGATTCCGTTTTATTCATGTATGTCATTACCATTGTTTCGGTAATGACTAGTAAGAGGGTTGTTATTCTGACCCTAGCAGTCATGACAAATTGAGTCCGACTGCAATGAGTTTGTTACGTGGTTCCAAGAACCGAGTTTGATGTAGCATCTGACTTAAGTCAGAAGATTGAAATAAATGCGATCGATAGCATCACGCTCATTGTTAAAGAAGTTAGTAGCTAGAAATGCTACATGCTAAAATGTGATTATATCACATTAGAATATGAAGGAAGGTATAATCCATTCTGGAATTTGACTCTAAGAGACTTGAGTCTAAGCGTTGCATCATACGATGAGAGGTCATAAGAACATGACCCATCGGCCTGTTACAATAGATAAAGGAAAGTACTTATCCTAAGAAGAAGAAAGAGTCACAATAAGGATTTATTTTGTAAACTCGAAGGTTATAATTGAAAGTACAACATAGTACGAAGAGCAGATGCAGGATTGAGCACTACCTGCTATCGAGAAGTCCAAGAGTTAGATACTCTTTCGAGGAAATATAGAACTTACGGTTATTACCTAGGATGAAGAAATAACGTGTGGAATCATTATGCAAGCCCTATTTCGTTGATGATTCTGGGACGTAATCATCCTAAGGGGGAGATAATTGTAACGCCCGTAGATCAGGGCTAGTCAATTTAGAGACGATAAGCATCAAAAATGACTTTTTGGTAGAAGATTATTTAGAATGATAAATCTTAACTAAGTTGTAGTATATGTTACAAGGATTCCGTACATATAAAGAACGCCGAAATCCGAGTTATAACGAAGAAGTTATGATCTGTCGAAGTTTCGCGACAGAACCGGCACGACACAGCGCGACATAAAAAGTGAATTTACGTTAGAGCGATATTTAGCCTTAGCAATCTAAATGAAAGTCGTAGAATATGTTAAACCGTGAGCATGCATAAAAAGAACGTCCAAATCTGACTTCGTATGAGGAAGTTATGATTTTTCTAAGTTTCGATTTAGCGGTATGCAGCCCGAATACTCGATTTGAGATCGAGCGGTTTTTAGCCGAAACAATCTAAATGAGAATCGAAGATCTCGTTAATTGTAGTGAAACAATAAAAAGATAGGCGAAAACAGACGTCGGATGAATAAGTTATGAATTTATAACGGAGTTTTCCTGTCCCGGCCTACTAAAATAATATAATAAAAATACAGTCAAAATTTGTCGACGGAGTCTAAATGAAAATTGTAGAGCGTAGTCTCACCTACGTGTGGATATAAAGAACGTCGAAAACGGAGTTCGGATGAGGAAGATATGAATTTTTGAAGTTTATTAAATATTTTCGATATTAAATTTAATTATAAATTTTCGATATTATCCAAGGGGGGGAGTCACCGGGCTTATCCAGGTTACGCCCAGCGTAATTCGAATTTCCAGACCCTATAAAAGGGAGTCGAGTGCAGCCGATTCATTTGCTCATTTCTCTTCTTTCTCTCGCGTTTTTACATCGTTTTTTGTGCAAGAATTATCCCGAAGCCGCAGTATCATTCCCGAGCCCCGAAGCAAGTCCCGAGGCCCCGAAGATCCCGAGTAGTGAAGTTCCAGAGCCGAAGCTCTGCCCGCGAGGAGCCCGGTTTTTGTGAATATCTTCCAGATCTACCGAAGAATACTACTTTTACAAGCCGTAGTGTTGTCCGATCATCTTCTGATCAAGTGAGTGTGTAGTTACTTTCTTCTAACGCATAAATAATAAGTATTTGCTATGAAATACCTGCTATGTGTATAATATAAAGTTGTTTATATGTGTGGGTGTATAGTCCCTTTCATAAACACGATTGTAATACAAGTATTGTTTGAATGTATTAAGTATATGTTTGGTGTGAGTGTGTAGTTACCTTCTTCTAACGCATAATTATGAAGTATTGTATATAAAATACGTGTTATGTGTATATTTTGTTGTTATATGTGTGAATGTATATTCTCTCTCTTCTATCTCATAGATCTGATTTATTTTCTATGAAATACGTGTTATGTAGGTGTGCATCATCTGTTATGTGGAATATGTATTGAATGAGAATGCTATATATAGGTTTTAAACTATGTATAAAGGTATATATTTTTATCTACTAATATGTTGGGTAGAACATGGGTAGATAGTTGATGTGTGATAAACAGATGAGAGGCCTCAATGTTGTTTTGATTTAGTCATCTAGCGGAGTTTAGATGACGACCACAGACTTTTCTAGACAGTCCTGTGGAACGCTAGCAGGTTCGCCACCTGTAGGTGTTAATGAACTTGGGTGTTCATTCCCTGTACTTCATCCCCCTCATGGTTGCCTTATTTGACTTATATTGCTGAGGAACCCTCGAAGCATGTGTTGTCGCCCCGATGAAATATTCTTAGACTAGGTCCCTTGTGTTAGTTGTTTTAGGGACGTAAGGTGAGAATAACGGGAATGGGTAATTGGGTTATTATTGGTTGATGAAATTAAATTAATTATTTATTGTGGGTTGAAAACCCTATATGCTCACCAGGCTCCCAAGCCTGACCCACTCAGTTTTCTTTACATTACAGGTAATGACACAAAATTTCAAGTTGGTGGACTTGACGAGAGGTTTTGGAATATAGATCAGTAGTTATAAATAACTGTTGAAAGGTCTATTTTATACTGTTTATGCTTTTGGTCTGTATCGGAACATGACATCCCGAGGTTTTATTATTTAATGAAAATACGTTCTCTTTGAGAAACATTTTGATAAATTTTATCATATTTTGTTTGGGAACAAATTCTGCAACTCTTTAAATCAAAGGATTACTCTGAAATCATTTTAAAAGCATAAATTAAACCGATATTTTCTGGCCGTGAAATTGGGGATGTCACACTTGACTCCATGGGATCTTCCGATCCGAATGTCTCAGGGGATTTCCATCCCATACCTCTGTTGACCTTCCGGTCCATATCATATTAACCTTCCGGTCCTTATCATACATGACATACATAGCACATACATATCATATAACCGCATATAACATTGTGACATTCTGGTCCATAGCATACTGCTCATAACATAACTTAACACATACAACTCTCATAACATCTATCAACATATATCTCATACTCTATTAGCACATAAGACCTTCCGGTCACACATATACCATCCTAACTATCAGGATACCGACCTTAACCAGGTCCCTAATGTATACCATCCTAACTACCAGGATGCAAACATAGCAAAGCAATAACATAACAACAATACCCGGATTTCCATCCGATAGAGGGCCGGCCTTGGTGTCGCAGACCCTGTCAGTATAGTGAGGATAACTCACCTGCAACCGCCGACTGAAAAGATAAGACCAAGCTGCTCTGACCACTGACACGATCTCCACCACTAGCCAACACCAAATCACCGAACTCAAAATAATTGCCAACAATTACCAAAAATACTCCTGGAAGTCAACTGGTCAACTCTTGGTCAAAGTCAAAGTCCTTAGTCAAAGTCAACCTTCTTGACTGACTCTACTCGTCGAGTCAACCCGCTAACTCATCGAGTCCCTATACTCAGAACTCCCAATCCACGACTCAACTTGCTGAGTCGCCCCAAGACTCACCGAGTCCAACAACTCTGAGTCCTTTCTCACTCAACTCATCGAGTCGTCCCTCGACTCACTGATTCACAGCTCAACCCAAAATGGTTAGGACTCCACGACCAGACTCGCCGAGTCCAAGAATAGACTCGCCAAGTCCAAGGTAACATTCAACATACTCGCCGAGTTGTTCTTCCAACTCGTCGAGTTCCTGCTCATCTTCATCCAACTCGCCGAGTTCACCCATGTGACTCGCCAAGTACCTCTAGTTCTTAATCAATACAGTGGCTTTCCAAGCCATGCAGGGGATCCAATCCATAGATCTACTCTCCTACAAGCCACCCATCACGTAAAGTGGCAAACTTTATGTGAATCCAAAGAGATCTAAGTCATATACACTCTAGGCTAGGGTTTGGGACAAGGAAGCTTCACTCACAACTCAAGAACAGGGACTTTATGATCTTCTGGACCATCTCAAGTCCACATCTGAGGTAGCAACCTCAGATCCAACCATCAAACCCGAACTAACTCTAGAAATGCCCCAAAACTCAAGCAACAAAGGATCAAGGAGCTTAAGCAATAGATTATTACCTCAAAAGAAAGCTCCAACTGAAGAATGAACCAAATCTCTGCAAAGCCCCTTGCTCCAATATTCTTGTTCTTCAATTTCCTTCCAAGATTCCCTCCTCCAAGGCTCTAATCTCTCACCAAGGAAAGCTCACACGAATCTAGGGTTTCTGGAACTCAAAGGGAAGGTAAAGACGCTGGGGAGAGGGTATGATGTTCTTTATATAGGGCTCAACCCCCGGGATTAGGGTTTTCTCCACACAGCACCAACTCGCCGAGTCCAGCCACCGACTCGCCAAGTTGGCCACTTAACCCGCGACCAGAATCGCGACCCTACTCGCCGAGTTGACCATCCACATTTTCACTTTGAACCCTAAACTTGCACTCCTGAACTCGGGATGTTACACTTCCTATAGATTTCGTCCAATCCTCCCAAATGAATCCATCAGCCCAACTTTGCAACTATCAACAATTTGCAAAACCAATCCCTCAATTATTAATCAGTTCCTTTAATCTCAAAATTAATACTAGATTAATTTCTGATTAATTACAAATTAATAATATAATTTCCAAATAATATATTAATCTTTTAATATATTAATAAAATCATTCTGAGTACCAATTTATTATTCATATAATAAATCATACTCTCTCTTTCTCCACTGGTCATCATGTCAAGTTGCATGAGTGAAGGCAACCCAAAAGGACCATGCTACAAATCAAATCAAGTACATACCAAATATAGTTATGGGCTTAGATACCTAATCCAAACAGTGCATGCATGTACGTTGAGTGTACATGGGTTTTGCGGTGTACACTGGGCATACATGGCCTGGAAGCAAACCCTAATTTTTAGGGTTTGGACCCTATTTAAGCATCCTTAAATCCCAAGTCCTCCTTCTTTCATTAGCCTCCAGCCCAACTTCGACCTTGCAAACCCTAATTATTTTTTGAGCATTCTTGAGCCATTTGTGGGTGTTTTCGTGTTCATAGAGGAAGAGGAAGGAAGAGAGATCAACTTAGAAGCTTGGAACAACTTTGGATCTAGAAGTTTTGCACCCTCCTACATCTAATGAAGGTATAAAGTTCATACCTTGATGCTCATTTAAGTTGATCTAACTTGTATGATGTTATTATGTGCTTTTGTCCCCAATCAATGTTGTTGTTGAGTATGACATGCTCTAGATCCATTCAAGATGTCCTTTTCAGACGTTTTGGAGTGTTTAAGGTCATAAAATGTAATCTTGATTGTTAGTTTCCTTCCATGCATGAGTTAGAGTGTCTTAATGAGTTAAGAATTTAGGGTTTTTATTGTTGGACACTTATTAGCCATGTAAAACCATAAAGTTGTAAACTTTATGGTTAAGGGCGTTAGTTTAGGGCGAGATCTCGATTTTTGGACAAAAGAGCTTAAGGAATAAGCTCTTAATAGAAGGTTTGAGTGAATGCAACATACATCGGCGTAACCCACATATGCCGGGCATACTAAGCTGAGTACGTTAGGCGTACAAGCTGAGTATGTTGGGTGTACTCAACTATGTTGACCGGGTTTGACTTTTTGAGTTTTGACTTTGACCAGGATTTGACCAAGTTTGACCTTAGGGTATTTTGGGTATTTTGAGTTATGTTTGAGATTGGTCACTATTTGATTGATATGTGACGAGTGGAGCAATATTTGGAGCAAATACCTATTCAACTATTTGTTCAGACTGATATATGAGTTTTCCTCACTATACTTATAGGTCGAAGGCCCCAAGACTGGCTGTAACGCCCGTAGATCCGGGCTAGTCAATTTAGAGACGATAAACATCAAAAGTCACTTTTTGATAAAATATTATTTAGAATGAATAATCTTAACTAGGTTGTAGTGGTTGTGACAACGATTTCGAATATATAAAGAATGTCGAAATCCGAGTTATAACGAAGAAGTTATGACATGTCGAAGTATCACGACAAATTCGGCACGACGTTGTAGGACGTAAATAGTGAATTTACGATAGAGCAATATTGATTCTTAGTGATCTAAATGAAACTTGTACAATACGTTAAACCGAGAGCGTGCATAAAAAGAACGTCTAAATCTGACTTTGTATGAGGAAGTTATGATTTCTTGAAGTTTCGACTTAGCGGTATGCAGCCCAAAATTCGAATATGATATCGAGTGGTTACTAGCCCAAACAATCTAAACGAGAATCGGAGATCTCGTTGATAGTAGTCCAACGGTAAAAAGACAGACGAAAACGGACGTCAGATGAAGGAGTTGTGAATTCCTAACGGAGTTTTCCTGTCCCGGCCTACTAAAAATAATATAATAAAAGTTAAATTCAAAATTAGCCAACGGAGTCTGAACGAGAGTTATAGAGCATAATCTCACCTACGTGTGCATATAAAGAACATTGAAAACGGAGCTCGTATGCAAAAGATATGAATTTCTGAAGTTCGGGGCACAAACCCCAACCTTGTGTCAGGGTTCACGACGTAAACTCAGTGATGAGACCCTTCTGAGCCTGGCAGACCCAAGTTGCAACTACGCACCTGATGACATCCAAGTTCACGACGTGAAAATCGAAAAATCAGCCCTATAAATAGAAACCAAAGGCAGTCGGGTTTAGCTACTAATTCCTTCACTCTCTCAGTCCCGATACCCTATATAGCCCTCTTAAAGTACCCCTGAAGCCCCGGTATCATCCCGACACCCGAAGCAAGTCTCGACGCTCCGAAGATCCCAAGAAGAAAAGAGTTTCCAAGCCGAAGCTCTGCCCGCGAGAAGCCCGATGTGTGAAGATATCCCGTATTCATCGAAGAATACTACTTGAAGAGTTGTAGTGTTGTCCAACAATCGTCTTAACAAGTGAGTGCATAGTCTCTTTCATAGTACGATTTTAATACAAATGTATTTTGAATGTATTAAGTATACGTTTTGAGAGAGTCTATAATCCCTTTCTTCTAACATATAGGTATGAAGTATCTTCTATAGAATATGTACTATGTGTGTGTGTGTGTGTGTGTATATATATATATATATATATATATATATATATATATATATATATATATGATCTGTGTATTTGGAGTGAGTATTGAATGAATATTGTATACAAGTTTTAAGCTGTATGTGAAAGTGTATATATATATATATATATATATATATATATATATATATATATATATATATATATATTTATCTACAAACAAAAATGTTGGGTTAGAACATGGGTAGATAATTGATGTGTGATAAAATGGTGAGAGGCCTTGATGTTATTGTGATCCAGTCATCTAGCGGAGCTTAGATGACGACCATGGACTTTTCTAGACAATCTAGTGGAACGCTGGCATGCTCGCCACCTGTAGGTGTTAATGAACTTGGGTGTTCATTTGTTGTACTCCATCCCCCACATGGTTGCCTTGTTTGACTTATATTGCTGAGGAAACCCCGAAGCATGTGTTGTCGCCCCGATGAAAATCCTTAGGCTAGGTCCGTTGTGATAGTTGTTTTAGGGACGTAAAGTAAGGATAACAGGAATAGGTAATTGGGTTATTATTGGTTGATGAAATTAATATAATTATTTATTGTGGGTTGAAAACCCTATATGCTCACCAGGCTCCCAAGCCTGACCCACTTAGTTTTCTTTGTATTACAGGTAGTAGCGCGAGAGCATAAGTTGGACGACTTATCAAGATATTTTGGTTATAGGTATGTAGTGTATATAACTATTGTAAGGCTTATAATGTGTCGTTTAAGCTTTTGGTATGTATTAGAACATGACATTCCGAGTCTTGTTATATAATGAAAATACATTTCTTTAAGAAATTCTTTGGTAAATCTTATTTTATCATATTTCGTTTTGGGAACAAATTCCGCAACTCTTTTAATCAAAGGATTACTCCGAAATTATTTTAAAAGCTTAAATTAAACAGGTTTTTTCTGGCCGTGAATTTGGGGATGTCACAGTTGGTATCAGAGCATTAGTTTAAGCGAACTAGGAATTTGTAGGATTTCTAGACTTAAACTTAGAATGCTAAGCGATGAGTGTGAGATGAGTGTCTACCATATTTTAGACACGAGCACTAGTAGATTTTAGGAAACATGCCTAAAATGCTTTTATGTGCTAAATGCTATATGTTTTCCATATATGATATTGTTTGTTCGGATCTATGGTCTGTTGCCGACCGGATCTGGAAACCTTATGTGTTTAGGATTCTAAGCGTACGACTACGATATTAGAACTAGAATGTAAACGTTTCAGAGTGATAAGGATGAATTGAACGTATATCGAAGTAGAGATCTAAATTCACCTAATTTGGTGTATAGATCGAAATGGCAAGCATGCAAAATGGATTGGGAAATGATAATCTGCAGCCTGAGCCACACATGATTAAGAGTGCATCAGAAATAACATCGGCACTTGAGCCAATCACGATGGCAGGAGTACAAGCAATGGTACAGACAATGTTGGATCAACAGATGGAAGAGACAAAATGTTTACTTCAACAAAGTAAGGACGAAATTACGGTGCCAATACGCCAGACACCTACTCTTGAGATAACTACCGAGGTTGCTAAGTCAGTCGCAGAAGTGATCAACGGTAGTATTGCGATCAAGGTTAAAGTTGGAAAGAAGAGGAAATTTGAGGGGTCTTCAAGGTCTGACAAGAACAACATATTCTCAAAGTCTAAAGGAGTAGGTGAAGCAACATGGTGTGACAAGTATGGAAGAAAACACAACAGGAGATGCCCTAAGGAAGTGACCTTCTTCAAATGTGGGAAGACTGGTCACTATGCCCACGAATTCCCAACCGAGGAAGAAGTTTGCTTTAAGTGTAGTAAAGAGGGACACTTCAAGTAAGAATACCCGATGAGAGTTACAAAGCCAAGTATACTGCTAATGAACTATGAGAGATGCGACGAAGAGGTGACTTGCCACAAATGTGGAAAGACAGGACATTACGCCAACAAGTTTGTATCCAACAAGAGGGTGTGCTATGAATGCCAAGAAGAAGGGAATTTATCTAGGGACTTCCCGAAGAAGAATGAGGGAGCAAGACTAAATGCACCGCCAAAGCCAAAGACAAGAGCATTTCAAATGATCCTCGATGAAGCAGACAATGACGCGAGGAATCAAGGATGAGGATTTTATATCCAAAGATCAAGTTATGAAGTAGAATTGTGAATAGTAACTTATGGTGTAGCCTATTAGAGGCATAGTATAGGGTGAACTTGAACTTTTGTGTAATAGTTTCAAGAAATAATATGATTGTGTGATTTTTGTATGGTGACTTGGTTAGACTGCGAGACAATACTTGGGATGAGCATGAGTAGGTGTGAATAGTAGTAGAGATCTATACTACTGGAAGCACAGTACTCACGCTTGGATCAGGGAAAGTCACAAGGTTACCAAGAAGCTAGTGACTGGTCTCGTTTTATTCAAGTATGTCCTTGCCATTGTTTCAGTACTGACTAATGAGATGATTGTTATTCTGACACTAGTGATCATATCAAATTGAGTCCGACTACGATGAGTTTGTTACGTGGTTCAGAGAACCAAGTTCGATGTAACATCTGACTTAAGTCAGAAGAATGAAATTAATGCGATCAATAGCATCGCGCTCGTTGTTAAAGAAGCTTGTAGCTTGAAATGCTACACGCTAAAATGTGATTATATCACATTAGAATGTGAAGGAAGGTATATTCCATTATGGAATTTGACTCTAAGAGACTTGAGTCTAAGCATTGCATCATACGATGAGAGGTCATTAGAGCATGACACGTCGATCTGTTACAAAAGATAAAGGAAAGTACTTATTCTAAGAAGAAGAAGGAGTCTTCAATAATGATTTATTTTGTAACTCGAAGGTTGCGATTGAAAGTCCAATATAGTACAAGGAGCAAGTGCAAGATTAAGCATTGCATGCAATCAAGAAACCCAAGAGTTAGGTACTCGTTTGAAGAAACATATATATTACGGTTATTACTTAGGATGGAAAGATAACGTATGGAATCATAGTACAAGCCCTATTTTCGTTGATGATTCCGGGACGTAATCATCCTAAGGGGGAGATAATTGTAATGCCCGTAGATCTGGGATAGTCATTTTATAGACGATAAGCATCAAAAGTGACTTTTCGATAAAAGATTATTTAGAATGAATAATCTTAACTAGGTTGTAGTGGTCGTGACAAGGATTTCGGATATATAAAAAATGCCGAAATCCGAGTTATAGCGAAGAAGTTATGATATGTCGAAGTTTCGCGACAGATTCAGCATGACGTTGTAGGACATAAATAGTAAATTTACGATAGAGAAATATTTAGTCTTAGTGATCTAAACGAGAGCGTGCATAAAAAGAATGTCTAAATCTGACTTCGTATGAGGAAGTTATCATTTTTCGAAGTTTCGACTTAGCAATATGCAACCCAAAATTCAAATATGATATCGAGTGGTTTCTAGCAGAAACAATCTAAACGAGAATCAGAGATCTCGTCGATAGTAGTCCAACGGTAAAAAGACAGACGAAAACAGACGTTAGCTGAAGGAATTGTGAATTCCTAACGTAGTTTTCCTGTCCCAGTCTACTAAAAATAATATAATAAAAGTTAAAAGTAAAATTAGCTGATGGAGCCTAAACGAGAGTTGTAGAGTATAATCTCACCTACGCGTGCATATAAAGAACGTCAAAAATGGAGCTCATATGCGAAATATATGATTTTCTGGAGTTTGGGGCACGAACCCCAACCCTATGTAAGGGTTCACGACGTGAACAGTGGGTTCACGACGTGAACTCAGTGATGAGACCCTTCTAAGCATGAAAGACCCAAGTTGTGACTACGCACCATATAACGTCCAAGGTCACGACGTGAAATGATGGTTCATGATGTGAAAATCGAAAAATCAGCCCTATAAATAAAAACCGAAGGCATTCGGGTTTAACTGCTAATTCCTTCACTCTCTCACTCCCGATACCCTATATAACCCTCTTAAAGTACCCCTGAAGCCCCGATATCATCCCGACACCCGAAGCAAGTCCCGACGCTCCGAAGATCCCAAGAAGAAAAGAGTTTCCGAGCCGAAGCTCTGCCCGCGAGAAGCCCGGTGTGTGAAGATATCCCGTATTCATCGAAGAATACTACTTGAAGAGCCGTAGTGCTGTCCGACAATCGTCTTAACAAGTGAGTGCATAGTCTCTTTCATAACACGATTTTAATACAAGTATAGTTTGAATGTATTAAGTATACATTTTGAGAGAGTGTATAATCCCTTTCTTCTAAGACATAGGTATGAAGTATCTTCTATAGAATACGTGCTACGTGTATATATATATATATATATATATATATGATCTGTGTATTTGGAGTGAGTATATACAGGTTTTAAGCTGTATGTGAAAGTGTATATATATATATATATATATATATATATATATATATATATATATATCTATATATCTACAAAAAAATGTTGGGTTAGAACAGGGGTAGATAGTTAATGTGTGAGAAAATGGTGAGAGGCCTCGGTGTTATTGTGATCCAGTCATCTAGCAGAGTTTAGATGACGACCACGAACTTTTCTAGACAGTCTAGTGGAACGCTGGCAGGCTCGCCACCTGTAGGTGTTAATGAACTTGGGTGTTCATTTACTGTACTTCATCCCCCACATGGTTGCCTTGTTTGACTTATACTGTTGAGGAAACCCCGAAGCATGTGTTGTCGCCCTGATGAAATTCCTTAGGCTAGGTCCCTTGTGATAGTTGTTTTAGGGAAGTTAAGTGAGGATAATGGGAATGGGTAATTAGGTTATTGTTGGCTGATGAAATTAATATAATTATTTATTGTGGGTTGAAAACCCTATATGCTCACCAGGCTTCCAAGCCTGACCTACTCAGTTTTCTTTTGTATTACAGGCAGTGTTGTAAATATCGGCCTAGGCGGTAGGCGGTCTGCAACTGATTACGATTAAGGGTGCTAGGCGGAAATTGGTCAATATCGGTCAAACTCGGGCTAGGCGGTCCTCGGCGGTCCTTGGCGGTCCTCGGGAGTCCTTGGCGGGAAGATTTTAAAAAATTCAAAATTTCAAATATTATACCAAAATTTTCAAAACTTCAAAATTTTAAATTTTGAAATATTCAAAATTTCAAATATTATACCAAATATTTCAAAAATTCAAAATTTAAAAATTTTAAATTTTCAAATACTATATTTTCTTAGGATATATTAAGTTTTAAAATAGTTTTAATAGTAATTTATGGTCCCCGATTAATCCTCCGATTAATCCCCGCCAAATCGATTAATCGCTTGACCCCAGTCGACCGCCGAGCTACCGCCGAGCGATTTTTACAACCTTGATTACAGGTAGTAGCGCGAGAGCATAAGTTGGACGACTTATCAAGATATTTTGATTATAGGTTTGTAGTGTGTGACATCCCCATTTTCACGGCCAGAAAAGACCGATTTTGTTTATGCTTTATAAAAATTAGAGTACCTCTTCTAAGAAAAACGTTGCAGAATTTGTTCCCAGAAAAACATGATAATTACATTATCAAGGCATTTCCGAAGAAATGTATTTTTATTGATTTTAAAACATTTGGGATGTCATCGTCAATACAGAAACATAAGCATAAACAGAACTTACAATCATTATCACTAGTGATTTATATATCTCATTAATCTCTCAATGTAATGTGACTTCATATCAACACCTGAGATATAAATAAACATAGTGGGTCAGGTTGGGAAACCTGGTGAGTACATAGGGATTTCAATACGACAATGTTATAACATATATATAAAAATCCACACAATATACGATTTCCCCATATATATAATTGACTCTTACCCCACCCTATCAATCCTCACAACGAGACTATCCATACTCACGGACCTTAAATTTTACCTCTTACTCCGGATCTAATCCATGCTCTCGAGCCCTTGATTGTACCTATTCCATACTCTCGGATGAGGGACAATTGGTATGTGTCTAAATCCATACTCCCAGATTAATAGCATATAACTATGTCCTGTCCATACTCCCGGACTAAGGACAATTGACTATGTCTTAATCCATACTCTCGGATTAAGAACAACTGACTATGTCTTAATGCGTACTCTCAGATTAACGACGGTTGACTGAGTCCAATCCATACTCTCGGACTAGGGACGAATGCCTATGTCTAATCCGTGCTTCCGGATCAATGACATGTTTAAGGGTTCTATTCCCCGTATATATCTCACTCGTGCTCATAAGGAGATACTACCCAATGACCCTCATAACAAATTTTAGGTTTACTCATTAACCTAAATCATTATAAATAACCAGGTATGTTCTTTAACATGTAATTCATGCAACATCAAATAATTCGCACATAAACATATATTTAATACATTTAATCAATACTTGTATTAAAATCATGTTCATGAAAGGAACTATGCACTCACCTGATAAGGTGGTGACTCTGCACTTGAACAACGCTTCGTTATCTCAAAATAATTTTCCCTCGACAAAACCTAGTATCAATACCACTAGGGTTTAGTCTAATGATAACTGTGACTGATCAATAATCTAGCTATTATTATTATTATATAAGCGTTAAGCAACACTCTATATAACTCATAATAATAGCCCAAATAATTATTTTAAGGACCTAATAACATTACTATAATTATTTAAAAGCTATATTAAAAATAGCGTAGGCGTAGCTCACTTACAGCGGGTTTTCTTAAAAACCGGGTTTTGCCTGGAGTAGCGTTTCCGAAACTGAAAGACCCTTTTTCTCGGGACTCCAGGAGCCTCGGGGCTTCCCTCGGGTGCTAGGGGTTTTACCTAGGGTTTAGGGGGGGGGGCGGTGGAACCCTAGAGAGAGAGAGAGAGAGAGAGAGAGAGAGAGAGAGAGAAATTTAAAGAGAGTGTGAAGAAAGGTGTGAAAAGATGGCATCCTCACAGCCCTTTTATAGTCCGAAGTTCAGACCTACGTTGGGTGTTCAGCAACACTACGCGGGGCGTAGTCTCGGATAAGGTCAGCAAGTGGCAGGCTCCAAATGGTGCGACGTGGATTAAGCTGGACCAAGGGAGGACTCGCGTACGCGGCGCGTTCCGAGCTCGGACGCTGGGTGTAGCGAAGGGCAACGTGTCCTTCTTCTGAAGCGAGGCGTGATCAGCAAGCAACGGCTAGGATCTTGCCATGTCATCAGTCGAGCAACAAGCTTCGCAAATTCGAGTCTAAACTTTAAAAATTCGTAACTTTTGCGTACGAGCTCCGTTTTCGATGTTCTTTATATCCACGCGAAGGCGGAAACGTACTCTACAACGTTCATTTAGATTCCGTCGGCTAATTTTGACTTTATTTTAAAAGTTATATTATTAACAGGCCGTGACAAGATTGGTCCGTTAAAATCTCATAACTTCTTCATCCGACGTCCGTTTTCGTCTGTCTTTTTATCGTTACGCTACTATTAACGAGACCTTTGATTCTCTTTTAGGTTATGTCAGCTAAAAATAGCTCGATCTAATATTTGAATTTCGGGCTGTACACTGCTATGCCGAAACTTCAAAAAATCATAACTTCCTCATACGAAGTCAGATTTGGGCGTTCTTTTTATGGACGCTCTCGGTTTAACGTATTCTATGACTTTCGCTTAGATTGATAAGGCTAAATCTCGCTCTATCTTAAATTCACTATTTACGCTTCCTGATATCGTGTCGGTTCCGTCGCG
The DNA here is from genome assembly GCF_002870075.4 of Lactuca sativa. Lineage (NCBI taxonomy): Eukaryota > Viridiplantae > Streptophyta > Magnoliopsida > Asterales > Asteraceae > Lactuca > Lactuca sativa. The sequence goes on along the minus strand of NC_056630.2, from coordinate 29,392,283 downwards.
AAACTTCTACGGGTCATAACTTCTTCGTTATAACTCGGATTTCGACGTTCTTTATATGTACAGAACCCTTGTAACATGTACTACAACTTGGTTAAGATTATTTAATCTAAATAATATTTTGTAGAAAAGTCATTTTCGACCCCTAATATCTCTGAATTGACTAGCTCGGATCTACGAGCGTTACATAGTGTATATAACTGTTGTAAGGCTTATAATGTGCCGTTTATGCTTTTGGTCTATATCGGAACATGACATCCGAAGTCTTGTTATATAATGGAAATACATTTCTTTAAGAAATGCTTTGGTAAATCTTATTTTATCATATTTCATTTTGGGAACAAATTCAGCAACTCTTTTAATCAAATGATTACTCTGAAATTATTTTAAAAGCATAAATTAAACTGGTCTTTTCTGGCCGTGAATTTGGGGATGTTACAATGGCCAATTGGATTAGATATTATGTTTTGTTGTGTACTGTTATGTTGAGATATATTCTCATTGGTTTTGTGATTAGACTGGTAGATCTATATGAATACCCGTGTTTGTTGATTATTGAATGATATTGTATATGTCGACATGTTATGGTTTGTTGGGTTGAGGCGGGCCAGCTAGTGTTGAAGGCTAAGACACCCATGGCAGCCCGTATTGACTGAAGGGATGCCAAGTGGTGTAGTCAGGCCGAGGGCCCAAAGAGGGGTCCAGATAGTCTGTAGGCCTGTGAGGCGGTTCAGTTATGTTGAAGGCTCATGTATGCATGCTGTTGTTTTTTATGTTATATAGTGGTACTTTGGGGGAACTCACTAAGTGTTGGCTTACAATTTTAGTTTTTGTTTCAGGTACTTCAAATGATCGGGGGAAAGCAAAGACATGAGTGTGCACATTCCTTCGGATTCTTATGTTATTAGATTTTGGGATACTCTGATTTATGACTTATACTTTTGAAAAAATGTTTGGTAAACAAGTACGATGTTTGGGTTGTTTTTTAAAAATGAACATTTTACCCTCATTTTTCGGATGTTTGAAGTTTGAGTTCGTTGCTTATTTAACTATCTAACCACAACAACTAGAAATCAGAAGTCTATATTGATTATTAACCACATATATAATCCATAAATAAAAGTTCTAAATTGATTATTACAAGAGGTGGTGATGAAATCAACTAGACAGTAGGAGGACAACAACAGTTGGACGACGGCAGGCAGCAGGCGAAATGGGCAGGGGTGAATGCGAGTTCCAACTGCATCTATTTAGAGCTCAAAAAAATCCATGGATTTGAATACGAAGCTCAAGAATCAATGATGGATTGTGATCTACTTTATTCTCATCGTTTGTTTGCTAGAGAAAGGGTCGAGGGGTGTGATTTATAAAGAAGAAGATCGATAAAAGTCGCATGTAAAGAAGGGTGAAATTGGGAACGAGGGTAACAATCTGGACGGAGATTGGGTTATGGGGGTGGTACTGGGCCCCATTTTTATTTTAGTTTTTTTAATGAGTAATAGAAGTAAAAAAAAAAAAAAACATAGGGGCAAGTTAGTCGTTTCAATTTTACAAGGGACCAAAACAACAACAAAAGATGCTCAAAAGGACTATCAATCCAAATCTTTAAGGGTTTGGATGTTTTTCCTGAAAAAATGAATACAACAGGAACCATTTTTACAGTTGTTTCTTAAAGTTATATTAAATTGCAATATAAATATGATTAGGCTCACGAGCTCGACTAGACTCAAGCCTATAATATGTAAATATGAAAAAGAGGGTAAAAACGTAAAAATAACTATATTCAATTAAGCTTTCGAGTTTCACCAGTCGAGTATTCCAATACTCAAGCTCGACTTGATAATAGCTCGAGCTCGGATCGACTTGAATCGGGTCATTTTCATGTTAATCTTGAATATTTCACAAATTGGCTTGAGTTAGTTAGATTGTTGTTATCTATAACTCTTTGATGCTCAATGGCAGGTTTAAAGTTTTGGGAGTGAGGGCACATGCCCCCCAATGGCAATATATATATATATATATATATATATATATATATATATATATATATATATATATATATATATATATATATATATATATATATATATATATATATATAGGGTTAGGTTCATGTGAGACGGCCTAATTTTATGAGACCGTGATACACATTTTATTTATTTATTTATTTATTTTTAGTTAATTCATGTTCCGAAAATAATATTTAAAAAAAGATTTTTTTGGATTTTTCCATTTATTTTGCATTTTAAAATTATTTTTTAGAATATGTACAGTGTAATATTCTATTAGAATATTTCACGTATTTTTAAAAAAATGGAATTTTTTTATGTATTTTTATTTATTTTTATTTTTTTTAGTTAATTCAAGTTCCGAAAATAATATTTAAAAAAAGAATTTTAGATTTTTCCATTTATTTTGCATTTTAAAATTATTTTTTTAGAATATGTCAGTGTAATATTCTATTAGAATATTTCACGTACTTTTAAAAAAAAAGAGGATTTTTTTTAGTTTTTTTTAGTTAATTCAAGTTCCGAAAATAATATTAAATTTTTTTTTTGGATTTTTCCATTTATTTTGCATTTTAAAATTATTTTTAGATTTGGTCTCACGGTCTTACAAAATTAGAAATGTCTCAAATGAACCTGAACATATATATATATATATATATATATATATATATATATATATATATATATATATATATATATATATATATATATATATATATATATATATATATATATATATATATATATATATATATATATATATATATATATATATATATGAACATAAGATAGCATAACAAAAAGAAAAGCTAACGTCCAAATTTGAACGTAAAGAATTTTCATATTTTTGCCGTCAAATAAACACATAAAACTTTGTTCTTCTTACACTAGCATCAACAGTGCATATATATATATATATATATATATATATATATATATATATATATATATATATATATATATATATATATATATATATATATATATATATATATATATATATATATATATATATATATATATATATATATATATATATATATATATATATATATATATATTAATTAGTTATTTAAAATTTTACTTGAATCTCTTTTTATGTTTTTGAAGAAATTCAAAAACTGCCTTCAACAAAATCGGCACTGTTGATGCTAGTGTAAGAACAACAAAGTTTTATGGGTTTATTTAACGGCAAAAATATGAAAATTCTTTACGTTCAAATTTGGACGTTAGCTTTTCTTTTTGCTATGCTATCTTATGTTCATGTATGAACCGCTTTGTTCAATAGTCGCTTTTACCTTTTGAGTCCAAGGATAAAATTTGTTATTTATTCTTAGAAATGTTATTTCGCAACTGAGGCTTCTACAGGAAGCTTCATTTGGACACTTGGTATTCTTTTTTGTTTCCAAGCTTTTGTCTCTCTTTCTGTAACTCATTTTTTCATCTTTTATGTAGTTTTTGTTGTTTTACATTTTGATTCACAAGATAAAATAAAAGTCAATTGTGTGGGTGTTTAGCTAAAATCAAATAACATTCTACTATAATATCAAATTGTCCTAATATGAAAAGTTTTGTTTCATTTAATATGTGTTCTAAGGACCATGAAATAAATAGTTAAACAATTAATAGAACAAGGACAAAATGTAAGAAATAAGAATATATATTATTATAAGGAGTGTATTCTTTTATTACAACAGTAATGTATTTACATTATCAAAAATAGTGATATATATATATATATATATATATATATATATATATATATATATATATATATATATATATATATATATATATATATATATATATATATAAAGAGAGAGAGAAAGAGAGTAGTTTTGTGTACTCTAACTATCTATTGTGTGGATGTAAGATTGATTGTTATTCAATCAAAATTTGAAAAAAAAAATTGTTTAAGGGTATTTTGGTAACTTTATATTATCATAATTTATTAATCTAAAAATAAATGCTAGATATACGTAAAAATCCTTTGAAAAAAAGGATCTGTTACCATAAAATCGTACCACTCTATACCACAAAAAGGCCTCTATTGCTCCTCCTTTCCCCAAACGCCATGGATTGAGGCAGAAATCCATATTGATTATTACTTGCCTCTATCATGCACCCTCCCCTGCACTATATTCAACCAAGACCATCGAGAAATTGAAGAAAGAATCATGAAACTTTTTAGTTTTTACAAAGTATATTTTTTTCTTTGCTTAAAGCAATGATGTCGGCTGCCATATTTTCATCCTTATGTTAGAGCAGGTCTCCGACATTAGAAGCTTGCTTAACGACGTTGGATTAGAAAACACCCACCGTTTCAGAAAACGAAACTTTTTAAAGAGCATAATTTTTTTTGTTATCTAATTTGTAACGCCCCGTTCTTGAAATATCTATGTATGTGTTCCCGAGAGCAAGAGTAAGGGCGTTTCGGTCCTTGATGTGGATATAGAGTTTAGCGGGAACGACTTGATGGAGGGGATGTTGTAAATTATAGGTATTGGCAGCAATGGTCCCTAAGGGGGGGAAATTAGCAAAGGGGCCCCATGCATGCCAAGCATGCGTGCATGTGTTTGGCTGGGTACGCCCAACGTAAGTTGGATGTACGCCCAGCATAATGGAGGAAAGGAACGCGGAGACCTCTCGGCGTACGCCCAGCGTACGTCTATCATCCAGAAACCCTAAATTTAGGGTCAGCCACTATATAAGGAACATAATGGTTCTTACCCTAGCCTCCATAAGCACTCTCTTAACCTCATAAACCCTAGATAGCCGTTCCACCTCCATTGTTGGGTGTGTTTGGCCTTGGAAAGCTTGTTTTGGCAAAAGAGAGGTCTTGAGTAAGAAAAATGAGGTCCCAAGGGCTTTGGTTGTCTCACATGTGTTATAGATAGGTCTTAATGGATTAAGACCTTGGATTAAGAGCTTTATGGACGTCCCAAGTAATAACGTTTGAGACTTTATGAATCCTAGGCATATTTGGTCTATGGATCTGAAGTTTGGACTTAAGAGCTAAAGCCATTAAGATCTTATGAGGAGTTGTAGTTCAGCAGAGTTACGCTCAGCGTAACTAGGAGTATGCCCAACGTAGTGGGTCTGTGTCCCGATTCCAATTCGCGAGCATCGTTGTACGCCCAGCGTACCAAGGAGGGTACGCCCAGCGTACTCCCTCTGTTGGGTTTTCATTTTGGGCCTTAGGAGATTGGGCTGTTATTGGGCTATTAGATCTTGGGCCGTGTCTGGACATTATGAATGGAGTATTGTGGACTCACTAATTATTATGGACATTGGATCTAGGCCCATTTGGTGAGGTGGGCCCAATTTAGTAAATTGGGCCAATATTGGGCTTTGCTTCGGACTTTTGGTCCTTGGGCCATTAGTGGGCTTGAGAGCTTATCTAGTGATGGGCCTTTCATATTTTGATTGTGGGCCTTAGTCATGGACCGGATTGAGTTAAGGGTAAATTGGTCAATTTACCCTTGGAAGGATATTGTGTTTGGTCTAATGGTTATTTTGCTGCTTCGGATAGTTCGGGATTTTCGGTGAGGCGGTGATTCGGGAATCTGCTTCTTCACTTCTGAGTTTTGGCAGTTGCGAGATGAGTTATCCTCACTATATCAACAGGGTCTAAGGCACCAAGGCCGGCCCTTTATCGGATTATGATCCGGGTATCGTTGTGTGTTATTACTTTGTTATGTTTGCATCCTGGTAGTTAGGATGATATTGTGTTAGAGACCTGGTTAAGGTCGGTATCCTGGTATATAGGATGATGCTATGCTAGTGACCGGTTAGGTCGGTATCCTGGTTAGGATGATGTTATGTTATGTGATCTGCTAGATCGGCTTGATTGAATGTGAATTGTTATATGATTGAATATTTATGTGCACATGGTTGTTGGACGGGGGTTGGGTTGAGGCGGGTCCTGCTTTGTGCTGTAGGCCAACATACCCAGGGCGGACTGGTTGTCCCGAAGGCCCAGCGAGCGGTCCGGATAGGTTGTAGGCCCCAAGGGGGCGGACCAAACGTGCCGAGGCTCGGTGAGTGGACCAGGCCGACTGAAGGCCCAGTGCGGGCGGACCAGTCATACTGTAGACTCAAAGAGTGGACCAGGTGGATTGAAGGCCCGGTGCGGGCGGACCAATCACACTGTAGACTCGATGTATATATGGCTAGACTCGGAGGGTGGACCAGGTGGACTGAAGGCCGGTGCGGCGGACCAATCACACAGTAGACCCGAAGTGCATGGTTGTTCTGTGTTCTGTTATGACATGGTATGTTGTGAGTGTATGGTATAAGTGGTTGGTATTTTAGGGGCATCTCACTAAGCTTTCGGGCTTACAGTTGTGGTTTAATGTTTTTCAGGATCTTCAGGAGACCGTGGCAAGGCAAAGGCGTGATCGTACCGCTCCTCGTGATTTTGTTTTATGATGTGATTCTGGGAAGACTCTGATGATAATTGTATTGAAAACCTTTTTGTAATAACTTAATGAAACGTGGTTGTTTTTGAAAAGTTTAAATTGCTTGAAATTTTATGGTCGTTACATAATTGTATCACTTAGCCGCCATCTAATCGAACCTCATCTCTTCAATCTCCGTTAAACACCCACCGTTTCAAAAAACAAATTCTAAATCTTTGCTTCAAAAGATAAAATTGTTTGTTGTTTTGTTGGATTATGTCCGAGATTCAACCTCCAATTTGGCTTCAATTGTGATTTTGTGCTTCAATGAGCTTTACCTTCAACTTAACAGGTTGAAAATTCCTAATGACTATTGTGCTTAATCAAGTAAGCTATGGCTTTTGCTTCAGAATCATTCGGTTTCTGGCTTTGAAGAGGTTACCATTCTATCAGAAAGTTGGTCATGTTTTCTTTATGGTTTTGACTTTGAAGATGTTACAATTGATGAGGAAAAGAAATCATGTTAACAAAATATTGGAAACCAAACTAGGTCAACGAAATGTGGAAACTAATTCTATCATTCACATCGAATAGGGAATACATAATGTCAACATATGAGAGAAGTAGCAACAATATTCTGAAATGGATTAGCAACATATTCTGTCACAATAAATTAAAATAATATTCTATTAGAATGTATTAGTGTTTTATTTAGATTTCAATATTTTTTTAATAATTCTCAATTTTATTCTCTAGGAAAAAAAATGTAATTGTTAATCATTATTAGTTATATTTTTTTAGAATAAATATAACTTATGTCCATAGTTGTATTCTTTCAGAATGTATGTAATTACTGATTCTAATAATCTTTATAAGATCAGAACAAAATTGTTTTTTCAAGATAACCATAAACACATTCTGTTAGAACGTCCGAATTAATAGAAATATTATAAAAAAAATCAGATTTTTAAAGTTAAGAGAATTAATTATTCCATAAAGTCCACAATTTTTCTTTTTTAAATTTATGTTAATTGACTAAAATACCCTTACATTAATAATTAGATGGTATTTTACATTTATCTTTAATTCAATAATATTTATTAATCACTTTCTTAAAATAACGAAAATGATTGGTCCATAGTCAATCTTGCATCCACACAATACATAGCTAGAACACAATAATGTAGACGTGTGTATATATATATATATATATATATATATATATATATATATATATATATATATATATATATATATATATATATATATATATATAGGGTTAGGTTCATATGAGACGACCTAATTTTGTGAAACCGTGAGACACATTTTTTTATTTTTTTTATTATTTTTATTTTTTTTAATTGTTTTTAGTTAATTCAAGTTCCGAAAATAATATTTAAAAAAATATTTTTTGATTTTTCCATTTATTTTACATTTTAAAATTATTTTTAGAATATGTACAGTGTAATATTCTATTTAGAATATTTCATGTATTTTTCAAAAAAAAATAGGATTTTTTTTTTATTTTTTTTAGTTAATTCAAGTTCCGAAAATAATATTTAAAAAAAGAATTTTTAGATTTACCATTTATTTTGCATTTTAAAATTATTTTTTAGAATATGTCAGTGTAATATTCTATTTAGAATATTTCACGTATTTTTCAAAAAAAAAACGGGATTTTTTTTATTTTATGTTTATTTTTTTTAGTTAATTCAAGTTCCGAAAATAATATTTAAAAAAAGAATTTTTGGATTTTTCCATTTATTTTGCATTTTAAAATTATTTTTAGATTTGGTTTCATGGTCTCACAAAATTAGAATGATCTCAAATGAACCTGAACATATATATATATATATATATATATATATATATATATATATATATATATATATATATATATATATATATATATATATATATATATATATATATAGATCCGATAATAAATTTTTTTTCGTAGGAAGGTAAGAAATTTTTATTCAACTTATTTTTTTGGCGAAAAAAAACAAATGAATTATCAAATGAATCAATAATAATGTGATTCACCAAAAAAATCCCACAAAAACATCTCGATGATTCATTTTTATGATGATTTTGTTGATATTCACTAAAATTGTCATAAAAATGAATTTTTTTCTTAATTACCTAAAAATGAATCATGAAGGTGTTTTTTTCGGAATTTTTTCTTGTGAATCATCTTACTGTTGAATTATCTAATGATTCATTTCATTTTTTGCTAAGAAAATATGTATATAAAAAATTTCTTACCTTACTACCAAAAATTTCCTTCTTATTTGATCTTGACTATATATATATATATATATATATATATATATATATATATATATATATATATATATATATATATATATATATATATATAATGACAATGCAATTCTAGTATTTGCTCATAATAAAAGGTTTTAATCTGTTTTGTGGATACGACAAATTAAATATGTTATATAACATAACATGAATATATTGCTATCATATGTAAATATACATATGTAGAGTATATTGGTATCCTTATTTTAACTGGATCTGATAAATATGATATAACATGTTAGGTTGAAAATTAAAGGCATTCAAATTTTTTGACTCTAAGTCCTTTTATATATATATATATATATATATATATATATATATATATATATATATATATATATATATATATATATATATATATATATATATATATATATATATATATATATAACGTGCCGTGTTAAATCGTTTACTTAAACAAATTGAAATCTTTTTACCAAACAGTCATACTGATTTATTTTTTGTCGAGTTTGTGTCAACTTTAGGGTTTAAATCTTGATCCTGTTGAAATGCTACAAAGGTTGAAAGAGTTTGAAACTAACTTCACGTGTTTACCGTTTGAGTCGTTTTGTGTCAATATATTTACTTAAATGTGCTGAAATCACTTGTCCAAACTTGTACATTATATATCGGATTAACGTGTCGTGCCGGTTTTTGTCGGTTCTAATTGTAACGACTTTTGTCTAAACAACGAAACTGATTGTAACGACTTTGGTCTAAACAGCGAAACATGTAAAAAAAAAAAAAGCGGTGGGGCGAGGGTAACAAAAGAGTACAACAACAAAGGCTCACGGAACCTAAAGAAAGAAGAATATAAAATCACAGGAAAGTGAAAAGGGAGAGATACCTTTTTGCTTATACAAGCAACACAACAAAGTGTGTCTCTTACTCAAACCTTTTTACATATATGATTACTCAACGGTCTTTCACTTACAAAGGTTGATTAAGACCAAAACTGGAACTGACATAATATCATAGTCGAAATAATGGAGATACAATTTATTAACTAATCATATTTTTTATTATTTGGGAAATTTTTTTGGTAAAGTAATAACAACATTTTTTTTACTATACGGTTTAAAGAATGGACAACTTCAACTAATGACTTATCAGCACATGTGTAATTTTGATGTTATAAAAATAACGACCATTGTGCTCATTTGCATATCTTCATTATTTTTTTTTGTTAAAATCCTTAAATTTTTAAGTTTTACCCTTTCAATTATTTATGATTAAGATAAAAAAAAATAAAAATAAAAAAAATAGTGTTGGTTTCTTTTTTACTTAGGGCGTATTTGGCATGGAGCTTTTGCAAGCGTTTGGGAGCTTCTAGCTTTTAGTTTTTGACAAAACGCTCTAGTTTAAACAAAAAACTTCGTTTGGCAGTACGAGCGTTTAGCTTTTAGTTTTAACAAAACGCTTCGATTCTAAAAGCTACTTCATGTAGCGTTTAACAAAACGCTCCTGAGCTTTTGAAATCAATTTTCATAATTACCCTTAAAAATATATTTATATATTTATTTCTTTTTAATCAATTGTCCTTTTATGTAATTTTATATATTTCAAAAGTTTCTAGCTACTTTTGCCAAACATTCTTATAACAAATAAAAACTATAGATTCCCGCTATCAGCTACCTGCTACACGCTACCAGCTACCCGCTACCCGCTTCCAGCTAACAGCTACTTTTGCCAAACACGCTCTTAATATTGTTGTGATATTGTCCTATTTAGTCGTATATAGTGGGGTAATTATCTTAATATTTAGAGTTTAAATGATATAATTAAAGATAAAAAAATTATTTAAAATGCTTTGAATTTGATAATTATAGGTAAATTCATGGCTTGGAGCAAAAGGAAGAAACCAGAACTAATCTTGAGCTGATAAGGACTGAAAAACCAAAAAGGTAAAAAAAAAAAAAAAAAAAAAAAAAAACAAAGCGCACCACACCCCATTCACCGCCTCCTCCACTGGATTACGACAATAAGAAGATTTAGACCGAATATAGATTCGTACTTCGCGACGCTAAACTTCCATGGCCGAGTAACTATGTTGTCGTGTCTATAAATACACGATTTTACAACTCTAATTCGGTGTGCAACCCTTGGGGACATTAGAGGTCAGAAGGTGTTTTTCACGTCTAGAAACCCTTTTGGGTCAATTTTGAAGTTAGAGAATCAATTTGGAGCAAAACTTTGAAGAATCAAAGCTAGAAGCGTTAGAATGACGAATCAGTTTGCTTAGTGATCGTGTTTAGTAAATCATTTATTATGCTTTCCCTAGATTAGATGTGCCCTAACGATTTGGTGTGATTCAATTGTTTGAATATTATTTTTGTTTAATATATTATGTTTGTTTGATCAAATTCCTTATGCGTTACAGTTTTGATTTTTATTATCTATTGTTGAGTTATTTATGATTTAGATAACTAATCTGATTGTATTAACATGAATCTTGATTAGTTTATGAGCAATAAATTGTTAGGATTTGTTTGTTTACAAAAACCTAGGGTTAGGTAATAAAATCATAAACTTAAACGTGTAAGATAGAGTTTGTGAACAACTTATGCTAATAATTGACTTTCATGACCACTAAATTTAATTACTAGATCAAATCTCTCATAATACGAACATAATTATAATTGTTTATATAGTTCATTGCAGGATCATTGTGTTAATTGTCTTTATAGTTATACAATTTAGTTAATCGGACCAAGATAACTAATCGGTAAATAATAACTAATATCTACTGCACTCAATTGGAATCTGTCATATTTGAAGGTGAAATCGAAATCTATATTAAAACATCTTTATTACTTTTGTCTCTAAGTCTATTCTCTAATTTTGTTAGTTTTAATTAAGTATTAGTTGAATTTAATAAAAAAAACCCTTTTTATTGTAACATCCGATGTTTAGGTATGCTCTTTAAATTTTTTTAGAGTTTTGGAATTTTATATAGGGTGCGGTGCGACCTTTAATGAAGCTCGTGGCACAGCACGCCCTATGGACCATACCCTAGAAGCCTTGAGATTTGGGCATATTTAAAGGCATAAACCCATAGAGTTTCGACATTTCATCATCCTCGATTTTCAGAGAACTCTCCATGAAAACCATATCCTCTCCATTGACTATTGAAGTACTTTTTCCTTGTTTGTGAAGTTTAAAGAGAAACTAGAGCTTTGTGGTGATTTATAGCTTGTTTTGGAGGAGATCCAACCACTTTAGTTCCTTCTAGACCTGTTGTAAGTATAAAGTCTTATTTTGTGTTTCCTTTCTCGTGATGTGTTGTTGGAATAGAATTCTATATCCTTAAAATTGAAGTTCTTGGAGTTTGAGGAACTTTAGAACATTATAATGGCATTTCCTTGTCATTTACCCTCTGAGTTTAGATAGAAAGGGCCTTGCATGTGTTTTCTTTAGACCATGCTATATGTTTTGACCTTGGGGAGATTTTAATGGTTGTAACGCCCGCATCATCGGGTTAGAAAAAATAAACAATAATCATAATTTAAATCCTCAATTAGGAATATCATTATTCGTGCGCGTTGCATACTACATATTATAAAGCTATTTTAGTAATTTATCGATAAAAATATAAAATGACAATCTCGATAGAAGATTATTTAGAAAAACTAATCTTGACAGAAAATGTTGGAGTTGTGATATGAATCATGTACATATAAAACACACTAAAATCCGACTTCGTATGCAGAAGTCATGGACTTCCGGAGTTTTCACAATCTGTCTTTGTATCGTAAGTAGTGAATCAGAGATATGCTGCTTATTAGCCTAATTAACCTAAACGAAAGTCGTAGTAGTCATTAAACCAAGAGCATGCATATAGAGAACATCCAAATCTGACTTCGTAAGGGAAGTTATGATTTTTCTAAATTCCAGGGTAGCACTGTGCAACATTAAGATCGAATTTTAGATCGGTTGATTGTTAGCCGAAACAATCTAAATGAGAATCAAAGATCTCGTTAATAGAAACCCGACAACATAAAGACAGCCGATGGACGTCGGATGAGAGAGTTATGAATTTTTAACAGACTTTAACAGTCTAAGTCTGTTAAAAATATAACTTTAAAAATAAAGTCAAAATTAGTTGACGGAGTCTAAATGAAAGCTTTAGATCTTTTCGATCGCTACGCATGGATATGAAACCAGTAAAATTCGGAGCTCGTATGAAGAAGATATGAATTTTCTTATAATAAGAAATTCTTCGTGCGCGCTCGTGCGTACTGCAACACCATGCAGAATGGGACACGTGACACCATGAAAAACGCGACATGCGACATGTCACCCTCTTCTGACCAGATGTACGACACGCACCTTATCTATATGTGGCGCACACTCCAATTTAGCGTATATAAACCTTTGAAAATCAGCTCATTTTTCAACTTTCAACCCTACTCCATCTGAATCCTATGGAGCTCTTTCCACCCTTTAGTCCCTTTTACTCCCAAGTTTCTGGCCCCTTCAGAGAAGCCGTGCGATGTCAGATAGTCGGTAAATAAGAATCACCCGGATCAGAGTTCTACTGACGTAATTCCTGATTTTCACTAGATTACTCTGTAAGTTAAGCTACATTTATTGTATTTAAGTGTAACTTTTAATTATAGTCATAGTCGTTATTATGAACCTATAATTAAGATTTATTTGTGATTCCAAGTCATTATATTGATTGATCTACTTACAGGAGTGATTTAGGCTGGATTTAATGAAGTGTTTAAAGTGAGATTTACAAACAATATACTTTATATACCAAACGGACCATACCTTAGATATGATCCTACTTGGTTATTCCTTACTTGAAAGATCTTGATGTAAGTATTGAGATTACTGAGGAATCTAGACTATAATTATTATAGCCGCCAAAATTATGAAACTAGACCAAGGCTTAGTGCTTTATACCTCTAGGTCTCTTTGGAAGTGCGAAGCGAAGCGCTGCCAAAATTGTCAGTCACCCATTTTATCAAGTGAGTGCATAATCCCTTTCTTGAACATGATTTAAAACAAGTATTAATTGAAGTATTAAATATTTGTTGGAAGACATATGTGAATTATATGCTTATTACTTGGATTATATATATATATATATATATATATATATATATATATATATATATATATATATATATATATATATATGTCATGCTATGTGCGAACCATATATGGTTCCTATTTTATGTTAGGATAAATAGATAATAATATATAATAATATTAGAAGTAGCATTGTTGAGAAGAAAAATGAATAATAATACCTAACCCTTTGTATGCAATATATATGCACTAAAGATAGGTTAGTGTCACCCAAGAATAGAGTTGGTATTAAAAGTTGGTTACATGCATCAAAATCCAGTTTAGGGATAAACTTATACTTATGGAAGATAGCTAGTTAAATTAAGTTTGATATTGGGTAGTCTCATTAAGAGATTGTGTGTAAGCTAGGAATGGAGAGTAAGGTTCTCTTCCGTGACACTCTCATGTGTCGATGTACGGTAGCTCCGTACGGGAGTACATTATAGTATTCCCCTTGGATAACCAGAAACGGTAGGTCATGTTCAGACAACTCTAATGGTATGTCTGGTCACCTCTAAGAGTATGTGACAACACTTAATCATTCCAGATAGCCTTGTGAATTATGTTGGTAGCGTGAGCTTATTACTCACACACGTAGATGAAATGTGATACCATATTCATCAAATACTCTGATGACCCGTATGTCTTTATGTCTGCATCGGCCAAGGAAGCCCCTAGCTGAGTAGTCAAGCTTTCTAACTGTTTATCAGAAGAGATAATTTCTCCCTAATAATATGTGAGGATCGATAGGAATGGATATGTGGGAATGTAAGCCTACATGGATATTATATGGTAACAGTTGATTTTGTAGGTCTGATAATTAAGGAATATTATCATAACAATATTGTGGGATTGAAATCCCTATGCATCTCACTATGTTTCCCAACCCGACCCATTCAGTTTACATGCATCACATGTATAGAGACTTAAGTTACTAGAACATGATTAGGATGTTGAGTGATTAAGAGACAGTCTGCAATAGAGTTCAGGACCATTACGTATTTACATTGTAACTTATGTTTCTGTATCGATTATGAAATCCTTAGGGTTTTATTAAATTGAGACAATCACTTGTACTCCAAAGTTTTCAGATGTACTAGGAAATTCTGCATAAATGATATATAAACGTAAAGAAAAGTTTTAATTTGTTCTGAAAATCAGAGGATGTTACAGTTGGTATCAAAGCATTAGTTTAAGCGAACTAGGAATAATGATTTATTACTGGACTTAAACTTAGAATGCTAGGAAAAGATGGTGATATAGGTGTCTAAAACATCTTAGTTTATATATCTAAATAGATACATGCACTACAATATTTTAGGGTAAATGTCTTAAATAATATTAGGTGCTAAATAAGAAATTTTATATAGCATAACTTATGTTGAATACCTTACTTGGTATAATATGCCCTAGCATACTTTAGGAAGAGATACCTTATATGCTTACTGGTATGTAATAGAGCATGCCTTAGGTACTTACCTAGATTGCTATTAATAGAAATTTAAGGTATATTACCAACCTTTAAGGTAAGCAATGAAAGTTTATGTGTTCAGACTTCTAAACAATACTTACTGCATTAGAACTGACATGTAAATTTTTGGCGAAATAAGGAGAATCTACATGTCTAAAAATAATAAAATCTTCCATATAATAATAAACTCGCCTCTCGGTACACTGAACACCTACTTTGGTGTATAGAATGTCATGGTGAGAACACGTAGCGGATTGGGGAATGATAATGGAAACCAACAGACTATGCCTTCTGTGATCGAGCGCGCACCTGAAGTCGTGCCAGTAGTTGAACCGTCATAATGGCAAGAGTTCAAGCTATGATTTGGGCAATAATAGAAGAAAGAAACAGATAACTGCTCCAAGGAGGTATGAGAGAAATCACTACTCTAATTATTAAACCAATGATAAATGGAGATCAGTCCGAAGAAAGGGGCTGACAGAAATAAATGCAGTTACGAGGAATTCATAGCACCTCGACCCCCAAACCTTTCTGGAGACCCAATGCCAGTGATAATTATGGAATGGATCCGTGAAATGGAAATGGAATTTGAAAGTTGTGACTGTAGCAACAAACGAAAAACGGTCTTGGCAGTCAGACGGCTAAAAACCGAAGTGTTAAGCTGGTGGAAACGAATGGCCAGTACCATGCCAAAAGGAGAAGTAGGAAGAATGTCATGGGAAGTCTTCCTTGTGCATTTGAAAAGAGAATATATCCAGGATAGATACCTTCTAGAAATAAGCATGAATTCTAGAACGTGGAGAAAGGAGAGATCAATGTCACCTAGTTCGATGCAACCTTTCTGGAAAAGATGGAGCTAGTTCCTTACCTAAATTCTACTAAACCCTCCAAGGTAGAAAGATTTGAAAATGGAATACCAGTAGGTTTCGGTCCATTGTTAAAACTAGCAACTACCTTAGAAATATCCATCTGAGTTGCCAAATCCTTGGAAGACATAACATAGGGATAACCACCGACAAAGCAGAAGTTGGAAGAAGCGCGAATTTTACTTTGAGGTCCAACATATCTTCAATACTTTAAAAATGATAATAAATTGTGGGTATAACAAGAGTTCCCTCCCAACCTCAAAAGGCACAAAAACTATACGGTTCAATACTTCAAGGAAAAATAAAGGTTATCCAATCTAGGTTCTTTTAAAGCAGTTAAGGAAGTTATTCCTAAAACACTGTTCGTTTTTCCATCCTAAACTTCCATTGTAAAAATTATCCGACTCTTATGTTGTTTCATATTGAAAACATTTAAAGCACTTGAAAAGATAATTTTTAAAACTGATTGTAATGAGACTATTGTTTTTGGTTACTATCACTCTTCATCTTAACAAAGCTATCAAATGTAAAATGATATCCTCATCTCATGTAAAATTTTCAAATTTTTGATACTTTTTTAAAATTTAAATGCAGAAAATAAAAATAACTAAAATAACTAGAAATAAAAATCTTTTTGGGTTTTTTATGAATGAAGAAAATACCAAAAGGAAAATATTTTTTTGGATTTTCGATTTTTTTATATGCAAATACAATACAAAAAATAAAATGCAAAAATAAAAATAAAATTTGAAAAATTTAGCCTAGAAAAGTGAAAATTTAAAATTTTTAACAAAAAAAATGCAATTTTTTACATTACCCTCCTCCCCAAGCTTAAAATGATGCATTGTCCTCAATGCTCAGAGAGGCATGAACAACTCAATAAAACATATAAATGCTATAAAAGCAAAAAGGTGCAGCTAGGAATGAATGTACCTCATAAGTTTGTAGAAATCTGATTTTGACGAAGATATGGCTAAAAATCTGAATTTTAGCAACTCTGTCGATCCTCTGATTTCCCCAAGCTTGCTTGGAACCGTACGCATCTCTTTATTGAAAGCGTAAAAAAAATTAAAAATACTCATCGGGTTGCCTTCCGGAAAGCCGCCCATTTTTAAAGTTGTTGGCTAGACTTTTCCCAACCAAATTTGCTAACAGGTCTTGTTGAAACTTCTCTAAAGCTCAACTCTCTTCCTTGTCACTCCAGATGCCTTCAAATATGGCAAGATTGGTGGATCTGGAACTTGTTAAGCAAACTAGAATGACTCTAGATTGTCTCCGGATAAGTTTTTCTGATTTTCAGATTTTTTTCGTTTTCTAATCTTTTGCTTTCCAGAATTCTCCTCCTTCTTCTCTTCAAGTTTTCTTCATTTCATATTTTTATCTGATTCTTCCTTAGCAAAATCGTCACTTTTTCTTTATTCCTTTTTCCATAAATCTTTTTTTCTTCCTCCTCAAGCTTATCTCTTATCAGCTCCATCTCAGCCCCTTCAGATAACTTATTTTTAGCAATTAATTTTTCTTCTTCCCAAAGATTTCCCTTTTTCATCTCTTTTGATGTGTCTGATAAATTCCTATCTACAAATATTCTCTACACAAAGAAATTAGAAAACTCACAACAACCCTTAGAAAAAGGACTGCTAGTACTCAGATAAATAACATAAATATTATCAGTAGGAAAATTATCATCAATTTTAAAATTAACCACTTCCTCATCAAATTCCATTCAAATCATCCCATTAAAAACATCTATTTTTGTTTTTGCAGTTTTCATAAATGGCCTTCCTAAAATGATAGAATTTGTATTTGAAATCTCCAAATTTACCATGTCCAGAATATAAAAATCAATGGGAAAAATCAGATTATCCACTTGGACAAAAACATCTTACAGTACACCTTTTGGGTGTACTATCGAGTGATCAGCCAACTGGATAATTGTCCCGGTTTTTGTAAAGTTCCCATTTTTAATTTGTCAAAACAAAAAGGGAAAGACATTGACTGAAACTCCTAAGTCAAGCATGGCTTTTGGAAAATTAAGGTTCCCCAATTTACAAGGAATCGAGAAAATCCCCGAATCCTTGCACTTTGGAGGCAAACCTTTTTGCGAAATGGCAAAAATATTTTCGCCAACTTTGATAATTTCATTAAATTTCATTATTTTCTAAGAAATACATAAATCTTTCAGAAACTTGGCATATCGAGGAATGTGGTGGATAACATCTAAAAGTGGGATATTTACCTCAACCTTACGAAAAATTTCCATGATTTCTTCATGATCTCTTTCGTGCTTCGTATTCTTCAGTCGGGACGGAAATAGAGGTATGAGCTTGTACTCCTTTAGATTTAATTTCACTGGTGTTGGAGTTTCTTTTTCTTCCAGCTTTTCAGATTCTTCTTCAACCAACATCTCTTCATATTCTACCTCTTCTTTTTTAGTTTTTTTTTTAAATCTTCTTCTTCAACCAGAACTTCTTCAAATTCTTCTTCAGCTTCGTTTGGTTCATATGCACTTGGGCCTTCATAATTGTAACATCCCAAAATAAGACCCAAAAATTTCTTTTTTTAATTAATAAAACCAATATCCCAAAAACATCATCATAAAATTCCAAATTAAACGAATGTATCAATCATCATATCATATCAAAGTAAATCACAAAATGCAGAACGAGGTGGTGTGTGCTCAGCAATCATCTCGAGCTCTTACTTTTGGAAATAGAAGTACCTGAAACATAAACTAAAAATCATAAGCACAAATCTTAGTGAGTTCCCCCAATATAGCACATACCATACATACATAACACATAACGGGCCCCGCCCACAATCGCATAACGGGCCCCGCCCAAACTCGCATAATGGGCCCTGCCCAATGAGTATAATGGGCCCGCCCAAACTCGCATAATGGACACCACCCACATACAATTCATATAAGCATAATAGGTAATAGCATACAGAATAACCATCGGGCGGTGCCCAGTAAGCATACAAGCACATACCCATACAAGAGTCACACAGACATCTAGTATTCTAACATAACAGATCATGGTCGGCATTAGTGCCTTCGACCCACTAAACATGGTGAGGAAACTCACCTCACACTGCTGAATCTTGCATATAAGTCTTTGGCTGTTGGCCCGCTAAAATCCCCGCGCTATCAATCACAAATAACATCCAATTAATAATTGGATCCCAACTCATACCAAAAGTCTAAACTAGGGTAAAAGACGTTTTTACCCTTTACCCATCTTGGCCTAAAGCCTAGGACCAAAACAATTATCCAAAAGCCTAAATTCCAAAATAATCACACCAAACACAATTATGGCCTAATTTTCCAAAATGGCCCCAAATCTCTTTCATGGGCCTCCAACCAAAAGTCCACTAATTTACCAACAGTCCAACAATAGAATTTTGATGGCCCAACAAGGCCCAAGACAACCCAAAGTCTAACATGGCCCAATACTGAGAAGCCCACATCACCAGAGCCCATTGTTAAGTACACAGGGCATGCTCAACTTATACATTAAGCATACTCGCTTTAGGGCTTGTACATGGTGCGTACGAGCTTGTACTCCCAACGTACTCCCCTGTTTGGCCAACTTTGCTTTTCCAGCTCTTAACTTATTAAGACTTCGTCCCAAACTCCTATCTGACTTCCTTAAGGTGGTTTATCATGTAAAGTTGCCAACTTTACGTGCATGCATGGCTTAATGGGGCTCTTGAGCTCAAAAGAGCTTAATAGACGACTTAACACATACATGAGACCAAAACCACCATAAAGTTTGCACCTTTATGCTTAAGAAACTCTTAATATGCCCAGATCTAAAAGGATAAGCCCCATAAACGACTTTAACTCACCAAACCAACTAAAAAGGGACCAAAAAGCATAAAAACCATAACATGAAGAGATTTAAGCATAAAAAGATCAAGGTTGAGGCTTTATACCTTCTTGCAACCGAGGAAGGCGCCTAATCTCTGGGTCTACAAGCTTAAGCTCTAACAAAGCTTCTTCACCAACTCCTTCTTCTACTAAAGGCACCAACTAACCAAAGATACACCACCAAAAGTTCAAGAACACTCAAAGATGCTACTAGGGTTCGAGATTAGGGTTTTAAGACAATGGAGGCTGATAAAAAGGCCAGATATTGGGACTTAAGGTGTTTATATAAGGTGCAACACCCTAAAATTAGTGTTTCATTAAACCCATCGCACGCACTGTGTAACCCTCGTATGCCCAGCGTACGAGGCTCGAACCCATGATCCATTCTCCCAATTAGTACGCTAAGTGTACACATGTGGTACACCTCGCGTACTAGCTTCTTAGCTAGTACGCCAGGCGTACCCTATGGTACTAGCTTCTCATCACAGGTCATCGAATCAACCGCAACATTACCATTAGACCGCCCAACCTCCTCCCACTAATCTCATGCCCTGTCTTTCAGAAGTTAGGAAGCAATTCTAATCTTTGCCCCCTCGGGGCAACTGTTAGTGTGGAAGGCATTAGCAACATCCGCTAACCACCTCCTGCTCACTATCGGGTCCTTTGCCGCATGATAGTTTGGAGGTTAACATGATTCAAACTCCTTGAAGGTCAATGAGTTCCCTCCTACCAAGGCCACCATCTCAGAACGAAACGCAGTGAACCGCTCATCCAAAATCTCTAGAATACCCTCCTTGACCGTACCAAAGATCAGAGGAGTCTGCTCAAGAATGCAACGCATAATCTCAGACAAAATGAACTCCCTCGTTTGGTTATCCAACTGCTCGGCTCCAGAACCTGAGCCTGAGCCCTCCCCGTCACCAGGACTACCAACAATTCTAACCCGTAGAGTCACCATACTGAAAATAGACCACATAAACCATCAGAATACACATCAAAATATATCGAAGGATCATAACACTACAAGCTTTCCTGGTTTCATCGTAGCTCTCCTTGACTCGAGTACAAATACTTTGCTTCTAGTAGTACGGGCCCATACTACCTTCCAAATCTATCCATACTTTTCTCAAGAATTGCCTTGAATCAGCCAAGTCACTTTATCTACATACAATCAACCTTCATCAAGATAAGGCTCTCAACACTAGATCTCATCCTAGGTTCTCCTAGGGCAAACTCCTCACCACTCTCTGCCATTAGTTGCAGAAGGAACTCCCGCTAACTTCCTCTAACTAGCTCATGAATACAATTACATATCACCAAAACCAGATAATTCTTCAAATGAGAGGTCTCATACTACAACGGTTGGACTTAGAAAAGAGATGTGCAATAGAGTTAAAACCTAATGTTCTAAAACTATTTAGTCTCAGTAATATGTAACTTAACACATTCACTTACTAGTTAGATGAGGCTAGTGAGAACTCCTAAAAGCACAAAGCAAACAACATTCGAGCATCAAGTAATTAGAACCAAGCATTACCTAATCAGGCCATCCTATCACTGACTGATCAGTACTAGCATGCAAGTCTATAAGATCATACAATAGGCATACAAAGGCATCTCTCCTAGCATTCTGTCATGCCAAAACTGAGCAGATCCTTAGCCATAACTAGCATGCGATTCACAATTCACATATCAAATCATATTAGATAACATGTATGGGTATTTTGGGAAAACTTACTTGAGCTCAGTCGATTGCATATACCAAACCCCTCCTTGTATTTAAAAACTCTTTTCTTAAAAATAGATTTCTTTTTAAAAACTTTACCAAATCGTCATTTTGAGTTCAGACATACTCGAGGGTATGTCCGAATCCCTCAAACCAAGGCTCTGATACCAACTTGTAACATCCCAAAAATAAGACCCAAAAATTTCATTTTTAAATTAATAAACCCAATATCCCAAAAACATCATCATAAAAATCCAGATAAAACAAATGTATCAATCATCATATAATATATCAGACTAAATCACAAAATGCGGAACGAGGTGGTGTGTGCTCTGCAATCATCCCAAGCTCTTCCCTTTGGAACCAGAAGTACCATAAACATAAACTGAAAACCATAAACGCAAAGATTAGTGAGTTACCTAGCATACTACATACCATACATACATAACACATAACGGGCCCCATCCAATGAGCGTAACGGGCCCCTCCCACACTGGCATAGCGGGCCCCGCCCAATGAGTATAACGAGCCCCACCCAAAATCGCATAATGGGCCTCACCCAAACTCGCATAATGGGCCCCACCCAATGTGTATAATGGCCCCCGCCTAAACTCGCATAACGGGCCCCACCCACATACAATTCATATAAGCATAAGAGCTAATAGAATACAGAATAACCATCAGGTCCCACCCAATAAGCATACAAGTACATACACATATAAGAGTCACACAGACATCTAGTATTCTAACATAACAGATCATGGGCCGACATTGGTGCCTTCGACCCGCTAAACATGGTGAGGAAACTCACCTCACACTACCTAATCTCATAGATAAGTCTTTGGCTGCTGAGTCGCTAGAATCCCCGCACTATCAATCCCAAATAACATTGAGTTAATAATTAGATCCCAACTCATACTAAATGTATAAACTAGGGTAAAAGACCTTTTTACCCTTTACCCATCTTGGACCAAATCCTAGGCCCAAAACAATTGTCCAAAAGCCTAAATTCCAAAATAATCACTCCAAACACAATTATGGCCCAATTTTCCAAATTAGGCCAAAATCTCTTTCATGGACCTTTGACCAAAAGTCCACTAAGATACTAATAGCCCAAAATTAGAATGCTGATGGCCCAACAAGGCCTAAGACAACCCAAAGTCTAACATGACCCAATATCAAGAAGCCAACATCACCGAAGCCTACTGTTGAGTACGAGGGCGTACTCAACTTGTACGCTAAGCGTACTCGCTTTAGAGCTTGTACGTGGCATGTATCAGCTTATACGCCCAATGTACTCCCCTGTTTGGCCAAATTTCCTTTTGCACCTCTTAACTGATTATGATTTCGTCGCAAAATCAGATCTGACTTCCTTAAAGGTGGTTTATCATGTAAAATTGCCAACTTTACGTGCATGCATTGTTGGGTTTTGAGCAATCTAACACTTCCTAAGTGTGCATGCAACCCTAATAAACCTTGGATCTATGTTTTCTTCTAAAATACATGCAAATAATAACTTCCAAGGTTTCTTCCTAACTAGCATAGCATAAGGATTATGAATCATAAAAGTACTAGTAGAAATACATACCTTTTGATGATGGTTGATTGTTTGGAGTTTGAGAGCCAAGCACCAATAGTGTGAATGCCTCAAATGGAATCACAAATCACCACAAACACTTGGAAAACTTTAAGAGAGTAGTATACTTTCTTGTGGAATCGGCCACCACTAAGTCTCACACTACTAGTGTCACGTTTCTTGCATCATATGCTTCCTTATATAGTATGCATGGTTAGGGTGAAACCCTAATAACCCATGTGTTTTCCTTTCCAAGAATCCATGGGTTAAAAGCTCCATGGACCATCCATGGACTTCCATATTAGCTTAGCCCATTAACAAATGAGTATTAGCCCACACTATATATAATAGCCCATAATTTTAATCAGTCTTCTTTTTAATCTCTAAATTAATTCATAATTAATTTAAGACTAAAACTAATTAAATAACAGGACTTCATATTAATATATTATAACTTATAATATATTAATAAATCGTAAGTATACAATTCCCATAAAATTATCCATAAATTGTTTGGGTGAAGTGCAACCCAAATGGACCATGTCGGGCCGGGTCAAGTATGTACCAAATAAGTTATGGACTTAGACACCTTATCCAACAGACTCCCACTTGGATAAGTCTAATAACTATATTTGCGTATGTTACTTCAGGAACCAACCAGCAATCGTAGCTCTCGAAAACTCTGTTGAACTATGAAGCGCCATTTTAGATAAGTGATCATATAATCCTCTGTTCACATGATATCAGCCGGAAAAATACATGGAACAACGTCGTACTTATTGTCCAGCAGTTTGTTTCCCGATTTTCGATTTGTTTGACAAAGAACTTAATCGAACACATCAATTTAGTTCTGACCGGCCGGTACATAGGTCACAACAAAATCATCGAGGGGCCCAGAGATCGCTTCTATTTCTAGAAGGAACAGATAAACTTCGACTCATATGCTTGTTCTACTACTTGTTGAATTGTACACAAAGGCACGTTTTATAACATCAAGTTACTGATGCGTTTACGTGCAATCAATGCACAACCAACTCATAGGTAACAACTCATATCTCTAGGTTTGAAGATTTATATGATATTACCGTCTCACGATCACTCGAGATAAATTCCATGAAGTGATACAAGTGAGCGTGGGTTTATTCTAATACTCATAACTTGTGAGCACTCATGAATGTTGTAGCAACCATTGCTATGACTAAACCCATTTAGCCATCTACAAACTCGATTCATGACAATCTTGATTCATACCTACTTCCAACATATGAACGACTGTGGAGTGTTTAAATAACTCAGTCATTCGGAAAGAATAACCTAGCTATTTTGGAAGTCAAAACATGCAAAGTGAAACACAATAATAATCGAATCCAATATGGTCTCAGAACCCTTTTGAATATAAATAGAACCACCTTTTATTTATCACTATATTGATTACACATTATTCATTGTATAATGTTTCAAACAATCAACTTAAGACTTGAATAAAACAACAGTCGTCCCATGCTCCTAGCATGTACACTTTGTTTTTCTAAACAATAGTAATGCCATACTCCAATTATGCACACTATGTTTGTCTATGATCCTTACATTGTGATGTAGATCAATTGAACATGATTCCATTGATACTCATTTCACAATCCCAAATCCTTATTGTAAATGTGAGAATCCCCGATTCCTATCATTTACCAAAAAATCTGTTAGATTTTAAACTTTTATACAATGTTCCTCTTGTAATGATTATTCACAAAGTCACCAAAACCTTGTCACCAGTCATTACAGAGTATTCCAAAGAAGGTCAACTTCTATGGAACGGAAGTCTCATATTCAAAGTACATTGCTTTGAACATCCTTTTTGCATTAAGGTTTTCTAATCTTACATAGATTGAATAACTTCCACCTATGGAGACATTTCCATAGTCCCATTTTGACTATCACTTCCGAACAAGAGTTACTTCTTTTCAGAATATGTCAATATGGTCCTTTCCGACAACTTACATCATACTTCCAACTTTCACTGAGCAACCAATCCTTGGCGAACCTCAGATTGTCCTCGACAATTGCTTAATCACTTTAGTCATATCCAGTTCTAGACTTTTCCCTTCTCAATGCCTTAAGAATTATGAAAATTTAGAAAAGATGAATATTATAGCACATGCAATTGATCCTATATCCGAAACATATGGGACACGATTCATGATGTTTGACATAAAGACATGATACTAGACCAGTCTTTTGCTACAATATTTTTATATTTGCCATGTTTTCAAAATTTAACTATGAAGAGGGATGCCGTAGTCATAATTGAATTTTGAGAACGCAGTATATATAGAATTTCCTTAAGTCGAACCATTCAGACATAAAATTAATATATATGTCCTTGACTAAAGATGATTAAAATCTCAATCTAAGCTTCTAGAATTGAAATGAAGTATAATTTCCTGAATTTTGAGAACGCAGTATATATAGAATTTCCTTAAGTCGAACCATTCAGACATAAATTCATATATATGTCCTTGACTAAAGATGATTAAAATCTCAATCTAAGCTTCTAGAATTGAAATGAAGTATAATTTCCTCTCCCTTAATTATAGCAAAACAACTTTTCAACCCCTGCAACTTCATGAATTAAAACTTTGTTTTCTATAATTAACATTGCTAACTTGCAACACTAAACACAATTATCATGCTCCCACTAACATGATGATTATCAGCATAACACTTATGCTCCCACTAGCTCTGACATATTTCCAGAAATCTGCTGGACTTCTGAAATTTAGATTCATACACCTTTTCTTAGATAGCTCACATGTGTGTCTAAGCAATTTCAAGAACTATGAAAAGGGATGCCGTAATCATAGTCTCAATTTCTTAGACCTTTGCCATTTCTCACAAGTCCATGTTAGTGTGCCGGTTAACCACACACGCTCCACTAACGACTTTTGAAAATGCAAATAACACAATTGATATCTACATAAAATCTACTTAGTGAAAGCGTTTCCTCACCATCATTTTCATGAATCGGAGAGAAACCTTATGACACTTAGATTTTATAGTGTATGAGTTCCTATCCATGTGAATTTGTCAAAACCATAATCACAAGATAAGGTTAGTGACAAATTTAGCCTTACATGGATTAAACTTGTTCAATCTTAGTTTCTTGTCACCTTGGTAGCACAAGGCCCACAAATGCTTCCAAGTTGAACTCTGATAACTCACATGCAAATTCAACTTGTTTGAAGTAGGTACAGAAATAAGAATTATGTCAACACGATAGGTTGCAAACCTTAAGTCGTGTGCTAGTGATAAATTACAGGTTTTACTCTTGATTAAATCTTGAAACTCTTTCAGGATCTTTAAGGCTCCCATTGTCCCCTTGATATATAAGTTTCCCCAGTCAAGAACCATTCCTTGACAAAACAAATATTCAAGGGATAGTGCGGATTCTTATCAAGACTAACACTTCACACAATTGGTCTTATTTGGTCTTTGTCTCATCCAAGACATCACAACTTACCAATCTCAAATGTACAAGGGTAGAAACATTTTACACTACATTTGATAAGTGTTTTAAACCTTACTTTATGTCACTCAATGTTACAATCTTCGAGTATGACTCTAAGAATTGTTTTGGAACGAAGTATGACCCATCTTCTCGATCTTAACCAATCCAACAATTCATGACCTCTCTTCTTAGCCATAACAATGCACTAAGACGTCCTTAGAGTATGAATTTGTGATATGGTTTCATAATCATTAAGATGATCATGAAATACGATACTAAAGTACTCTCCCATCCTTTCAGATTTGAGAACCTTTTATCTTTCTGCCTAATTTGATTCTTTTCATTTGTTATGTCATACATTGTAACCTTTCCAATGTTACAGAATTATACCTAACCTTATAAGTTTAATCATATTTACTAATCTTTAGTAAATCATGACAAATCAATCTTTATGGTGGACCTTGACCAGCAGACACCCAGTGTACCTAATTCCTTAGTCCTTCAATTGACTCACATATACACGTGATCAAAGAATTAGTCTTAATTTTCAAAGATGAAAATTCTCATTCATCATACAATACACCTTGTATGATTCCAAGTTTCTGTTCAATTGAAACTTGGGTGATGAAAAACTTTCTTCATTTGGTAAATTCAGACACTACCACAAATGAAAGAATCAAATCCACTTTCCAATATTGCTATTACTGGAAACATATAAGCAACAATTTTCCACAGATGCCATTGTAAGGATATTTTTAAAATAAATAAAATTAAAACCCTTTTTTTTCTTTTATTTTAAAACTTTGCGGAAAAACTTATCCTTACAATCCACATGAAAACCTTGTTGTTATCTATTCATAAGCAATATATTATAACTCTTAAGCAACAGCTCAAAATTCTAATTGTCGAACCATGCGATCGAAAACCCACCTTTGCAATCAGAATCAACATATACTTACTTTAAGCTTCCTATCTTTTCTTTGATTCTTAAAAACATTAGCATGTGACCCATTCACATTATGTAATAAGAGTCTCCAAATAGGAACTTAATAGAGTTAGACAGTGGACTTTACCCAAAGTAGAGTCAAACCTATGACCTTTCAGGTGAATAGGGCAGCTTCGCAACCAATGCCTCTTCCTTTGGCAACAAAACACATGGACCCTTTGGTAATGGCACATGAGACTATCTCAGAATTTGCCTTTCTCTTTACTATTTGGTCAACCGAGTTGACTATAGCCGATCCCTTTCCATTGGGAAGAGAAATCCTTTTCTAGATATCCAATGCTACCATTGTCAATGTCCATGTAGACTTGGGAAGTTGTTCTTTTAATCAAATTTGCTTTACTGGTGTTCCAAATCATTGCTGATTCCACAACACCAAGCAAATAGATAACATCATTAAGGGTCATGTCATAGTCCGTCTCATAGTAGTCCCAAAGAGACTCACTATGTTACTAAGAAAGTGATTGAACATCCAACTTTCACGGGACTTTGACAGCCAACTCTCCCGGCTTGTCAATATGTGACTTTATCTCCAAGATGTGAGCACACATAGACTATGCTTGCCAATAGGGATTGAGTGACTTTAAACTTTTCAAGAACTTGTGGGTGAGGGAGAATAATTGGAGGAGGTGCAGGAAGTGAAGCATGATGTTGAGGGACACCATCTTCAAGAGATTTGGGAAGATCATAGTTGTCTGAACCAGACATCTATAATGGGAGAAAATCAAGTTAGTTGATTCAAAGTCCTTAATATAACACCCAATATGAAATATTAAGGCTAGGACCCAACACAATATTTTATAATTTGGAAGAGGGATGCCGTAATCCAAGCTATAAAATATTTGAAGGTAGGCAAATGACGATTCACCAATTTCCACCATGAAAAACGAAATAATTTATTAGGTTTTAATTGGATTTGAAATTCCTAGATCTTTTGAGATTCATTGAACTTTTCGATGACATGTTTCAATCTCAAGTGTGCCCTCTCAAATTTTGTGACTGGGATGCCGAGGATCACAAAACAAGGTGTGAATAACCATACCAATTCACTTGGTACCCTTAATATTATCACCTAATCAATGTGCCGGTTAACCACACACGCTCCATTGATCTATGACAAACATTAAGTCACCCTTCATGGTCCTTACTAGTCCAAGTTAGTGTGCCGGTTAACCACACACGCTCCACCAACGACTTGGTAAGGTACAAAGTGTGAATTCCATGGGCTAGCACCAAATTCACATTTTTCCTAAAGTAACTAAGATTGGGAATTAAATAAAACATTTAGTTACTTTATAATATTCATCATACTTTTAATGAGAATTTAAAGTCATTGTCCTACCCGTTCGGCTAACGACCCTCCACCGATCAAGCAAGCAGTGGGTGAGAGTGGACACCCATTAAGTCGCCATTTTATAGGCAACAACCTTATACCCACCTTATAGACCAGCTTCGTGAATGAGGCCTACTAATGGTAAAACGACTTGTTCTTATACATATATATAATAATTAACCATTAATCTTATAATAGTATAAGGGTAGAATTTTAACTTTTAAAACTTCTAGGGTATGGAATTAAAGTTTGTGTGAGACTTTACAAATTCCAAAACTTGAGGGCAAGTTTTGAACAATTCGTAAACTTTTGGATATTCATAACTTATGAGTTTTAATTAAGTGTTTAATACTTTTAATGAAGAGTCTCTTGGAAATCCATAACTTGAGGACAAGTTATGAAGTCCATAAAAGCATTTATTAGAAAAACTCTTCTAAAGTGTAACTTATGACTTCTTAAAAAACATTTAAAAGAAAAAACTTTTGGAATTCCATAACTTGAGGACAAATTATGAATTCCATTGAAACACATTAAGTTCAAGAATTAACTAACAAACAATTTGCAAATAATTCCTAGGATCTAACAAAACTCATATGAACATGAACATCCACATCAACAATTTCAAGAATCATATGAACACATATAAACTTGAAATTTTGATTATAACTTTGAAATTGGTCCACCATCATCATTACCACATCAAAAACAGGTTTTATGAGTCCAAAACAGTTTAAGGTAATGATTCTAGACCAATTCCAGCACCAAAACTCGAAGATATGCTGTTTGTGGTTCCAACTCGTTGAGTGCATGAACCAACTCGCCGAGTTGGATGAATTTTGTCTTGGACTCGTCGAGTCCCTTCATGGACTCGGCAAGTCTGTTGTCCAGACAGCACATAAACTTCGATTTTCAGCAATCTGCATCAAGTATTCAAGAAAACAAGCCTAGGCTCTGATACCACTGTTGGGTTTTGAGCAATCTAACACTTCCTAAGTGTGCATGCAACCCTAATAAACCTTGGATCTATGTTTTCTTCTAAAATACATGCAAATAATAACTTCCAAGTTTTCTTCCTAACTAGCATAGCATAAGGATTATGAATCATAAAAGTACTAGTAGAAATACATACCTTTTGATGATGGTTGATTGTTTGGAGTTTGAGAGCCAAGCACCAATAGTGTGAATGCCTCAAATGGAATCACAAATCACCACAAACACTTGGAAAACTTTAAGAGAGTAGTAGACTTTCTTGTGGAATCGGCCACCACTAAGTCTCACACTACTAGTGTCACGTTTCTTGCATCATATGCTTCCTTATATAGTATGCATGGTTAGGGTGAAACCCTAATAACCCATGTCTTTTCCTTTCCAAGGATCCATGGGTTAAAAGCTCCATGGACCATCCATGGACTTCCATATTAGCTTAGCCCATTAACAAATGAGTATTAGCCCACACTATATATAATAGCCCATAATTTTAATCAGTCTTCTTTTTAATCTCTAAATTAATTCATAATTAATTTAAGACTAAAACTAATTAAATAACATGACTTCATATTAATATATTATAACTTATAATATATTAATAAATCGTAAGTATACAATTCTCATAAAATTATCCATAAATCGTTTGGGTGAAGTGCAACCCAAATGGACCATGCCGGGCCGGGTCAAGTATGTATCAAGTAAGTTATGGACTTAGACACCTTATCCAACATGCATGGCTTAATGGGGCTCTTGAGCTCAAAAGAGCTTAATATATGACTTAACACATGCATGAGACCAAAACAACCATAAAGTTTGCATCTTTATGCTTAAGATACTCTTAATATGCCTGATCTAAAAGGATAAGCCCCATAAACGACTTTAACTCACCAAACCAAGCCAAAAGGGACCAAGAAGCATAAAAACGTAACATGAAGACAATTAAGCATACAAAGATCAAGGTTGTAGCTTTATACCTTCTTGCAAATGAGGAAGGTGCCTAATCTCTAGATCCACAAGCTCAAGCTCCAACAAAGCTTCTTCACCAACTTCTTCTTCTACCAAAGGCGCCAACTAACCAAAGGTACATCCCAAAAGGTCAACAACACTCAAAGATGCTATTAGGGTTCGAGATTAGGGTTTTAGGACAATGGAGGCTGATAACGAGGCCAACTCTTGGGAGTTAAGAAGGTTATATAGGGTGCAACACCCTAAAATTAGGGTTTCATAAAACCCCTTGTACACCCTGCGTAACCCACATATGTCGAGCGTACAAGGCTCAAACCCGCAATCCATTCTCCTAATTAGTACGCTAAGCATACACATGGGTATACCTCGCATACTAGCTTCTCAGCTAGTACGCCAAGCATACCCTAAGGTACGCCCCATATACTAACCTCAAGGACCAAAATGCAAATGAAATATTTTAAATTACAAGGGAAAAAAAGGAAACATACCCATTCAAGAGTTACAACAACTTTTCCCACTTCTTAAGGAAATAGCACTGACATTGTGCTTTAGATTTTTTTTTCATTGTAACCGGGTAACTTTCCTTGAGATTCCAGACGACCCACATAAGTGGCAAGTTAAGACACCTGTTGTTCCATATTCTTGATACTAGCTTCAGTTTCTACTGGAATGCTTGGGTGCTCGTGGCTAGAGTCTTCACAATATCTTCTAAGTCCATAATGGAACTACCATGTTACTGATGTGAGTTCTGATTCTGAAAATTCGGACTCTGAAAATTTTATTGATACGGATTCTGAATGTTGGGCTGGTAATTTGGTTGTTGCTGAAAACCCGGAGGATATTGAAATTGCTGTCTTGGCTGAAAATTATTGTTCCAATAAAAATTAGGAGGTTGGTTATAAATCTTCTGTTGTTGGTATCCTTTGATAGCTTTGACTGGAGCAACATCCTCTTGCAAAATTGGACACATATGAGTAGCATGGTCCGTCTCCAAGCAGATACCATATGGTTTCTTTGCAACTATTTTTTCCTTTGTCAAGAGCATAACGGCTTTTGTCAGTTCAGATATCTGAGACTCCATATGTGTATTGCTGACTTCCTTGACACCCCTTGGTTGATATGGATACCACTCGTCTTTGTTTCTGGAATTTTTTGACTTTATTGCCAGTTTTACTATCAGCTCCTGGATTTCAATTGGCATCATATCTCCTAAGGAACCGCCACTGGAAGCATTTATCAGGCGCCTCTCCATGGATGTCAGACCTTCACAAAAATAATTGTAGAGCTGACAATCGCTGATCCCATGTTGTGGGTGCCTACCAGAAGCTTTTTAAATCTTTCCCAGTAAGTGCGTAATGGGGTGGTACGCTTGGTGTACTCACCAGAAGGCCTTTTGGGCCTTAGGTCATTATGGGTTCTGGCCAAGGTTAAATGGATCAAGTATGGGAAGGGTAAAATGGTCTTTTACCCTTAGCATGATGGAATGTAATATGCACCATTATTTATGGGTTATTCCCTTGATTAGTAATTAGAGTTGATTTTGGATATGTTCAGTGTGAGGAGCTGTGGTAGCAGCAGCCCGAGCGCATGGTTTATTTATCATCAGATTGAGGTGAGTCTCCTTACTTTATTTGTGGGTCAAAGGTACCAATGTCAGCCCACTAGATTATGTTTTACGGTAGTAATGGTCTTTGTGTCACTTACTGATACGCTTGTATGTGCTTGTTGTCTTTTTGGCTCTTGCTAGTATGATTGTATGCTTAGATGTAGGGGTGAAATAAACCCATACCGGTTGAAAGATACTGAAGGAGTCGGAAGGGACTCAAGGAGTCGGAATGGACTTAGGGGTGAAATAAACTCATTATATGCTTTAGTATGATATGCTTGTATGATGTATTGTATGCGGTATTTTGGTGAACTCACTAAGATTTGTGCTTACGATTTATGTTCAAATGGTTTTTAGGTACTTCTGGTTCAAAATGGAAGGGCCCGACATGATCGCATCACATCCACCCGTGTCTGATATTTTATGATTTTGGGGTTATACTCTGATAACTATTTTCTACTATGACATACTTAAAGGGTTTTGGGATGTTACAAAAACCTTGTAGAGTATGAATACATGGAGTGTATGTTGTGCTTAATGAAATAAGAACTTATTGAACCTGTTGGAATTTGAAAGGTATTGTTCAGTTCATTGTAAAATTTAGTTGTGTTGTTACATAAATATTGGGTATCATAAAGAAATGAGAAAAGAGAAAAGAGATTACAAGCTTTCCCGTAGGTCCTTATGGACCAAGACAGGGCCATTTTAATGATTTGTTCTCCAATATAGATATCCGTAATTTATTGAGTAGACCATAATATGGATATATATAAATTATTGACAGAGACATAATATGGATAGTCGTAGTTATTGATGAGACCATATTTTAGTCCCCATGGTTTATAGTGATTTAGTTATTGTATTGAATTATAACTCACCTGACGTGTTTTCTGATAATTATTATTTGCTATGCGTTCCACGTTCAGGCACAAAACCTTAGTACGAGTGATGATAGTGGTAACAAGTGTATGGAATGGATATAGATTTTGTACATTATAATCGTGTTGCTTTAATTATGGTTTTGATATGGCTTGTACACCTATTGAATATTTAGGGAAAAAATGTATGGGTTTAAAACTCCAGTTGTATACTATTGTAAAATACTCTGATAAATTCCCAAAATAAATATGTAAAATATGTTTGAAAAGTACGAGTGTTACATAGAAACCACATCGCACCGAAAATATTTGGGTTTTGCAAAACTAAAAAAATTGTCGGTTTTCATTTCGGTTTCGGTTTTGATGTATGCGTTTTTTCTTTTTGCGGTTCGATTTTTGTTCACCCCTACCTTATATACAAGTATGCATTCAGCATGATATAACTTGTATTATATCAAGATTTAAATCTATTGTCACTCGTGTTTTTATAATCACTTAAAATAGTCGGTGTAATGTGCAATTTATATACTACCTAGTTTTAAATTTATAATCGTAACCTACTATAACATCCATAAAATTTACACCAATTTAAAACTTTTTCAATCATAAATGAAAGTCAAATAGCATTTTTTACAAAAACGTTTTCAAATCAATATCCATCAGAGTGTCCCAAAATCGTAACATAAGGATGATGAGCGGTACGGTCACGCCTTCGCCTTTCCATGATCTCCTGAAGTACCTGAAACAATAAACTGAAAACTGTAAGCCTGATGGCTTAGTGAGCTACCCCCGAAATACCAATACCACACTGATAAAACCATATTAGTAGCAATGTATCAATCAATCAACATACATACTGGCCATTGGCCTGACTGGACCGCCCTACTGGGCCTACACTCTATCTGAATCTATCCCGAGCCTTCGGCATGACTAGTCCGCCTCATGGTCCTGTAGTCCCCCCGGACCGCTCATAGGATATGTTGGCCTTCAGCACAAAGCAGGACCGCCTCAGCCCATCTAGCAAGCAAATAACCATGTGCGCATAACAATCACATACTGGCATATACAACATCAAACATATCTATCACACTGATCATCAATCATAGAAGTCTCTCGTAACTAACATACCGACCTAGCAGGTCACTAACATACTAATCCTTACGGATCATAAGAGCATAACATACTGTCTACCCTGATTCCGATCTAACCGATCATAACCACATGTAGCATACCATAACATCAACAACTAAAGGGCCGGCCTTGGTACCGTAGACCCTATCGATATAGTGAGGATAACTCACCTTGAAAATGTCGAATCGGAAGATACACTCCAACCCTCGGATCACCCGACACCGGATCCACCACCTATGATCATAGTACAATATACTCATAAGTCCTTAACCTTATATGGTACCCCATAACCCACTAGTCAACCCTTGATCAAGGTCAAAGTCCTCAGTCAAGGTCAATGGTCCATGTTGACCTCGACTCGCCGAGTACCCTCGGCTACTCGTCGAGTTCCCTGAAGTACATTTCAACTCGCCGAGTCATCGGAGTGACTCGTTGAGTTCCTTCGATTCTTGATCAAACTTTAAGGCCACCTGTCGAGTTCCCTCCTTGCAACTCGAAGGATACACACTCATACATATTTAAGAGAAAACTCATCCAACTCGCCGAGTTGTTCTTCAACTCGTCAAGTCTTATGACGATCTTCATCAGAATCGCCGAGTTGTTCATCCAACTCGTCGAGTTCACAGCCATCTTCATGTGACTCGCCGATTTCATTCAGTCCTCTTTCCATACAGACTTGTTTTGAGCCATGCAGCGGCTTCAAATCATAGATCCAAGCTTCTAGGGCATGCTTATCACGTAAAGTTGCAAACTCTACGTGCATGCATGGCCTTAAAGTCTCCAAATGCCAAATCTAAGTTCTTAATGGGGCTTCATGCCCAAGAGGGACCTCAATCACAACCAAAACTGTGACTTTATGCTTCTAAAATCCAAGGAGGGTCCAGATCTGAAGTTACAACTTCAGATCTAGCCCATAGCTCATCATACCAACTTGAAAAATCCATAAAGCCCTAAAAACTCAACAAAAGGGAAAAAGGGAAGTAAGAATGGCACTTTGATACCTCCAAAGGATGCTAGCTGAGGTAAATCCTGCTTCCCACGCCTTCCTTGCTTCAATTCCTTTGCACTTTAGCTTTCTTCCTCCAAGATTCTCCTTCCAAGCTTCAAACACCACACCAAGGCACCAACATACGTATAAGGACTCTCAGGACTCTCTAGAACTGTAAAGAGGCCCAAGGGAGGTAAGGTACCTTTAAATAGGGGTGCAAACCCCGGGATTTAGGGTTTCATCTGCTCGCTCCTACTCGCCGAGTCCCAATATGGACTCGTCGAGTAGGTCACTTAACACGCGATCCCATCCCGCTGCTACTCGATGAGTAGGTCAACCAACTCGTCGAGTAGAGCTTAACCCAATAAATCTTATTTAAGCAATACCTGAGAATCGGGGCGTTACACCTACTTACCTAATAATTGCACTTAGGTAGTATACCTAGTCAAATTTATATAATAGTTTAGGTAAGATGAGTATCGAACACAGGGGACGGATAATTAAATAGGGGGTTTTATCTGATTTTCAAGTTCAGATTAACTTAAAACTAAGCACACCCTCAACTAAAAATGATCGTAAACACGATTAAGAATACACTTTCTTTTAGCTTTGAATCCCCCTTTTTCCTATGTGTAGTTTCTACGTATGGATTTATTCAGTTGGTTACCAATTTACATATAATTAGCAGTCTTGATCTGATCTCCTAATATTTTCAATAATGCATGAACTACTATGTAATGATCATACACAATCAAACACATAATTAATTATTAATGATAATTGGGTTATGTAAAAGATATCTAGATTATTATCTATGATCAAAACAGATAATCAAGCACAGTTATGATAAAATTATGTTCTCCAACATAGCTAAACTTGTTACCTTTATCACTTAATCTAAGATGTGATTAATCCTAGCTCTAGGAATTTAATAATCATAAACTATTAGGTAAACAAGTTCATGCAATTCAAATGGTAATTAAACTACACTTAACTTGAATCAAAGCAACAAAGATTGAAACTTTAACATGGTAGGTAATGATAATCAAACACATGGATTTACCAACTTCATAAAATCCAAATATAAGCAAGAAACTAACGTATATTATTAGGGTTCGTCTACACTAAACGAAAACCTAATGATTAGGTACTCATAGTGTAAAATAATCACAAAAATACATAAGAATTTTGTTAGGGTGCAAAGTCATGCTTAGATGTAGTGTTTTAGGCTTTCCTCTTTGTATGTGTAAATGGGTTGAGTCTTTCCTATAAATAGGAAGTGAGTGACTCCCATTATGGAAGTGAACCATTTGGAGTGTTAGACTAGAGAGAGAAATTGTATACAAACCCATTTGTATAATCTTTCTGGATCTAATAAGAGCTTACAAAGATTTATTTACTCGTTGTGTTCTTGATTTTACATGATGATTCACTAGATCATTCTAATTCCGCACATGCCATCATAAACAACACCACTACAATTGGTATCAGAGCGGGTGTTCTTGATTTGATCAAGAATTGATC
This sequence comes from Lactuca sativa, assembly GCF_002870075.4. Taxonomy (NCBI): domain Eukaryota; kingdom Viridiplantae; phylum Streptophyta; class Magnoliopsida; order Asterales; family Asteraceae; genus Lactuca; species Lactuca sativa. The sequence goes on along the minus strand of NC_056630.2, from coordinate 29,355,045 downwards.
CTTGATGGCTATTTTGATTTGGTGATTCTTCATGTTCTTATTGATCTTCGCATTTTGAGAGTGTTTTTGTGTTCTTGAAGTCGAATTTTTCTTTGATTTGATCCATAATTTGACTTTCTCTCTCTAGAATACTTGTTTGTATCACTTTCTCTCACTAGAATTTGATTCATATTCACTTTCTCTCTCTAGAAAACCCAAGTTCATATCAATTGATCAAAGACGGAAGAAACAATTTGTGAAAGTTTTTTTTTATGGAGGATTATCCATGGTCATTTAGTTTTGAAGGAGTTCTCAATTGTTTTGTAACCGAGTATTTCAAACAAAATACACTCATTTCTAGTATGAAATGTGAATGTGCAAAATTCAATGGTTATCCTCTTGATCATGATCATCATAAGACGTTGCTTAATCGTTTGGTAACAACTTATCATGAAAGAAGAAAGAAGAAGAAAGATGATGAAGTAATTAAAGGAATTCGTCTTGCTGAATGCATATTTGGTTATAATGTTCTTGCTTCTTACCCGGATGTTCTTGATGTTCAAGAAAAAAGAGTTCAAGTTGATTTTCAAGATGAAAAAGTTTTTTGCTCAATTGGAGTTCAAACCGATGATATTTTGTGTTCTTGTGATTCGTTTGAAGGAATGATTCCTTACCGGAAGCCGATGATCCAAGAAATTCACAAGTATCAAACTCCAAAAGATTTGATTCAAATTCACAAAGTTGATGTTGTGGAAAGTGGGTTTGTTCATGAAATCAAGTCTTCAAGATGCAAAAAGATGAGAAAGAAAAAGAAGAAGAAGATTAATTGGAAGAACAAGCAGGTTTACTCACAAAAATTGTTAAATGTTGTGAAGCCAAAATCCGTGAAGCAAATTTGGGTTCCAAAAGTAACAATCTCCAAAGGTTGCATTGAATTTGAAGTCAAAACCCAAATGTGTTGGTGGTTCTTTTGAAGATGTTCTTGGATCGTTGAAGAACACGAAGAACACGAAGAACGAGTTGTACATCTCGCATGGTGGGTGGTACAATGTTCGATTTGGAGATTTTCTCATTCCGACAAAAGAACCAAGATCTTCCAAATTTGATTCGTTCGTTGAAAACGGAACTCGATTCGTCAAAAAGGTATCTCAAATTCTTAAATGGATTCCAAAACGTCCATGATTTCGATTCGTATTTTTCGTTTTTCATTTTTGATCGATTTGTCTCATTGGATCTGATTTATTTCAACCCTTTTGTTGATCCAGTTAATTTTTGTTTAGATCAAACCTCAAAAATCAAATTCAAATTCAAAATTTGCTTTTCTTTCACTGTTCATCCATTGATTCTTTTGAGCCCAAAGTTTTGATCTATTAAAAATCAATATTTGATTTGATTCGTAAGCCCAAGTGCACTTATTGTTCAATCTTATGTAGAGCCCAATCCACAAATCAAATAACTCGTTAATGTTCACGAGTTTGTGAGCCCAAAATTCTTTTCGATCTTTCATTATTCCTTCCTTAAGTCTGACTATCATTCGCATTATAGAAAGTCAAAGTTATCTTGATGTTGACGATATTCGTTAATTGAGATCGTGACGATTAAAAATATGAAATCGAAATAGATCAGAAATTCAAAGAATCGAAAAGAGTTTGTGTTTGATATAAGTGAACGAAAATCGATGTTTGAATATCGATTTTTGATTGTTGATTGTTCGAAATCGATAGGGATTTTTTTATATGATAGATTCGAGAATGACACTGAACGATCGCATCGATTTCAGTTCATGATTTGGTTCATATGGGAGTCGTGTTTACAGGTGAATGGTTACAGATCGATGTTCATAGATTGGGAAACTGTGATGTCGAGTATCGATGAATGCTTAAGAACACGATGAAGATGGTTCTATTTTTGAAATTGGGTGTTTTGATCTGAAATAGTTCAAAGAATCATTGATTTCGTTGTTTATGGTTGGAAGGAGAAAGCTAAATCAATTTGAGTTGGAGTCGATTTCAAAGGAGTAATAATCGAATTGCTTTGACATTGCGTGATGTTTGATGACGATTGTTAAATGGTCGATTGGATATAATTTTGAAGGGGTGAATGATTTTAGGTGTCGATTTTGATTGCCTATCAGTTAAATGGTCTATGGTAATTGTTTTGGTATGAACTCTAAAAATGAAGCCCTGCTTGATGTTTTTGTTTTCATTGATTTGGTTAAAGTCGATGATTTGGGAACGAAAGCAAATGATGTGTAGTTGAAAATCGATTTTGATAAATTGAGTTGTAAGATCGATGTTAAGCATCGACTTGGAAGATGTTGTTCGCAAGTTCAATTTCTGTGACTTCGACTTTGTGATTTTGGGTTTACTGGGAGTCGATATTGCGAAGGATATATGGGAGTCGATGTTGATGATTTGGTTTCGCATGTACATTTGCATCTCCAATCGTAATTTGGGTGTTCGCATTGTAAATTGGTCGATTGGGTTGATGGTCTCAACTGAGTTCGCATATGGGTGAATCAACATTAAGTTCGCATCTGGGTCTCAAGAATAATGTTCGCATTATATGACAAAATGAAAATGCGAATGGTTGAAGAAGATCATTGTGTTGTGTTCGCATATTTTGTTATACTGGGTGAAAGATGCCAAAGGTGTGCGAATGAAAATGCGAAGTAATTGACTGTATAAGTGAATTGGGGAAGAAGAAAGTAAATAGTTTCGCATTTGGCCCCTGATCTTTTCACGAAATAATTCAAATGGTCCAACTTCGCAAATGGGATTATAAAATGACCAAAATGCAGAATTTCCATTTCGCATCCCTGCAGTTTTCGCAAGATGGCAAATTTTACCCAGTTTCGCATTTGGGGTAAAAATTTTGAGAAATGGGAATATTTTCGAATCTGGTCCCTGCAGTTTGTGTGAATTTACGCTTTATGCCCGGTTTCGCAAATGGGCTAAAGTTTCGTATATTTGATTGTTTCTGGCGCAACGGGTCCCTACAAGTTTCAGAAAGTGACAATTTCTACCCGGATTTTGAAAAATCTTGCAACTTTCACTCAAAAAGTCAAAAATTTTCATAAATTGGAAATTTTTGTGGCTTTTTCGTGATTGTTTTTCCGTGCAAGATTTTTGGTGATTCATTTTTGGTACACATCAAGGGGGAGTATTTTGAAGACTATTCCTCGGGCGCTTCTAATCCTTAATGGGTTTTATAATCATTTTTTGATTATAAAAAGGGGGAGAAATGATGGGTATTCAAAGCTTCTCGGTTTTGTCGAGTATTCATTTGCGGATTTGAAGACCAGTGTTACTTCGAGGGGGAGTTTGGTCTTGATCGCGCTAGCTCGTTGGAGATTAAAGCCGAACATCCAATCCTAACTTTGAGGGGGAGAATGTTAGGGTGCAAGGTCATGCTTGGATGTAGTGTTTTAGGCTTTCCTCTTTGTATGTGTAAATGGGTTGAGTCTTTCCTATAAATAGGAAGTGAGTGACTCCCATTATGGAAGTGAACCATTTGGAGTGTTAGACTAGAGAGAGAAATTGTATACAAACCCATTTGTCTAATCTTTCTAGATTTAATAAGAGCTTACAAAGATTTATTTACTCCTTGTGTTCTTGATTTTACATGATGATTCACTAGATCTTTCTAATTCCGTACATGCCATCATAAACAACACCACTACAGTTTGACATAATTAAATCAATGCAAACTGAATGTGATGTGTAATCTTCAAAATCACGATCTTCAATCCTCTTCTCTTCCACAGGGTTGTTTTCGCTCTTCTCTGGCTTGTAGATTTGCCTGTCTCTCAAGAATATCAGATCCAACCTCTTTTAGTCGAATGTCTCAAGGAGTATTTATATTTTCCTAAAAATGTATCTCACATCGTGAGAATTAGGGTCTCACGTCTTGAGATCAGTGTAATTCGTGTTTAACAAGGAAACTGCATTATGCGTAATTATCTTCCAGAATATTCGTTTTCACGTTGTGAGATTATATTTTCACTTCGTGAGCTTCATTACAACACCCCAATTTTGGAGTCTTCTAATCGCATCTGTTTGCAGCTTAGAGCCCTTTTCGGAGTGAATACATGTTCGCATTCAATCACACTTAGCTTTGATTCTTACTTCGGTTTCGATCCTCCTGTCACAATTATTGTTACTTTCGCATCCAGTCACATTGACATTCCACCTTGGTTCCATTCGCGCCGGCTTCCATTTTCACATCCAGACATAACGACGATGCTTTTCACAATGGATCGCATCCGTTCACATCTGATCGAAAACAATGCTACGTTTTTACAGCTCATCCCTCCCAATTCCAACTTTTGTTCTGTTTTGGCTATTTTTCTTCAAGAATGTCCTTTTTTGCTACAAAATAGAATTTAAAACATTATAAGTACCGAATATCTTGATTATTAACTTATATGTAGCATAAATGTATTAAGATAAAGCATAAATATATGAATGAATAGGACTAATATCACAGTGATACTAAAATCACCAACAATTATCCTCCGTTTCCGTTTCTATATTTACATTTGCTATAATGTTTATTATAGTAGTTTATAATGTAACCTTTGTTTTCTAAAATTCATGCATGTCTCAATATAATTCTGATTTTCTAGTTATGCAGGACGATTTAGATATTATGTAATATTATAAAATTTTCTTCAAAAAAATTTAAATTAATCCACTACAAAATATTTTATATACATTAAAATGCGTCGCTAATCCATTGCAAAGTACATTTGTCGATATTGCATCACTAACTTTCCATCATATTAGCAATATATAATTCTATCGTTGAAATGGGTGTTCATCCGATAACTCAATCCCTAAAAATTAGCCACCGACATATACTAACGAAATAATTTTGGTTGCTTGCATATTTTGGCAACATATTACCAAAAGAGGCTTTTTCATAACACTATATTTTGTATTGCATATAACACAATTACATTTTTATATCATAATTATAAACTGCTTTGTTACATACTAATTGCAGGCACGGGGAAAATTTGCATTGCCAAATATCGTATTCATCAATTACTAGAATATTTCAGTCGCTTGCATGTTTTTGCAACATATTTTGTTATGTCACATGTAACAGCCCAAAAACCGTGACAAAATTTTTCATTCAAAGACTACCAATTCATTCATTAATTGTTTCAAATCCAATACCAAATCATAATATCCAAAACGATTTGAGTATAATTATTCAAAATGCGGAATTCATAACGGGAGGATGTTGTGCTATCACACCGGGCCATTTGCCTTCGAATTAGAAGTACCTGTAACCATAAACATAAATTGTAAGCACAAGGCTTAGTGAGTTCCCTAAAGTACCACATAACAAATGATACAACAGGGCTTAACCTTGGGGTATGACTACCCCGATATACATATGGGCCCCGCCCTGGGGTGTATTTAAACCTGATGAACATATATAGGCCCCACCCTGGGGTACCTTTCAACGTGATCATGTAATAGTGGGACCCACCCTGGAGTCTATTTCAACCCAACATACAAACACATATAAGTCTCATATCAACTATCATACTAGATAAACAATACTAAGCCACATTGGTGCCTTCAACCCATGGACACAGTGAGAAAACTCACTTCACAGACAAATGAGAAACTAAATATCACGCTGCTTCGAATTCAACTCTACCATTCACCTTTATAAATTCAGTGACACAATCTCATAATACAGATCACAATACCCAAAATGCTCCTAGGTCAAACTTTGGTAAAAATCTAGGTCAGAGTCAACCAAGTCAACCTAGTAAGTAAGTTGAGTGTACTTAACACGTACACAATGTGTACTAAGTGTTTGACCAAAGTCAAGGAGTTGACCACGCACACACAATCATACCCTTTGGTACGCCCAACGTACGTGGCTGCCACCCAACCATTCCATTAAGAGCTTAATCCTTAAGCTCTTTTATCTACACTTCAGATCGAACCCTAAAAAGACATCCTTAATCATAAAGTTTGCAACTTTATGATCTTGCATGGCTATTAAGTACCCAACACCTAAAACCCTAACTCTTTTAACTCATTAACGCAACCTCGATCATGCATGGAAGGAAACTAATGTCCCAAATCACATTTTTATGACTTAACACACCCTATAACATCTGAAAGGACAACTCAAACGTCTTGGAATACTCTATACTCACAAGGATCAAGATTAGGACAAAATGTGCCAACTTTAAGCTAAAAGTAGATCTAAATGAAATACTCATCAAGGTTTGAACTTTATACCTCCAGAAGGTTGACAAGGGAGTGTAGAAGCTAGATCCAAGGCCTTGAGTTAAATACTACACTTCAAAGCTCTTCCTTCACCTCCAAAAGCTCTAAGATGACACCAAAAGACTCTCTAAGCTTCAAAATACACTCACACACTTTAGGGTTTTGAAATGGGGAAGGAGGTTTGAGTTAAGGGAGAGTATGAGACCATAAAGATGATTAAATAGGGTCCATACCCTAAAAATTAGGATTTGCATCCTGGCTATGTACACCCTGCGTACTCAACGTATACCCATCGTATGTGTACATGGACAAAAATTATGAAAATGCCATTAGGGACCAACTTTGCAATACAATCGTCAACCTAAGGTCAAAAAGGAAATACCTAAAAATCGAGATGTTACAACTCTCCCCCATTTGAACTAGAATTTGTTCTCGAAGTCTGCTACTATGAATAAATCAGGGTAGTGCTATCGTATCTCTGCCTCGGGCTCCCACGTCCATTCGGAACCCTTCCAATGCTGCCCCTGGATCTTAACCAAAGACACATCTTTTTTGCATAGGGCCTTAGTCATCCTATGCAAGATCGCCATTGGTCTCTCCACATAAGTCAGGAGATCATCGACATGAATGTCATCCAAGGGAACAACTGCAGACTCATCAGCCACACACTTCCGATGCTAAGAAATGTGGAAGGTGTTGTGGATCTGGCTGAGCTCATCAAGTATATCCATCTGTTATGCAACCTTTCCCACCAGGGATGAAATCCTAAAGGGACCAATAAATCCATGGACCAAATCGCCCTTTCTTCTGAAATCAGATGACACCTTCAGAAGCACCAAATCTCCCACCTAAAACTCAAGGTACGAACATCGCTGATCTGTATAACTCTTCTACCGGCATTGTGCAACTCGCAACCTGGCACACACCTGCTAAATCAACCCACTGGTCTTGAGTACCACCTCAATACTCCCCATGAACTGATGCCTAACCTCCCCCAGCAAACTGAGGTCTTGCACCTTCTTCCATATAACATCTCAAAAGGTGGTCGGTCAATAGTGACATCATAAATCTTGTTGTAGGAGAACTCGACCAGTGGAAGGTAAGTATCCTAAATCCCTCCAAAATCTAATACACAAGCTTGGAGCATATCTTATAGCGTCTGAATTTTCCACTTGCTCTGGCTTCAGTCTGGGGGTGGTATGTTGTACTGAAATGCAATTGAGTACCCAACTCCTCATGGAACTTCCTCCAGAAACTGGAGGTGAAACAAACATCCCGGTCCAAAACCACCAAAACTGGTACCCCATGTGGAACCACCACCTCCCGAATGTAGATTTCAGCTAACCTCTTAGCAAATTTACTCTCGGCAATCAGTATGAAATGTGCATTCTTTGTCAATCTATCTACAATGACCCATATAGAATCAACTCCATGTGTCGTCCTTGGCATCTTTGTGATCAAAACCATGGTAATCTCTTCCCACTTCCACACTAGAATGGGTAAGGGTTGCATCTTGACGTGAAGTCTCTGATGTTCGGTCTTGACGTTCCTGCAAGTCAGGAAGCACTCAACAAACCAAGTTACTTCCATTTTCATAAAGGGCCACCAAAAACTCAACTTCAGATCCCTATACATCTTTTTGGCCCACGGATGGATCAAAAATTTCGACTTATGTGCTTCCTCCATAAATTTCTACCTCACTCCACCAGTTTTCGGAACCCAGACTCTACCATATTGAGTCAACAACCCCTGTCTGTGTCTGAAAAATAAGGGAATATGTCCTCTGATTCCCTCAGCCTTCTAATTCTCCTTTCTCAATCCCTCTACCTGCGATTTTTTGATCAAATCCCACAAAGGGAAAGTAACAACAATTCTCAAGCATACATCCTTGATAGGAGAACTCACTGCTTTACAACTCAAAGTGTCGACCACCACATTAGCCTTCCTAGGGTGGTATAGGATCTCGCAATCATAATCTTTTACCACATCCAAACATCTCCGCTTCCGCATATTCAAATTCAATTGATCCATCAAGTACCTCAAAATCTTATGGTCGGTGTAAATAGTACACATAACCCCATATAGAGAGTGCCTCCAAAACTTGAGGGCAAAAACCATAGCCCTCGACTCCAAATCGTGTGTAGAGTAGTTCACCTCATGAGGCTTCAATTGCATCGAAGTGCAATCAATCACATAACCCTCTGCATAGGGACAACTCCCAAACCCGAAATAGAGGCGTCGCAATAGACCACGAAATCATCCAAACCCTCAGATAGTGTGAGAATCGGGGCCTCACACAATCTTTGCCTCAGAGTCTGAAAAGCCAACTGTTGATCAGAACCCTATCGAAAAGTCACATTCTTCTTTGTCAAGCGGGTCAAAGGCACTGCAATCTTGGAGAAATCCAGGATAAATCTTTGATAATACCCTGCGAGACCTAGGAAACTCTGGATCTCAGATGGGGTCCTCGGAGCCTCCCATCGCATCATGGCCTCGATCTTATCTTGATCGACAAATATACCCCACTTGGTGAAGATGTGCCCCAAGAACTGCACCTTTCACAACCAGAACTCACATTTAGAGAATTTGACATAAAGCCTCTCCCCCCCCCCCCAAAGGGTCTCTAACATCTTGCACAAATGCTCCTCATGCTGCTCCTTAGTCTTGGAGTAGACCAAAATATCATCAACAAATAACACTCTAAGACCTTCCTTGAAAACAGACTCGACCCTAACTCATGCACATTCTCATCTAGACCCGATCCTCACTCTAAACTTGACAATTGAGACTCTTGCATGCATCCAATCCTTCAATCTGAAAAAAAAACAACCACAAGTAATAAAAGAAAAACAATTTCCTACTTAAACATCCTACAAGTTCATCACCCAACACAAAGAAATGAAAATAGTCTTAAACATCAAAAACACAACAAAGCATAAATCTTCCTCCTCGTCTTCATCTCCTCCGGCTCCACTTCCACCCGATTGATTTCCTCTCGCTTGCACCCTTTCATCCCAACTGGAGATATACAGGAATCCGGGCACTGGTGTAAAATATATTTGCTCAAATAAACAAGAAACAGACTCATTGACAAAGTTCACTCCCCGCCCGATGTTGTCTTGGTATCTTCACAGCTCAACATTATACCAATCCATAGGTAGCTCCTCATCCACCAGAATAATCGGTGGGTCTTGTGGCACCCGCTCTCTCCTTCGCCTTACCCTCCTTCCTGGTTCTTCCGGCACCAACGGTTCATCATCATTTGTAATGATAACATGGCCCCCTCCATAATCCTCAATGATCCTAGTCCTCCTAAATAATGTTGTGGTGAAGGGAGGACTAGGAATCATAGTCAATACTTGTGCCTCTGGTCGGTCCAAAATGCCATAGGTTCTCGCAAGCCTTGTCACAAACATGCCATCATTGATTTTTGAAGTCACCCATTCTTTGACTGCCCCCTCCGCCAAGTATTTTGCCATGCAATATGGCAAATTGCAAAATACATTAGGAGTAATAATACTCCACATGTAAAAGATGTTGAGAGTGGGGACTTTATCGTCATCCTTTCGCATGTTTATAGAGCTCGCGATCAGACGATGTATTAGGCGATGGATCGAGGGGCGGATCATCCCCTCTTGAGTGGATGAGGGGATATAGACTTGGTTGGCAATGGTGTTCCACCAAGTAGAGGCTACCACACCCTCGGGAAAGTCTTTGTGGCACTGATCCAAAAATGACTCAAAAGTCTCGAACATGATCTCATTATGATCATAAATTCCCAGCCTCCATGCCAACTCAGCAATGCTACACTGGCGGAACTCTCCTCCAAGGCAGAATGAAATGATGTTTGGACTATAGTAGTCATCACCACCACGGAAAGAGATGGTGGCAAAGAATTCCCAGCAAAGCTCTTGATATACCGGTTCTTGAAGCTTAAACAACTGACTCCACCCGTCACAGTTTATTTGTACCCCATTAATTTCACAAGACTTGACTAAATAATGGCTTAGTGCTTCTTCCAGCCCAGCTTGCCCCATCCAAGACCAGTCCAACTCATTAGGAACATATATTTCCTTCCGCCTTAAAGCCTCCAGCTTGCTTTTTGTTCGTGTGAGCGAAGACTTGTTGGTGATGCTTGGAAAAGTCAACCATGGAATGTCCCCATAACCGCCTCCTCGTGAGCTTTGACCTCTCCTAGACATGGTTCCTGCACAACAAAGAAACAAGAAAACCACAAACAAAATACCTAAAGTATTAAGAATGGCAAAATACTGAGCATCAGCAGCATGGAATCGGCGAGTAGGACAAACAGCGGGAGTCCAAATCTTGTCCTGATGAAATTAACCGGCCAAATCCATAAATTATTGTAGGGGTTTGCTTCGGTATGTTCCAGGAGTCTATGAATGTAAAAATTTACGTCTGAAACGTCCTAATTTGTCAAAAATCAAAACCCTAGAATCCAAGTCTTCCAAAAAAACGGGATTTTCTAGAAATTAAAGGTGTTATTACACCAAAGATCGAAACTTGTAAAGGATTACGAGCTAAAGTTGTTACCTTGTTGATTGAAATTTCAAAAGAAGAGAAGATTCAAGATGGACGCTTGATAGTGTTTGCACATCGAGTATGGGGAGGTGGCTCGTACAAATTAGGGTAAAAACCCCTCTTTTACAGAATGTAAAAAAAAATTTAGGTAAATATGTACTCGTCGAGCAGGCGGACCTACTCGGCGAGTAGATGCTTGATTGATCGAATTTTCGGAATTTCTGAAATGGGCTCGTCGAGTAGCATTAGAGACCCGTCGAGTTTTTCATTCTGTGAAAATTTTGATTTTGCAAAATAAAATATATGCCACCCCACACTTGAGCATTGCTTGCCCTCAAGCAATCATTTTGAACACATAAGAAGATTGATAAAAACAAATCCGAAGCAAAATAAAAAAAACGAAAAAGAAAAGAAAACAAACTCTAAAAGCGGGTTGCCTCCCGAAAGCACTTCTTTTTAAGGAGTCATTAGCTGGACTCCTTCCTGCTTATGTCTCTGTAATCCCTTCTAGCTGATGGGTTTCGGTCATAAGAACATCCTATGTGCTCATACAAACCCTAATGCTTGGATCTAGGTTTCTCTAATGTACATGCAATTTATCCAAGACTATAAACCCTAGATCTAGCATATGATAATCAATATAACATATAAATTAGGGTTTAGATCATACCTTGATTGTTATGTAGCAATAACAATCTCAATTCTCCTTGTAATGACTTTAGAAAGCTTAGAGTCACAAATGTCACTCCTCTAATGGTTCACAAACACCAAGAGCAAGAGGATGAAGAGGAGAAGAGAATGAGGCTACCAAAAACGTGTGGAAACCCTAGAGAACAAGTTCACCACGTTTTTGGAGTATAAGGGTTCTATATATAGTGAGGCTATTAGGGTTATCTAACAAGGAAACCCTAAATTGGATGCTTAAGCCCTAAGCAACCCATGAACTCCTTCCTTACAAAGCCTTGGACGATTTCTAATGGGTTTCCCCATAGAATTCGTCCATCCTTATAATATAAGGCAATCCATAGCCCAATTGCAATTATCTTATAATTACAATTCAGTCCCATAAGTTTAATTAATCTCTTTTTAGTCACAAACTTAATTCTTATTAATTCTTGACTAATATTAATTAAACAATATGATTTCTCCTTTAATATATTATTCTCATAATATATTAATAAACCATATTTAATCCTTTTTCTCCATAATTCATCCTATCAAGTTGCTTCGGTGAAGGCAACCCAAAAGGACCATGCACCATCGGGTCAAATACATACCAAAATAGTTATGGACTTAGACACTAATCCAACAGTCTCCCACTTGGATAAGTCTAATAACTATTATGCGTATGACTTCAGATCCTGATCTGCAATCGTAGCTTTCCAAAGCCGCTGTCAACTCTGATCCTATCAGATACGCGTGTCCTTTAGATAAGGGATCATATACTCCTCCATTCTAGATATCGTAAGATATGATTTCTAATCATTCTCTTTGTACTATTTCTCGATTTCCGATTTATGACGACTGACTAATTGAACAAATCAAATTAGCCCTAGCCCGGCCGAGCATTTACGTTTGTCATCACTAAATCATCGAGGGGCCCAAAGATATCGCTTTTATCCAACTTTGGATAAAAGGCATGGATAAACTTTGATTCAATGCTCGCTTTCACTTACTCACCGAATCACACACAACAATATGTTTTATGACACCAAGTTACTGGGGTGTTTACATATTATCAATGTGCAACCGACTCGCAAGATACAACTCACACATCTTAGTTTCAAGAATATAAGATGTTATCGTCTCACCAATCACTCGTGATAACAATCCATGAAGTGATCCAAGTGAGCGTAGGTTTAATCCAATGCTAAAATCATATTCATAAGCACTCATGAACATTGCAGCAAACATTTGCTTATGTCTAATACTCTTTCGTGTTGAATTAGTGTCTAAGTCCATAACTATTTTGGTATGTACTTGACCCGATGGTGCATGGTCCTTTTGGGTTGCCTTCACCAAAGCAACTTGATTGGAGAAATAAATAGAGAGAGAGAGAGGTTATTATGATTTATTAGTATGTTATAAGAATAATATATTAAAGGAGAAATCATATTTGTTTAATTAATATTGGTCAATAATTAATTAAGAATTAATTTTGTGATCAAATGTAATTAATTAAACTAGAGGGGCTGAATTGTAATTATGTGATAGCTACAAAATAAGGTAAGGATTATCTTATTAATAGGTTGGACGAATTTAAGGTGATAAGGCCTTAGAATTCGACTAGGATAAGGGTTTTCAAGGCTTATCTTATGGTTACATGTTGGGCAAGTAACTAGATAAGGATAAGGACTAAAACCCTAATCTCTACACCTATATAAAGACCCCAAGGCTCATGAATTCGTCTATGCCTTCCCAAGAGGTCCTAGAAACGAATTCAATACCTCCCCTCTCTCCTTATACCTTCTCCATTTGCTCTTGGTGTTTGTAAGCCATTAGAGGAGTGACACTTGTGACTCTAAGCCTTCCAAAGTCATATCAAGGAGGAATTGGGATTGTTATTACTACATAACAATCAAGGTAATATCTTAAACCTAATTATATGTTGATATCGATTTCCATATGCTAGAATTAGGGTTTATAGTCTTGGATTCAAAGCATGTACAATAGAGAAACCTAGATCCAAGCATTAGGGTTTGCATGAGCACATAAGATGTCTTTTGACCAAAACCCATCAGTGGTATCAGAGCCTAGACTGGTTTCAATTGTATTGATGCATTACATGTTCAAAAAATTTCGATTTTTGATGTTCTGGAGGCTGGACTCGCCGAGTCCATGCAGACTCGACGAGTGCAAACCTGACTCGACGAGTCAACTCGTCAGATAGAGTGTCTCTCGGGATTTCTTGTTGTTTTTGCTTTGGGATAGTTACCTTATCATATTAGATCAATATAAATTCAATTTTATGATATATTTGACTATATTATTGATCTAATTGAAGATATTTATCAATTAATAAGATAATTGTTTCCTTATGTGATAATTGTTTAATTATTTTGACTCAATTGATAAATTGTTTTGCAAGAAATCATTAAATAAATCAAATATGGATAATTATGTGATTAATTGTTAATTTAGAATATTTGTTATTTGATCCTTGTTGTTATGAAATGTTTCATATTTTCCCCTTTAGGTTTTATAGTTTAAATTTGAACCCAAAAGTTTTGTTGTTTTGAAATTTAAATAGTTAAAACCCTAATGTTTTGAAATGTTTCAAAACTTGCCCTCAAGTTTTGGAATTTAAATTTTGATTAATTGTTTAATTTTGATGTATATTTAAATTCTAAACCCTAATGTTTGAAATGTTTTAAAAATTTCCCTCAAGTTTTGGAATTTAAAAGTTGATTAAAATTTTAATTAGGAATGTTAAATTCTAAAACTCTAGTATTGTTTTGAAAAAGTTCAAATCATACCCTTATGGTTTTATTAATTAATTAAGGTGTATAATTAAAAGAGGTTTAATAAATCCATAAAAGTTTAGGTTTACAATTTAATTGAATTAAAAGTATAATTGTTAAATTAGACCACCTAATATTTTATAAGTGTAAAATACACCCTATACTATATATATAACATTAAAAGTCTAACATTATATATATATATATATATATATATATATATATATATATATATATATATATATATATATATATGTATCAGTAAAAGTCAGTCTTACCGTTAGTAGGCCTCATTCACGAAGCTAGTCTATAAGGGGTGTTTAAGGAAATTGCCTATAAAATGGCGAATGGGTATCCACTCTTACCCACCGCACTCTTGACTAGTGGAGGGTCGTTAGCCGAACGGGTAGGATAGGACGAAACCTTCCATTATAAGTATAATGAATTATTAAAGTAACTAAAGATTTCATAAAATTCCTAATCTTAGTTACTTAGGCAAAAGTGAATTGATGCAATGCCATGAAATTACACTTTGTGCCCTTGCGAAGACGTTAGTGGAGCGTGTGTGGTTTACCGGCACACTAAATGGTTCTAAGCAAAGGTAGCAAAGGGTGAATCAATGTTTGTCATAGTTCGGTGGAGCGTGTGTGGTTTACCAGTACATCGAATAGGTGACTGTAACATGTGAGGGCACTATGTAAGTTTGCATGGTTATTCACACCCGCTTTGTGATCCTCGGCATCCCAGTCACAAACAAGAGGGGCATATCGAGATTTAAAACATGCCATTGAAATGTTCAATGAATCTCAAAGGATCTAGGAGTTTTCATAGATTTAAAACTTAAATTTCTTTTTCGTTTTTCATGGTGGAAATTAGTGAATCGTCATTCACTTACCTTCAAATATTCTGCAATTAGGGTTACGACATCCCTATCCCGAGTTGTAGAATATTATGTTAGGTCCTAGCCTTAGTATTTCATTTGGGTGATTTACTAAGGTCTCAATCTATCAACTAACTTGAATTCGTTTTCTCCCGTATTGTAGATGTCAAAGTTCGACAACTATGGTTTTCCCAAATCCCGTGGAACAAGCATTCCACATGAAGATGATATTCCACGATTCGATCGAGGAACAAGAGATCATACTTCACTTCCTCCTCCTCCTCAAATTATTCTCCCTAACCCACAAGTTCAAAGGCTTGAAAAGTTCAAGATCACTCAATCCCTTTTGGCAAGTAAACATAAAGAAGGAAAGTCGGCATGTGCACATGTCCTAGGGATGAAGTCACACATTGATAGGTTAAGAATGTTAGGATCCGTTGTCTGTGAGGAAATGGCTGTTGATTGGGTTCTTCAGTCACTTCCTAACTCATATAGTGAGTTCGTAAGAGAGTACTATAAGATGAACCGCGACGTGACCCTTATAGATCTCACCTATATGCTTATTGGTGCTGAATCAACAATGGTTTGGCGTAATAGAAAAGCAAAGTTGATTGGTGAATCTGCCTTCAAGACCTCTATGGATGTAGACGATGGAAACAAAACACATGCTATGATCGAAAGGTTTGATCATAAGAGAAAGGCAATGTCTAAAGTAGTTCCATGACAAGTTCCAAAGGAGTCAATTTGCTTTTATTGCCAAGAGAAAGGGCATTGGAGACGAAGCTGCCCTATTTACCTAAGAGATCTAAGAGATGGCAGAGTCGAAACGTATGGCTCTAATATAGGTAAAATCCATTATCTAACTCTTTTAAGCTTCTATTCTAGATACATAATGTGATAAGATTACAATTGATGTTTTGTAAGATCGAAGAAAAGAAAGGAAGCTTAAAGGAAGAAGTGAGCAGAATCTAACCGTGAAGGAATGGATTCCGATCGCATTTCTCGAAGATTAGATTCTTGAGCTACTACTTAGAGTTAGAATTAGATTGCTAAGGGAGATGTATTAGCATAGTTTTTCAAGGAATTGCATTGTAAGGACAAATTTTTCCGCAATAAAATGAATTTTGATTTTATAATATTTATTTATCCTTGCAATGGCGTATATGAAAAATTGATGTTTGAATATTAGCCATAATGGATTTGGTTCTTATTATGTTATTTATGGAAAGTCGAGAATTTACCAAATAGGGAGAGTTTCTCATCACCCAAGTTTCAATTGGACAGAAATTTGGAATCACACAACTCGGTTGCACAATGAATGAGAAATTTCATATTTGGAAATTAGACTAATTCGTTGACAAAATGTCAAGCGAAGGACTAGGAGATCGAGCACACAAAGTTGTGTGTTGATCAAGTTCACCATAAGAGTAACAATGATATTCGCCATGATTTACTAAAGGTTTAGCAAATATGATTATACTTACAAGATTAAGTGTAATAGCAGAACGAATAAGAAGAATCAAGTAGGCAGAAAGATAAAAGTTTCTCCATTCTAAGAAGAAGGGAGAGTACCTTTTATGTTTTATGATAGGTCTTAATGATTAAGAACCATATCTCAATTGATCCTCAAAACGAGTCTTAGTACAATTGTATGTCTAAGAAGAGGAATCAAGAATTTAAGAAATGGTTAAATCAAGAAGTCAATCATACTTCGTTCCAAAACAAGTCTTAGAGTTAAGATTGTGACATTGAGTGGAAAAGTATTAAGAAGGTTTATAACATTCATCAAATATGGAAAGTTGTGATGTCTTGGATAAGATAAAAACCAACTAGGACCAATTTATAAAGTGTTTTGATAAAAACTACACTTACTCTTGAATATTTGTTTGTCAAGAAATGGTTATTGACAAGAGAATCTTATATGTCAAGGAGTCAGTGAGAGTCTTAATGATCTTGAAAGGTTTCAAGAACAAATCAAATAAACCTTATCGATAATCACTAGCACACGAGTTGAGGTTTACAACCTATCGTGTTGACATTATTTTGTTTCTGTGCCGTTCCAATCGAGTTAATTATGCATGTGAGTCCTATGAGTTCTCATTTGAATGCATAAAAGGCAAGGACCTTAATCAATGAAATGTACATTGATAGGAAAAGGTGAGTTGCTTAACTACTTGGAAGACGTGGTGGGCAGCTGTGCTACCATAAGGCAAGAAATCGAGATTAAGAAAGTTCGATCCATATGAGTTTGAATTTGTCGTAAACTTTGGTTTTGAAAAATTCACATGGATAGGAACAAATACACCGTTTAAATCTAAGTGTCATAAGATTTCCTCCTTCATGAAAATGATTGTGAGGAAATGCTTTCACTAAGAAAGATTTTAAGAAGATAGTGATTGTAAAATTGCATTCTCGAATTCGATTATGGTTACGGTGTCCCTTTCCATAATTTGAATTGTGAGGTTTGGCAATTGTTTACACACACATATGAACTATCTAAGGCAAAGGTGTATAAGTTCAAGAAGCCTTGATAAAAGATTATCAAAGCACTAAGTATTAGAAACATGAACTTAAGAAATTCAATAAGCATTGTTTTTCTGAAAGTTAAGATGTTTATGAATACATGTCGAAGCTAGTGGGAGCATAAGTGTTATGCTTATAATAATCATCATGATAGTGGGAGCGAAAAAGTTATGATTGTATGATTATTAAGGCACGTATTGCAAGTTGGTAATATTAATTATAGAAAACAAGAGTCATTCTTTGCAAAGTTGTAAGGAAGGAATAGTTGTTTTGCTATAATTAAGGGAGAGAATATTATGCTTCATTTCAAATCTAAAGGTTTAGGTTGAGAAATGTTAATAAATTTAGTCAAGGGTACATAGTGTGTTCTTAAAATTTCGATTATGATTACTGCATTCCTCTTCACAATTCGAATTTTGAGAACATAGCAAATAAAACATTATGCGTCGTATCCCATACGCTTCGGGTATAGGATCGATTGCAAATGCTTTAATGTTTGACCATTCTAAAATTTTCCAAATTTCGAGCGCATTTAGAGGGAAAAAGGACTAGAATCGGTTTTGACTAAAATAATTAAACAACTATCAAAGGACAATCCAAAGTTCGACGAGGATTGGTTGCTTGTGAGTAGTTGGAAGCATGGTATTGGATGGACCATATCGACATCATTACGAATAGATGAGATTCTATTAAGAATGAGTTGTCATATGGAAAATATGGAAACGTGTCCATATTAGGAATTGAATATTGAAAATCTATGTCTAGATTAAAAACTTTTATTCAAAAGGATGTTCAAAGAATGTACTTTGAGTGAGAGACATCGTATCTAAGGAATTGTCTTGTAACAATCTCCGATAGAGGACTTTGTAATATCATTGGCAATAGTCTTTGTGACTTTAGTGCAGTGACATTACAAAAGAGATCATTGCATAAAATGTTAGAATCTAGCATATTCTATAAGTAGCAAGAATTTGATATTCTTTCACTTATGATAAAGGATTTGGAGTTGTGAAATGAGAATGATTGGAAATGTGTTCAATTTGATCTATTTCACAAAAGTAAGAACCATAGGTAAACATTGTGTGCATGATAAGAGCATGGGACAAGTGTAGTAATTCAAGTAAGAAGTTGATTACCCGAAACGACAAATAATGAGTAATCGATATGGTGATAAATAAAAGGATTTTTATTTATACTCAAAGGTTTGAGGCCATATGGGATTAGTATTATTCTTGTGTTTCACATTTGCATGTTTTGACTTCCAGAATAATTAAATTTATTAAGAATAATCGAATTATTCGAACGGGCCACAGTCGTTCATATGTTGGAAGTAGATATGAATCAAGACTGCCGTGAATTGGTGTGTGGATTGTCTAAAAGAGTATTAGACATAAGCAAATGTTTGCTGCAACGTTCATGAGTGCTTATGAATATGATTTGAGCATTGGATTAAACCCACGCTCACTTGGATCACTCCATGAAATTGTATCACGAGTGATTGGTGAGATGATAACATCTTATATTCTTGAAACCGAGATGTGTGAGTTGTATCTTGCAAATCGGTTGCACATTGATAATACGTAAACGCACTAGTAACTTGGTGTTATAAAACATATTGTTGTGTGTGATTCGGTAAGTGAGTGCAAGCAAGCATTGTATCAAAGTTTATCCGTTCCTTTTATCCAAAGAAGGATAAAAGCGATATCTTTGGGCCCCTCGATGATTTAGTGATGCCAAACGTAAATGCTCGGCCGGGCTAGGGCTAATTTGATTTGTTCAATTAGTCAGTCGTCATAAATCGGGAATCGAGATATAGTACAAAGAGGATGATTTGAAATCATATCTCATATGACATCTAGAATGGAGGAATATATGATCCCTTATCTAAGGACACGCGTATCTGATAGGATCAGAGTTGACAGCGGCTTTGGAAAGCTACGATTGTAGATCAGGATCTAAAGTCATAGGCATAATAGTTATTAGACTTATCCAAATGGGAGACTGTTGGATTAGTGTCTAAGTCCATAACTATTTTGGTATGTACTTGACCCGATGGTGCATGGTCCTTTTAGGTTGCCTTCACCAAAGCAACTTGATTGGAGAAATAAATAGTGAGAGAGGTTATTATGATTTATTAATATGTTATAAGAATAATATATTAAAGGAGAAATCATATTTGTTTAATTAATATTAGTCAATAATTAATTAAGAATTAATTTTGTGATCAAATGTAATTAATTAAACTAGAGGGGCTGAATTGTAATTATGTGATAGTTACAAAATAAGGTAAGGATTATCTTATTAATAGGTTGGATGAATTTAAGGTGATAAGGACTTAGAATTCGACTAGGATAAGGGTTTTCAAGGCTTATCTTATGGTTACTTGTTGGGCAAGTAACTAGATAAGGATAAGGACTAAAACCCTAATCTCTACACCTATATAAAGACCCCAAGGCTCATGAATTCGTCTATGCCTTCCCAAGAGGTCCTAGAAACGAATTCAATACCTCCCCTCTCTCTTTATACCTTCTCTATTTGCTCTTGGTGTTTGTAAGCCATTAGAGGAGTGACACTTGTGACTCTAAGCCTTCCAAAGTCAATTCAAGGAGGAATTGGGATTATTATTACTACATAACAATCAAGGTAATATCTTAAACCTAATTATATGTTGATATCGATTTCCATATGCTAGAATTAGGATTTATAGTCTTGGATTCAAAGCATGTACAATAGAGAAACTTAGATCCAAACATTAGGGTTTGTATGAGCACATAGGATGTCTTTTGACCAAAACCCATCATTTAGACAATCCACACACCAATTCACGACAGTCTTTATTCATACCTACTTCCAACATATGAACGACTGTGGCCCGTTCGAATAATTCGACTGTTCTAAACCAATTAAATTATTCAGGAAGTCATAACATGCAAAGTGAAACACAAGAATAATACTAATCCCATATGGCCTCAAAACTTTGAGTATAAATAAAACTCCTTTTATTTATCACCATATCGATTAGTCATTATTTGTTGTTTCGGTTAATCAACTTCTTACTTGAATTATTACACTTGTCCCATGCTCTTAGCATGCACACAATGTTTACCTACGGTCCTTACTTTGTGGAATAGATCAAATGAATACATTTCCAATCATACTCATTTCACAACTCCTAATCCATTTTCATAAGTGAAAGAATATCAAATTCTTGCCACTTATGGAATATGTTAGATTCTAACATTTTATGCAATGATCCTTTTGTAATATCACTGTACTTAAAGTCACGATGACTATTGCTAATGAAATTACAAAGTCCTCTATCGGAGATCGTTACAAGACAATTCCATAGATGTGATGTCTCTCACTCAAAGTACATTCCTTTGAACATCGTTTTGCATAAAATTTCTAATCTAGACATTGATTCTCAATATCCAATTCCCAATATGGAAACCTTTCCATACTTACCATATGACAACTCATTCTCAATAGAATCTTATCTAATCATAATAATGTCGATATGGTCCATCCAATATCATGCTTCCGACTACTCACAAGCGACCAATCCTCGGTGAACTTTGGATTGTCCTTTGATAGTTGTTTAATTATCTTAGTCAGAACCCATTCTTGTCCTTTTTCCCTCTAAATGCACTAGACATTTGGAAAATTTTAGAATGGTCAAATATTATAGCATTTGAAATCAATCCTATACCCGAAGCGTATGGGACACGATGCATAATGTCTTACATGAAGATTCGATACTTTATCAATCTTCTGCCATAATATTTTATGTGCTACATTCTCAAAATTCGAACTATGAAGAGGAATGCCGTAATCATAATCGGATTTTTAAGAATGCACTATGTTTCCTTGACTAAATTATTAACATTCCACAACCTAAGCCTTTAGATTTGAAATGAAACATAATATTCTCTCCCTTAATTATAGCAAAACAACTTTACAACCCTTACGACTTTGCAAGGTGTAACTCTTGTTTTCCTATAATTAATATTGTTAACTTGCAATACTTGCCTTAATAATCATACAATCATAACATTTATGCTCCCACTATCATGATGATTATTATAAATATAACACTTATGCTCCCACTAGCTTTCACATGTATTCAGAAACCAGCTTAACTTCCAGAAAAACAATACTTATTGAATTTCTTAAGTTCATGTTTCTAATACTTAATGCTTTGATAATCCTTTATCTAAGATTATACACCTTTCCCTTAGATAGATAATATGTGTGTCTAAACAATTCAGACTAATTGTCAAATCTCACAATACGAATCATGGAAAGGGATACCGTAACCATAATCGAATTCGAGAATCCAATTTTCACAGTCACTATCTTTTAAAATTTCTCTTAGTGAAAGCATTTCCTCACAGTCATTTTCATGAAGGAGGGAATCTTATGACACTTAGATTTTAATGGTGTATGTGTTCCTATGCATGTGAATTTGTTAAAACCAAAGTTTACGACAAATTCAAACTCATATGGACCGAACTTTCTTAATATTGATTTCTTTGCCTTATGGTAACACAGTTGCCCACCATGTCTTCCAAGTAGTTAAGCAGCTCACCTTTTCCTATCAATGTACTTTTCATTGATCAAGGTCCTTGCCTTTTATGCATTCAAATGAGAACTCATAGAACTCACATGCATAATTAACTTAATTGGAGCCGCACAGAAACAAAATAATGTCAACACGATAGGTTGTAAACCTCAACTGGTGTGCTAGTGATGATCGATAAGGTCTATTTTGATTTCTTCTTGAAATCTTTCAAGACCATTAAGACTCCCACTGACTCCTTGACATATAAGATTCTCTTGTCAATAAACATTTCTTGACAAACAAATATTCAAGAGTTAGTGTAGTTTTTATCAAAACACTTCATAAATTGGTCCTAGTTGGTCTTTGTCTTATCCAAGACATCACAACTTCCCATTTCTTCATACTTATCACTCAATTTCACAATCTTAACTCTAAGACTTGTTTTGGAACGAAGTATGATTGACTTCTTGATTTAACCATTTCTTCAATTCTTGATTCCTCTTCTTAGACATGCAATTGTACTAAGACTCACTTAGAGGATCAATTGAGATATGGTTCTTAATCATTAACAGTTATCATAAAGCATAAAAGGTACTCTCCTTTCTTCTTAGAGTGGAGAAACTTTTATCTTTCAGCCTACTTGATTCTTCTTATTCGTTCTGCTATTGATTTAAACTTTTTCAATCAATTCAGAATTACACTTAATCTTATAAGTATAATCATATTTACTAAACCTTTAGTAAATTCATGACGAATATCTTGTTACTCTTATGGTGGACTTGATCAACACGCAACCTTGTGGACTCGATCTGCTAGTCCTTCACTTGACACTTTGTCAATGAATTTGTCTAATTTCCAAATATGAAATTTCTCGTTCATCGTGCAACCAAGTTGTATGATTCCAAGTTTCTGTCCAATTGAAGCTTGGGCAATGAGAAACTCTCCCTATTTGGTAAATTCTCGACATTTCCACAAACAACGTAATTAAGAATCAAATCCATTATTGCTAATAATAGAAACATTTTAACATCAATTTTTCATACACGCCATTGTAAGGATAAATAAATAAAAGTTAAAATCAAAATTTATTTTATTGCGGAAAAATTTGTCCTTACAATGCAATTCATTAAAAACTATGCTAATACATCTTTCTTAACAATCTTATTCTAACTCTAAGTAGTAGCTCAAGAATCTAATCTTCAAGTAATGCGATCGAAATCCATTCCTTCACGGTTAGATTCTGCTCACTTCTTCCCTTAAGCTTCCTTTCTTTTCTTCGATCCTACAAAACATCAATTGTAATCTTATCACAATATGTATTAAGAATCTAGAATAGAAGCTTAAAAGAGTTAGTCAATGGATTTTACCTAAAGCAGAGCCATACGTTTTGACTCTCCCATCTCTTAGATCTCTTAGGTAAATAGGGCAGCTTCGTCTCCAATGCCCCTTCTCTTGGCAATAAAAGCAAATTGACTCTTTTGGAACAGGACATGGAACTACTTCAGACATTACCTTTCTCTTATGATCAAACTTTTTGATCATAGCATGTCTTTCGTTGCCATTGTCTATATCCATAGAGGTCTTGAAGGCAGATTCACCAATCAACTTTTCTTTTCTATTGTGCCAAACCATTGCTGATTCAACGGCAATAAGCATATAGGTGAGATCTATAAGGGTCACGTCGCAGTTCATCATATAGTACTCTCTTAAAAACTCACTATATGAGTTAGGAAGTGACTGAAGAACCCAATCAACAGCCATCTCCTTACAGACAACGAATCCCAACATTCTTAATATGTCAATGTGTGACTTCATCCCTAGGACGTGTGCACACACCAACTTTCCATCTTCATGTTTACTTGCCAAAAGGGCTTGAGTGAGATTGAACTTTTCAAGTCTTCGAACTTGTGGGTTAAGGAGAATAACTGGAGGAGGTGGAGCAAGAGAAGCATGATCTCTTGTTCCTCGATCGAATCGTGGAATATCATCTTCATGCGGAATGCTTGTTCCACGGGATTTGGGAAGACCATAGTTGTCATACTTTGACATCTACAAAACAAGAGAAAACGAATTCAAGTTAGTTGATTGATTAAGTCCTTAATAAATCACCAAAATGAGATATTAAGGCTAGGACCCAACAAAATACGCTACAACCTAGAAAAGGGATGCCGTAATCTAGTTGCAGAATATTTGAAGGTAAGTGAATGACGACTCACTAATTTCCACCATGAAAAACGAAAAAAGAAATTTAAGTTTTAAATCTATGAAAACTCCTAGATCCTTTGAGATTCATTGAACATTTCAATGGCATGTTTAAATCTCGATATGCCCCTCTAGTTTGTGACTGGGATGCCGAGGATCACAAAGCGGGTGTGAATTACCATGCAAAGTTACATGGTGCCCTCACATGTTACAGTCACCTATTCGATGTGCCGGTAAACCACACACGCTCCACCGAACTATGACAAACATTGAGTCACCCTTTGCTACCTTTGCTTAGAACCATTTAGTGTGCCGGTAAACCACACACGCTCCACTAACGTCTTCGCAAGGGCACAAAGTGTAATTTCATGGAATTGCATCAATTCACTTTTACCCAAGTAACTAAGATTGGGAATTTTATGAAAACATTTAGTTACTTTAATAATTCATTATACTTATAATGGAAGGTTTCGTCCTATCCTACCCGTTCGGCTAACGACCCTCCACTAGTCAAGAGTGCGGTGGGTAAGAGTGGATACCCATTCGCCATTTTATAGGCAATTTCCTTAAACACCCCTTATAGACCAGCTTCGTGAATGAGGCCTACTAACGGTAAGACTGACTTTTACTCATACATATATATATATATATATATATATATATATATATATATATATATATATATATATATATATATATATATATATATAATGTTAGACTTTTAATGTTATATATAGTGTAGGGTGTATTTTACACTTTTAAAATACTAGGAGGTCAAATTTAACAATTATACTTTTAATTCAATTAAATTGTAAACCTAAACTTTTATGGATTTATTAAACCTCTTTTGATTATACACCTTAATTAATTAACAAAACCATAAGGGTGAGATTTGAACTTTTCAAAACAATACTAGGGTTTTAGAATTTAACATTCCTAAATTAAACTTTTAATCAACTTTTAAATTCCAAAACTTGAGGGCAAGTTTTGAAACATTTCAAAACATTTAGGTTTAGAATTTAAATATACATCAAAATTAAACTTTTAATCAAAATTTAAATTCCAAAACTTGAGGGCAAGTTTTGAAACCTTTTCAAAACATTAGGGTTTCAACTATTCAAATTTCAAAACTAAACTTTTGAGTTCAAATTTAAACTATAAAACCTAAAGGGGAAAAATTGAAACTTTTCATAACACAAAGATCAAATAACAAACAATATAAATTAAACAATTAATTTCATCATTATCTATATTTGACCCAATTTTCAATTTCTTGCAAAATAAATTACCCAATTAATACAAATGATCCAATCTTTATCATATAAGGAAGTTATTATCTAATCAATTGGTAACTATCTTGTGTTTTGGCAAGGATATTCTTTAAGAAACAATAAAATTCGTATCTTATAGGTTTAAAACGAATATGGTAATTATCCTTAAGCAAAACAGCAACAAAATCCGAAATTTCCTCTGTTTGACGCTCCGACTCGCCGAGTCACACTTTGGAACTCGCCGAGTCCAGGTAGTGACTCGCCGATTCAGGTCGAACAGTAAGCCAGGATACGATTTTCAGCTACATAATGCATCAATACAATAGAAACCAATCAAGGCTCTGATACCACTGATGGGTTTTGGTCATAAGAACATCCTATGTGCTCATACAAACCCTAATGCTTCGATATAGGTTTCTCTATTGTACATGCAATTTATCCAAGACTATAAAACCGAGATCTAGCATATGATAATCAATATAACATATAAATTAGGGTTTAGATCATACCTTGATTGTTATGTAGCAATAACAATCTCAATTCTCCTTGTAATGACTTTAGAAAGCTTAGAGTCACAAATGTCACTCCTCTAATGGTTCACAAACACCAAGAGCAAGAGGATGAAGAGGAGAAGAGAAGGAGGCTACCAAAAACGTGTGGAAACCCTAGAGAACAAGTTCACCACGTTTTTGGAGTATAAGGGTTCTATATATAGTGAGGCTATTAGGGTTATCTAACAAGGAAACCCTAATTTGGATGCTTAAGCCCTAAGCAACCCATGGACTCCTTCCTTACAAAGCCTTGGGCGATTTCTAATGGGTTTCCCCATAGAATTCGTCCATCCTTATAATATAAGGCAATCCATAGCCCAATTGCAATTATATTATAATTACAATTCAGTCTCTTAAGTTTAATTAATCTCTTTTTAGTCACAAACTTAATTCTTATTAATTCTTGACGAATATTAATTAAACAATATGATTTCTCCTTTAATATATTATTCTCATAATATATTAATAAATTATATTTAATCCCTTTTCTCCATAATTCATCCTATCAAGTTGCTTCGGTGAAGGCAACCCAAAAGGACCATGCACCATCGGGTCAAGTACATACCAAAATAGTTATGGACTTAGACACTAATCCAACACTAGCAACAGCCCTTCTTCAAGTTCTTCATTTCTCGGACTTCCTTCTTCATATATTTTCACCCTATGACCATTGACCTTGAAAGGAGTTTCATCTCTTGATATTAGCTCAATAGCTCCATGTGGAAAAAATTTCTTTACTATAAATGGACCATCCCACCATGTCCTAAGCTTGCCCGGAAATAGTTTGAGCCTTGAATTAAAAAGTAACACCTTTTGTCCTTCGTAAAAGTCCTTATTACCCTTGAGTATTTTTTCATGCCACTTCTTGGTCTTATCTTTGTAAATCAAGGAACCAGTGTAAGCCTCATTCCTAAGCTCTTCCAAGGCATTCATTTGCATTAACCGGTTAGTTCTAAGTTCAGCGAGATCAAAATTGCACACCTTTAATGCCCAATAAGCCTTGTGCTCTATTTCAACCGGTAAGTGACAATGTTTTCCATAGACTAGCCTATATGGTGTAGTGCCAATAGGTGTCTTAAAAGCTGTTCTAAACGCCCATAGTGCATCATCAAGCTTATCCGACCACTCTTTCCTATTACTTCCAATCGATCTTTCTAGTATTCTATTCAGCGCCCTATTTGTAACTTCAGTTTGCCCACTCGTTTAAGGATGATAAGATGTTGAAAATCTATGGTGAACACCATATTTTTGCAACACCTTAGCTAATTGATCATTGTCAAAGTGCGTGCCCCGGTCACTAATGAGAGCTTTAGGAACTCCAAATCTTGAGAATAATTTCTTTAAAAATCGTACCACCACCCGAGCATCATTAGTGGGTAATGCTTGTGCCTCCTCCCATTTAGATACGTAATCAACCGCCACCAAGATGTATTTATTTCCTTTAGACATAGGAAAGGGTCCCATGAAGTTAATCCCCCACACATCAACTATTTCACATACTTGGATGCTATGTTAGGGCATTTCATTTCAGGTTGATATATTTCCCACTCTTTGGCGTGAGTCACATTCCTTGACATATTGAGCAGCATCCTTGAAAATTGTAGGCCAATAGAACCCAATATTAAAAATCTTCTTCGCGGTGTAATGTGCTCCATGATGTCCTCCGGCGGGTCCACTATGGCAGTGTGCCAAAATGTCTTGACTTTCCTTCCTGAATACACATCTTCTTATCATTCCATCCGCGTAGCTTCGGAAAAGGTATGGCTCATCCCAAAAGTAGTATTTAATTTCCGAAAAGAATTTCTTCGTTTGTTGGTGAGTCAAATCTTTTGGGATGTATTTTGTTGCTAAATAGCATGGAAGTCAGCCCGTTGATTCCATTCTGCTACTAGGGTTCCAAACCTTCCCCTTAACTCTATAAAGACCTTTCCAACTCAAGAGATGCTAAAGCTATTGTTAGATGGTCTTTCTAAGTCGGAAAGAGGGCTTTGGGCAAAGAGCAACTCAAAAGTACTTGACTTCAGTCCCAGTACTGAAAGACGTGACTTCAGGAGTGGATTTCGGAAGGAAAGACTTCGTTTACTTCCTACAAATTGCTTATGTAAGAACTAGTAGAAAGAAAGTAATTTTGAACTAAATAAGGCAGCATTGATAGACTGTTGAATGAGAATGCTTGAGTGGGAATCGTCTTAGCAACTGGCTATAGACATGACTAAAACCATGGCACTTTTTCCGCTACTACCAATTTATATTCATCGGGAAAATCATCCCCAATTTGATCTTCTTCTAGCTGCTCCAAAAGTGGGTTCTCTAGTCTTGATAAATGATCGGCAACTACGTTTTCCATCCCCTTTTATCGCATATTTCGATATCAAATTCTTGTAGAAGTAGAACCCAACGTATCAATCTAGGTTTCGCATCTTGTTTGGCAAATAGATACTTCAACGCGGAGTGATTGGTAAAAACGATTGTCTTGGATAAAACTAAGTATGGCCAGAACTTTTCAAAAGCGTATACCACTGCTAACAGCTCCTTCTCGGTAGTAGTGTAGTTCTCTTGAGTCAGATTCAATTTCTTGCTTGCATAACAGACTGGCTGAAAATTCTTGTCAATTCTTTGTCCCAAAACAGCTCCCACCGCAAAGTCACTAGCATCACACATTAGCTCAAAAGGGAGACTCCAATTTGGAGCTACCATAATAGGTGAAGTAGTCAACTTTTCCTTCAACAAATTTAAGGCTTCAAGACATTCTTTAGAAAAGTTGAATAGGGCGTCCTTCAAAAGTAGTTGAGTCAAGGGTCTTGTGATATTGGAAAAGTCTTTAATAAAGCACCTATAAAACCCCGCATGGCCTAAAAAGCTTCTTACCCCCTTGACATTTGTTGGAGGTGGCAATTTGGCTATAGTGTCCACCTTTGCTCTATCCACCTCTATCCCCCTCCTTGAGACCTTATGTCCTAGCACAATTCCTTCCTTCACCATAAAATGACACTTCTCCCAATTAAGGACAAGGTTGGTCTTCTCACATCTTGCTAACATTAGATCCAAGTTGGACAAGCAACCTTCAAAAGAGGACCCAAAAACCGAGAAGTCATCCGTAAAAACCTCCATAAACCTTTCGATTATATCATGAAAGATAGCCATCATGCACCTTTGGAAAGTAGCTGGTGCATTGCATAACCCAAAAGGCATGCGTCTATATGCAAATGTTCCACTCGGGCATGTAAAAGTGGTCTTCGCTTGGTCTTGTGGGTCGATTGGAATTTGGAAATACCCCGAAAACCCATCGACAAAACAATAATAAAGATGACCGGAAAGCTTCTCAAGCATTTGATCAATAAAAGGCAATTGAAAGTGATCCTTGCATGTGGCCTCATTTAGATTCTTATAGTCTATGCAAACTCGCCATCCGGTTACCGTCCTTGTTGGAATTAATACTAACTAACTACTAAGTTTGATCTCAAAATACTAACTAACTACTAAGTGCAATGGATATTTATTCATTACTCACTGATTCCTAATATGACTAGCATAATGATCAGACTACTAATCCTTTGATTTCAACACAACTATTAATTCAGTGATCAAGCAATCATGCAAATCAGTATTTGGTTTGTATTAAGGAAGATTTGATCTTTATTAGCTTAATGATCATAGGAATTAATTCATGCATAGAATGATCATATACTCATACGCACACATTAAATTTCATCACTTTATTTCCTAACCCTAGGTTTTGATCAAACTCTAGTCGTAATTACCAATCATCATTGACAACTATGATTCAAATTAACACAGTCAGAATGATCATCTAAACTATATTAATTCAGCAATATGGAATAAAGTAACAATATTTAACACATATGGATCTTTCAATCAAACTTGACAAAATAAATTAAATAAGTGTAACATCCGGTTTCAAGTTATCCATGATTAGGGTTCATGGGCCGCGAGTCGGGGGCTAGGAGGTCTCGGGTGGAGGCGAGTTGCTAGAAGCGTAGGGCATCTCATTACCTTTCCGTAGGTAAGAGAATTTTTGATATTCGAGTCATTTCGAAGATGCTATGGAAGTTTGGGAGAGTTGGCAAGATAAGTCTCTAAGTGAGGTTTTTGGCAGCGAAGTACGCTGGGCGTACGTATACGTACGCTTAGCCTACAGATACGCGTGTTTCTTAAGAAAGGGCCACCTATTACATTGGGCATACCAGGGGAGGTACGCTAGGCATACTAGGCACAGACGGAACCCTAATTAAATGAAGTGCCCCTATATAAAGAAAGAGATGGTCTCAGTTCTAGCCACCTTCCTCAGTTAATAAGCCCTCTAAAACCCTAATATCCGTTCTTGAGCTTGTTAGTCGCCATGATGAGCTTGGTTGTGTTCTTATGGGCTTTTGGGAGTTAAGAAGGAGTGTGGAAGGGAGTGAAGTTGAAGAACCGGCTGTGGATCTGAGCTTTCTTGGGGCTAGAGCACCATTTGAAGGTATAAAGCTCCAAGCTTTCCCTCTCTTTTTGTTTTGTGCATATTAGGGTCCATTTTAGGGTTTTTGGTCCCAAGCTTGAGGGTTTATGAGTTGATGCACTTTAGAGTTGAATAACCTGTCCTTTTACGTGTTTCTAGTGGTGGAGAACCAAAAATAAGGCCTTGATCGTGTGAATCTACCCATGCATGAGTTATGAACATTTTGGGTTAAGAAAGTAAGAGTTTTTATGTGTTGTGACCTTATCAGCCATGCAAAGGCTTAAAGTTGTTAACTTTATGGAGTAAGACATGTTAGGAAGACCAGATCCAAGAGTTGAGCTAAGGTCTTAACGGGTTAAGACCTAGAAAATGGATTAAGCAAGTTTGAGGGTACGCGCCGCGTAATCCCAGTACGCCCCGCGTACTGGGTTGAGGTCCCCGATTAATTTCTTGAGTGTTTGGGTACGCTGAGCGTACCAGGAGGTACGCCCCGTGTAACTCCTTCTGGGGGTTTTTTGGCTAAGCAATTTTTTGGGCCTTGAGTGTTGGGCCGGGAGTTTGGACCTCATGTAATAGAGACTTGGACTAGAGAAGTGTATGTATGTGCTTTGGGCCTTTGGTTTGGACTTGCCTTTTTGGTTGGGAATTGGACCGCATGAGGGCCCATTTATTATTGGGCTTTGGTGCGCCCAATGGGCTTCGGGCATTAATGGACTATATGGTGGTCTACATTTAGACCCAATAAGTGAGAAGTTGGACTTAGCTCCTAATTGAGATTATTGTGCGTTTGGCACAGAGTTAGAGTCCGGTGCGTAGCAGCAGTGATTATAGGAGTTGTTCTTCATCCGAGGTGAGTCTTCTCACTATACTTTACCTAGAGTGGTAATTAGAGTTATGTGACAGAGTATTTTGTATGCTATTTATATGATGTGATACATTGCATTATTTCTATGTGATTTATGCTATGTATGTTTCAGAGTTACAGAGTTAGGACCGGAAGGTCTACAGAGTTAGGACCAGAGGGTCCACAGAGTTATGGGACTGGAGGGTCCACTGAGACACATTGACAAGAGGGTCAAACATAGTTATAGCCTCGAGTGGCTAATATGTGTTGTATGTGGTATTTTAACTCACTAAGCTTCGTGCTTACCGTGTTAGGTGTTATGTTTTATAGGTTTTTCTAATCTGGATCGCGGGACGACACCGGTTTGATTGTACACACCAGAGAAAGAGTTAACAGGATCTTGGATTAATAATGGAGCTGTGCTTTATAACTAAATAAAAGAGATTTTTATAAGATATGTTATGAAGAGTATGCATTTTAAAAATGAAAAATTGTTTTAAATTTTCACGGTGTTACAAGTTGGTATCAGAGCCTTGGTTTGAGGGATTCCGATGTACCTTCAGGTATATCTGGACCCAAACTGATGAAATGAGGAAAGTTTTCAAAATAAATGATTTTTCTAAAATGAGTAAGAGATCCTAAGAGAAAGTGGAAGGAGCAGTGTGTACAATCAGCTAGAGCCCGAACGGTGATTTCCTAAAATACCATTACCTTTGTGTTATGAAATATGTTATGAGATATTTTGCATGCTAGAGATAGGCTAGGTATTTCATATTTAAGGACTAGAGTGGCCTGATTTGTGATGCCTTAGCCTAGGAGTTGTTGTTATCAGTGATACACTTTCGAGTATGTGCTGAGTAAGAGTATCCAGCAGGAATCCTATGTAGAGAGGGATTTGTGTAGATTTGCAGAGTTCGGTGATATCTTTTGAGTATGAGTAGAGCTAGTGGAGTTATCACCTAGAGCGAGTTAAATGTGTTTATTTGATGCCCGAATGTTGCTTGCTTCGTGCTTTGTGGAACTCCCGACGATCGGAGTCGGCTACCAAGTGAATGTGACGATATTCAGGAGGTAGATGACTGGCATCATAAGGAGTTACTCAGCAGCTGATCGTGGAGATGTGTGAGAACCTGGAAAGAGTCTAGGAAGTGACCTTAGTCAGATAAGTACGCTGATAGAGTAGAGCATTGGTGATGAGAAGGTCGAGTAGCTACTTAGGGAATCTGGGATGGTCCATGCAGAGAGTATGGGTAGATGTGGAAAGTAGTATGGGCCCGTACTACTGAAAGCATAGGACCCACACTCGATGCAGGGAGTATTCCAGGGGTTCTAAGTAGCAGATCGAGAGGTGATGTCATGGTTCGAGTACCATGATTGGTAGTAGATCGAGGGGTGATGTCATGGTTCGAGTACCATGATTGGTAGCAGATCGAGGGGTGATGTCATGGTTCGAGTACCACGATTGGTAGCAGATCGAGAGGTGATGTCATGGTTCGAGTAGCATGATTGGTAGCAGATCGAGGGGTGATGTCATGGTTCGAGTACCATGATTGGTGACAGATCGAGAGGTGATGTCATGGTTCGAGTACCATGATTTGAGGCGGGTTGAGAAGAGAGGACATGGTTCGAGTACCATGAAATGTGGCGGTTAGTACTTCTGGTTTTGCCGGTTATTCCGCAGTGATTATGTAGACCAAGGTCGGATGTGAACGAGTATGGGCCCAGAAGGCCAGGGTGAACGAGTTTTAGTGGAGCATCCCTTGATATGGAAACCGAGTTAGCTCCGATGGATTGTTGGTGATATGCCTGTGAAGTCGCAAGACTCAGAGATGAGTAGGGACGGTGCATTATGGAGGGGTACGGTCTGAGCTGGGGGACCAACCGATGGTAGATATGTCCTTTTCCCTGACCCGAGTGGTGCTATTTCCGTTTCTTGTGGGAGATGTAAGGGGTGTTGACATTTCGGTTTCTGAGTTGGGGTGAGCTCTATGGGATCGCACTGATGGTGATTTTTCAATCAGAGTATCTGGCAGTAGGTCTGCCGCGAGGTAATGATATAGCTTGAGCAAGTTGACAGTGGGGACTGAAATGGTCAAAGACCAGGATACACCCTATTTGAGTATAATAGGGCATGTGTTAGCTGCAGGGTTGGGCGATCAAGAGGAGTATATCAGGGCAGTAACTCTTATTGTTCTTGAGAGGTATAGGGAGTGGAAATGTGGTTTGTGCTCTTATGATAAGGGACATGTTGGAGCATTGGGCAAGGAGTCAAGGATGAGGAGTATGATGGTTCATTATTTCCAGATCCAGAGTTTGTGTTAACACTAGACAGTTGGGAGGTCCGGTGAGGGTACAGTGTGAGATCCAGAATGACTAGAGGCAGTCACGATGGTAAGTCCTGAAGGTTGCATACAAGATTATGGTATTTGGAGTTGTTTGATCCTTGTCAGAGAGATCATCGAGCGTTGCGTAGCACCATGCGGAATTAGGTGCGATGTTACTAGTGTAGATAGTCTGTGGAATAGAGTGTTGGTGCACCAATTGGTGATGGTTCGAACCCTAAGTGGGGGAGGACTGGGTACTTGGTTGAGAGGATCAGAGAGCTGTTCAAGATCGGTTAGAGATCTGGATATAAGGACCTGCGGTATGGTTTCAAGTGATCAGGGTTATTGGTAATTGAAGCAAGGTACAGAGCGAGATAATGCATGTGGTATATGTTTGGTAAAGGCTGAATGTCTCCACGGCAAGTGGCCATCAGTCGGAGACCTTGTGATGAATAGGAATTCTTCGGGATGGTTGGCTCGTAGGGTTGGTTCGGCGATGGAAGAATCCTGGTTCAAATGTTTGGGCTGTTATGCAGTTTGGGAAGGAGTTTCGGACTGCCAACAACATGTTCTGGCTCGTTGACGATCCCTCCATATTTCAAGGTGAGAATTTGAAATATTCTGAATGTTGGGTTGTATATCAGGAAGATCAGTGGCTGAGGCGAGACATCGTGAGGTTCTATGGTAGTGTATCGAGGTATCCAAATTTAATGTCTTGAATTTCGGATAATTTTGGGGTCGCGAGTTGAGACGACAAGTGGATTATTTAAGACAATGGATTACAGCAAGGGAAGGTGTTTTGTTATGATGATTTTCATCAGTTATCGTGGTGCATAATTCGGGTAGGTGCGTGCACCTATCTATGGATGGTCCGCAGAGCATGAGTAATGATCGTTGTGTGGCATCGATCTGAGGATGAGATTGTGAAGTGGTAAGAGTTAGTGGGGTGAAACTGCGAAGAGCTACAGTTCAATGAGTTAGCAAAAGGGGTGTTGTGATGCTACGGGGAGCCGTAGTACTCACTAGTCATAGAGAGGGTGTTGTGATGCTACGGGGAGCCGTAGTACTCACTAGTCAGAGAGAGGGTGTTGTGATGCTACGGGTAGCCGTAGTACTCACTAGTCAGAGAGAGGGTGTTGTGATGCTACGGGCAGCCGTAGTACTCACTAGTCGGAGAGAGGATGTGGTGATGCTATGGGGAGCCGTAGTACTCACTAGTCAGAGGGAGGGTGTCGTGATGCTATGGGGAGCTGTAGTACTCACTAGTCAGAGGGAGGGTGGCGTGATGCTATGGGGAGCCGTAGTACTCACTACTCAGAGAGGAGGGTGTTGTGATGCTAGGGGGAGCCGTAGCACACACTAGCTAGCGAAATGTTGTTATGATGAAGCACTTTTGTTTAGAGCATGACGCAGAAGAGATTTAGGCTTGAATAGCCTAAATTTATGAGTTAGTGAGAGCCTGGTGGTTGGACCAAGGGCAAGATCGGGGTCTCCTCAATGACCGGGAATCATTATATTCTGAGTAAGGTGTGGACATCGCAATCCGGAGGAATTGGACAAGTGATGTAAGCTTGGGTTGCGGGTCACGAGCCATGAGTTGAATGGGTCATTGGGATGAGTGGTTCCAACTACGGGTCGGACCAAACTCTCGAGTTGAGTTGAGTCCTGGTGATGTGTTAGATAGACGAGATGAGATTCTAGAATCGGAAGTGGGTTCCATGTGAGGGGTATTGTTTGTTATCTGATGTCTTAGACCTGAGTAGGTCAGGACCTTGGTTCGGGAGGTGCAATGGGATGCACGAAACTATGGAGCAGTAATCAACGTAGTTTAGGGGTGATCCGATCTTCAAGAGAGTGTAGTGTTCGCTTGAGGGAAAGCGAACTGCATGACTTATGCGTCACTAAGAGTTGAGACAGTTATTATAAGATGGGAATCGGTGAAACCTTTTTGGGTTATAGTGTGGGTGAGCTTGAAGTCCACCTACTGGGTTTATAGAGGTCATAGAATATTCCCAGGCGAGCATGATCTTTTCCTTGTGTCCGAGATTCGAGTTTTGGGTTCATCCTCTCTAATGGATCCTGATGATTGCCCTTGCAGTGGGTCCCGGAGGGAGAGGGACATTATTACCCTTCCGTCCTTTTAAGTTGCAATTGGGATTGATTAGGGAATCAGGGTTGGTAGGGTGTTCTTAGAGTCTATTAGTCGGTGGGCGATTAACAGGATAATGTTTCGAGGATGTTCTGGAAAGGAATTTGACCGCAAGAGTTTTCAAGTTATGAAGGTTCAGATTGAGTACTGTAGCGGCAGTTGGGTCTGCCCCTTTCGGGTCAGATTGTTGTTTGGTTTGAGGACCTTCGGTGGTGCTTCCCGACTAGTAGGGTTTGATCTTTGTGGGGTTGTGGAGTGATTTCGAGGGCGAAATCTAATTCAAGTGGGGGAGAATTATAACATCCAGTTTCAGATTATCCATGATTAGGGTTCATGGGCCGCGAGTCGGGGGCTAGGAGGTCTCGGGTGGAGGCCAGTTGCTAGAAGCCTAGGGTATCTCATTACCTTTCCGTAGATATGAGGATTTTTGATATTCGAGTCATTTCGAAGATGCTATGGAAGTTTGGGACAGTTGGCAAGATAAGTCCCTAAGTGAGGTTTTTGGCAGCGAAGTATGTTGGGCGTACGTATACGTACGCTTAGCGTACAGATATGCGTGTTTCTTAAGCAACAGCCACCTAGTACGCTGGGCGTACTAGGCACAGAAGGAAACCCTAATTAAATGAAGTGCCCCTATATAAAGAAAGAGATGGTCTCATTTCTGGCCACCTTCCTCAGTTAAAAACCCTTTCAAACCCTAATATCCATTCTTGAGCTTGTGAGTGGCCATGATGAGCTTGTTTGTGTTCTTATGGGCTTTTGGGAGTTAAGAAGGAGCATGGAAGGGAGTGAAGTTGAAGAACCGGCTGTGGATCTAAGCTTTCTTGGGGCTAGAGCACCATTTGAAGGTATAAAGCCCCAAGCTTTCCCTCTCTTTTTGTTTTGTGCATATTAGGATCCATTTTAGGGTTTTTGGTCCCAAGCTTGAGGCTTTATGAGTTGATGCACTCCAGAGCTGAATAACCTGTCCTTTTACGTGTTTCTAGTGGTGGAGAACCAAAAATAAGGCCTTGATCATGTAAATCTACCCATGCATGAGTTATGAGCATTTTGGGTTAAGAAAGTAAGAGTTTTTATGTGTTGTGACCTTATCAGCCATGCAAAGGCTTAAAGTTGTTAACTTTATGGAGTAAGAGATGTTAGGAAGACCAGATCCAAGAGTTGAGCTAAGGTCTTAACGGGTTAAGACCTAGAAAATGGATTAAGAAAGTCTAAGGGTACGCGTCGCGCAATCCCAGTACGCCCCGCATACTGGGTTGAGGCCCCCGATCAATTTCTTGAGTGTTTGGGTACGCTGAGCGTACCAGGGGGATACGCCCTGCGTAACTCCTTCTGGGGGTTTTTAGGCTAAGCATTTTGTTGGGCCTTGAGTGTTGGGCTGGGAGTTTGGACCTCATGTAATAGACTCTTGGACCAGAGAAGTGTATGTATGTGCTTTGGGCCTTTGGTTTGGACTTGCCTTTTATGTTGGGAATTGGGCCGCGTGAGGGCCCATTTATTATTGGGCTTTGGTGGGCCCATTGGGCTTAGGGCATTAATGGACTATAAGGTGGTCTGTTTTTAGACCCAATAAGTGAGAGGTTGGACTTAGCTCCTTATTGAGATTATTGTGGGTTTGGCACAGAGTTAGAGTCCGGTGCGTAGCAGCAGTGATTATAGGAGCTGTTCTTCATCCGAGGTGAGTCTTCTCACTATACTTTTCCTATATTGGTAATTAGAGTTATGTGACAGAGTATTTTGTATGCTATTTGTATGATGTGATACACTGTATTATTTCTATGTAATTTATGCTATGTATGTTTCAGAGTTTACAGAGTTAGGACCGGAAGGTCCACAGAGTTAGGACCAGAGGGTCCACAGAGTTATGGGACTGGAGGGTCCATTGAGACACATTGACCAGAGGGTCAAACAGAGTTATAGCCTCGAGTGGCTAATATGTGTTGTATGTGGTATTTTGGGGAACTCACTAAGCTTCGTGCTTACCGTGTTATGTGTTATGTGTTTCAGGTTTTTTCTTATCTGGATCGCGGGACGGCACATGTTTGATTGTACACACCAGAGAAAGAGTTAAGAGGATCCTGGATTAATAATGGAGTTGTGCTTTGTAACTAAATAAAAGAGATTTTTATAAGATATGTTATGAAGAGTATGCATTTTAAAAATGAAAAATTGTTTTAAATTTTCACGGTGTTACAATAAGAATATACAATCCATATAGCAATTATTCCAATATCTTAAAATTCATCAAATCATAAACACAAAGCAAAGGGTTTAACACCCAAATGAAAAAGTAAACTCATAATCGAATCACAGTGGAGTGCTAATCATTATTAAAACAACAAACCACATGATCTCTGGCATGAATCCGTTCTCTAATCCTTTAGATCTTCGTTCCTATTAGCTTAATGACCTTCTGGCTGCCTTCTCGACCCTCAAAACGGCAGAAGAAAGGTTACTTGTTGACCAATAATCAATGAAAGTCATATTTTTTCATTAGGCTAGCCAAAAAATCGCAATATACAGGCTTTAGAACCGACTTACATATGGTTGGCGTACATGTTATTATGTTAGGCATAATGTGTAAAAAGCACGTCTGGCCCAGCCGTGTACGGTGGGCTTACTCCATAATTACGTTGAGTGTACTCGATGAATTCAGCGTACGTTGGGCGTACTGCCATTATGTTGGGCGTAATGTGCTGATATCAGCCAACTTCTTCAATATTGCAATCCAACTCCATTTTTCAGTCTTTTTGCTTCGTTTCCGCTCTAGCACAAATTATACTTGTAAAGTATAAATTAAAGCATTATAAGTACCTTTTAGTTCTAAATAACATTAAAACATAGTATAAAATAATGAGAAAACACCATAAATATATGTATAAAGTAAATGTTATCACCTCTATATGTTATCACCTCTATTACCGATCATTGCACTTGTATTAAGTCTCTTGCGGATTTACTTGAGAATCTTGGTAATTTGGTCCTCGGAAAATAATCTATTCACTTACACTCTCAATGACCTCTTTATGAAGTTTCATTACATTGCTACAACCATTTGTTATCGCAACTTGCTGCCCTCATTCATGGAAACCTGGTATATATTACTAATTGAAGAACAACAAATGACTCAAAATCATCAAAAACAGTCGGCTCATTCTCATTCGGATCGCCCATCCTCACCCATTTTTCTTACTACCGATGACACAACTCAACAACCCTCCACCCATGGTAATTTTCATGGAAGCAGTTGTGGGGGTGGCTGGAACAGTCGCAGTGGTCGAGGAGGCTGAAATCAACTAACAAATTGTGGACACTTTTCAATGTATCAAATAGGTTTTAATGTGAGTTAACCATTAGGAAAAAAAAAACCTTAACAAAAATGCTTATGTTATTGAAAACATCCATCCATTTTGGTATTTTTTTTTTATGATTTTGTCTACTATTTTTTGTTAAATTCGGGTTATAATTAGCGAATAATGGAATCATGTAGATTTAGAAACAAAATTTTAATCGGTTAACCAACAAATTATGTTCAATAGTCTTCAAATATCATAAATCAAACAATCAAAATCGCATCTATTGAAATTAAAAATAATTATCACTATCAATAATGAATTTTAAATTGTCGGAAGTCCTAGTGTGGGCAAATGGAAGGCTTCGGGGTGAGAGTAAGGGGAAACATACAAATTTGGGGGCGGGAGCCATGGAGGCTATTTATGCCTTTGTTTGGCCCCATTGACATACCCACTCGTCTTCTTCGATTATGTTTTCTCTGTGAAATCAAAAATATGAAATTGATATTTGATTTTGGTAATTTTTGCTTCCCTTCACTCTAGCATTTTTCTATTTTTTACTAGGTGTGAAACTCGTGTACTACACGAGTTTATTAAAAATAAAAATTTAATATCAATAATTAAACATTAAATATTTTATAAAAAAATATTTTTACATAACATATTGTAATCTTTAGGAACATTTATAAAAGAAATCAAATATTCTTTAAAACATTTATGGGACTTTATTATCAAATTAATAGAATGATTATCTTTCCTTGTAAAACTCATTAGAATTTTATGGAAATTTATTTTTAAAAAATGGAAATTCCCAAAAATGACAAATGGAAAATAATAAATCTAAAACTCTCACAAAATTACATGTGGCAAAACTCTTGAGAATTTGACCGGTGGCAAAAAAAACCTTCATTTATTAGAGAGGATTCAACAAAATAACCAAAAAAGTATTATGTTATCTACATATATATATATTTACAAAATTAATATTCGGCGATCAAAAATATTAATACGTTTAATAGATCCACCCCACCCTCAACCGAATCTTGTTGTCTTTTTGGTACGTACATGGAGTTGTTGGGACTTGTGTGACCTCAACCTATTACATATGACCCTCGAAAGATGGGATTTCTTTGGTGGGTATGGAAAATGCATGGGTTTACGTTGAATTCATGGTTGGAAACTTGGAATGACGTGTTCTTGTGTAATGCTTCCATGCAAATATTTGTTGAAAAGAAGATGGTTGGTTGACTTCAATTAGTCAATGGGGTATTCTTTGATTCAGTATGTGGTTTCTTTCAAGTACGGGTGAGAGTCTCCTCCGAATACAATGTTTTTTTTAACATTTAATAATTCAGGAGAAAAGGTCAAGCAGACAAGTGAAAGCATCAACAATATAGTATTAAAGCATATCATATATATATATATATATATATATATATATATATATATATATATATATATATATATATATATATATATATATATATATATATATATATATATATATATATATATATATATATATATATATATATATATATATATATATATATATATATAAAGTTTATTGCAAAAATGAGAATTTATACGTGGATAATTTTTTTTTTTGCTATGTTACTAATTTCATAGACAGGGACGGACGCAGGAATTGATAGTAGGTGTTGCCGAATTCTTTTTTCCGGTCAAACATAATATAAAACCAAAAACTAATTCATTATGTCTAATACAAATAAGCGATCCATTACATAAAAGTTAAAACCATAAAAAACAATCTATCATCTATTACAATTTAAATTTGTCCTCTTCGTGCGGACATCTTTTGAAACCGTTCCATTACCTTTTCATTCTCAACTTTCACAAGTGCTTCGGTCTCAACATAGCAAAGCAATGCATCGTTCAAAAACTCATCGCCAATCTTGTTGCGCAAGTCGGTCTTCAGGAGCTTCATCTTCGAAAAACATCTTTTTACACTAGCAGTTGCTACGGGTAATATCAAAGCTAACTTTAAAAGCTTATAAACCAAAGGATAAGACCGATGTTTCCCCGTACTAACCATCAAACGAGAAAGCTCGGAAATTCCTTTCAAAGTGGTAAAACGCTCATCTTTGATGGAAGAGTGATAAAATATCTCAAGTTGTCCTTCAAGATCTATCAAATTTGAATCATCAAAGTCATACTTGTACAACTTAGCCAACTTCAACAACTTTGATTTGTCAAATTGTGAAAATGAATCACAAGGGCTCAAAGCACCCATGTATTCTAGTAACTGAGTGCTTGTTTCACTAAATCGATCCCGATATTCTATCAGTTGCATATCTACCACCGTGTTGAAGATTTCAACCTCAAAGTGAAATCTATTGGTCTTTGTGGTCGTACGGTTTCTCGCACCAATATAAAAATCCTGCATTTCCAGAGTAGCAATATTGTGTGTTTGACAAAAAGAGGATACCTTTGGCAAAATGGTAGCAAACCCCGTGTCTCTTAAAGATTGCAATGCGTCCATTGTCCCTCTAACCATCGAAGCCCCTTCTAAAATGTCTAGATCTTTTTTTTGAAGTTGCTTTGATAATGTACCCGTGAGGTGTAAAATGTCATACATCATATACAAGTAAAACACAAACTCATAAGATTGAAAATATGCTAAAATTCCGGACGCTTGTTGGCGGTTTGCCAATGACCCTCCATCCACTTTCACAAATTCTAAAACCACAAGAACATCCGCAAACAACTTCATCAGACTTGTGAGTGTGTTGAAATGTGAACCCCATCTTGTATCTCCCGCCCGAACAAGTGTAGTCTCTTGATTTAACCCTCTTCCCTTTTCAAGTTCACCACTACATAAGCCTTTTTGCACCCTTTGTTTTGCTTGTTCCCGTAGCATGTCTTTTCTTTTACACGAGGCACAAACAACATTAACCACCAACGAAATTTGCTCAAAAAAGTCACTAACACCATCATGCTTCTTTGCTACAGCTACAACCACCAATTGAAGTTGGTGTGCAAAGCAATGTACATAAAAAGCTGTGTCATTCTCTTGTAATATCAAAGCTTTCAAACCATTGAATTCCCCTCGCATATTGCTCGCCCCATCATAACTGTCCTCTTATCTATTTAAAAAATTGAAAAATATATAAATAATATAACACAAAGCTAATTAAATTAAATTGAAGTAACAAAAAAGTAAAGAATAAATTACCTGACTAAAACTCAACTTATTACTTGTAAGTACTTCATTTAAGGTGTTTTTGAGTGTCAAAGAGGATGTATCCTTCACGTGCACAACTCCAATGAATCTTTCTTTCACAAAGCCAAGACTATCAACATATCGCAAAACAATAGCCATTTGTTCCTTTTTTGAGACATCGCTAGATTCATCAACCAATAAAGCGAATACATCTTGACCAATCTCTTGACGAATACTCAAAAGTACTTCTTGTGCAAAACATTGCACAAGTTCTTTTTGGATTTTAGGGCAAATAAGTTGATTGTTCTTAGGAGCATTTTCTAAAGTATTGTTGAAAATATCTTCACTAGTCTCTCGAATGGATTTTAACACTTCAATGTAAAGCCCTCTATTTTCCGAGTTAACCGACTCGTCATTACCACGAAACGGTAAATCGGTCTTCAATAAAAGTCTAACAACAATAATAGAAACACGTAATGGTACTTTATATTTATGGTCCTCTGCTTCGGTTTGCCTCCGCAACACTACATTAATAGCTTGTTTTTCTCTCAATAAAAAGTCACACTTTTCTCTTGCATCTCTCCCTCCTTTTTGTCCCATGAGGTCTCCACATACATAACAATATAAACAATATGCTTTTTTATTTTTCACACTATATTCTAACCAATCAAAATCGTTAAACCATGAAGGAACGAAGCTTCTTAATCTATCACCTATTTTCTTTTTTGGAAACTTATGTAGCCTTATTTGACAAGGTCCTTGAAGCAAATATGCCCTTCTTACATCATCTCTTATATTTGAGGCATAACTTGTAATCATTGGCCTATCCG
The DNA here is from genome assembly GCF_002870075.4 of Lactuca sativa. Taxonomy (NCBI): domain Eukaryota; kingdom Viridiplantae; phylum Streptophyta; class Magnoliopsida; order Asterales; family Asteraceae; genus Lactuca; species Lactuca sativa. Next base: position 29,311,732 of record NC_056630.2, on the reverse strand, counting down.
CCGGGTCCTTTGGAAGATCTTTCAAATCAACACCATCATTAGTTTCATTAGAGCATGGTGTTTGTGGAATTGCATTAGAGACCGAAGGAATTGATTGGTTGGTGATTGGTGTTTGGGAAGATCCTTCACCACTTTCATTAATATTAGGTCTTGGTCTTTTGGTAAGAAAACCACCAAGGGTAACGTACAATTCAACATTAAGCTAAATAACTAATAATTTCACCAAATCATCCAATAGCTTCAATCAAAAGTCAAAAGATAGGAATTACACCAAATCAAAATTGAATTTCAATAAAGACAATATGACATAGCAATTTTATTTCACCAAATCAATCAATAAGTTAATAACATCAATGAAAATATAGCAATTTCACCAATTCAAGATAAAAACATAGCAATTTCAACCTAAATAAATTGGTAAAATGTCACCAAATCAATCAATAAGGCAATAACATCAATGAAAATATAACAATTTCACTAATTCAAGATAAAAACATAGCAATTTCAACCTAAACAAATTGGTAAAATTTCACCAAATCAATCAATAAAGCAATAACATCAATGGAAACATAGCAATTTCACCAATTCAAGATAAAAACATAGCAATTTCAACCTAAACAAATTGGTAAAATTTTAATTTTCAAACACTTGTTTCATTCTTAGCTAGGGCTTGGTCAATTGGAGTCGAATTGAACAACTGGGAATCGATTTTTGCTACTCAATCAACAAGATACTCAAGAAATTAGAAGGAATTAGCAATGGAAGTATCAAGCACCAAGCAAGTCTTCGTGAATCGTGAGGGTGAGGGCTGAGGCGTCACAGTCGAGCTCTCCAAGTCGACTTCACTGTGTCGATGATTTCTTTTTTCTTTTTTTTTTTGCTTTCTGTTTTGCTACTCATCTTGGCCGCAAGTTTTTTTTACCCTTCTCCCAATTGGATCAAAAGATCCAATTATCCAAATGAGCTTTGGGTTACACTAGTTTTTTTTTTTTTTTTTTGGGCTAAAATTAATAGGCTTTTTGGACTACTAATTGATAAGTCTAAGTTATAAATATATTTTTGGGCTTAGTTGATCCAATTGGGTGGCAAAAAATTTTTTTGTAGTTGCCAATTTTTTTTACGTAGTTGCCGATATATAAAAAAAAAATTGAAAAAATTTACACTAAATATACGAAAATTAGGTGTTGCCGGTGCCACACCGGGCACCACTACAAAACCGTCCCTGTTCATAGATGATTATAATTCCGTATTAGTTACCTTTGATCATTAGTTATAAGTACATCTATAATTCATTGAATTCTATAAAGTTTAAGAAATTGTCACATCATGTTCTACATTACATACAAATCTATTAATGTTTTCATACATTTCCATAAAATTCAATAGAAAACTTCAAAAACTAATTTACTATTATTTATTTCAAAATTAGAAATTTTCATTTTTCTTAGGAGAAGTTCAATGACCACTCAATTTCAAATTCATTGCATACCCTTATAAATACTCTAATACACCGATTAATTTGGTTATATTAACATACGAACGATATTGCAAGATTGCAACAACAGTCTGGTTATTTAATTTGATCATTATCTTTATAAATATATTTGTAACATTGATTTTAAACGAGCTTACTTGTGTTGAACATAGACCGAAGCTTGAGGTCATTAGTTGGGTGGGAGCCTACTGTTGAGTCAAGGCAGGAGAGGACTTAAGAATAGGTACAGAATTAATAGCCCACCAATGGAGACCCCTTGATTCCAAGAATGTACATCAAAGGCTCAAAGCATAAAAATATAATTCATGGTAGTCTCCGGTTTAATTATTTACCAAGAATATTAAAGTAAATAAATTTTTGTTGGGTCCCAATTAATAACATTAGATAACATAAGGGTTAAATTATTTCTTAAAGAGTAACATGTAACCTCTACAGTTCTTAAAAACGAATGGTTGTGTGTATATTATTAATAAAATGAATAAAATTGAAAAACACTGAAAGTCATAAAGGTGGAAAATTTATGACTCAAGTCGATGTTTTGAGTCTAGATCTAAGCTCTAGACAAAAGGTCTTAAGTGAAAAAGTACTTAATGGAGAAATAAGATCAAGTCACATACGTTGGGCGTACAAGGAGTATGTTGGGCGTACGCAGCTATCATGAACTTTGACTTTGTTGACTTTCGTTTACCATTGAATTTTGACCAAGTTTGAATTTAGGTAAAGCTTGAGGGTCTTGGTTGGTTAATTAAGGTTTTATTTGGTTTTGGTGATTAGCGGATTCGGTGGAGCACACAATGCAGAAAGGGAAACACGTTTCTGTTTTTTGGGTTTCTTCATTTCAGGCGAGTTTTGCCTCATTGTACTCATGGTTCGAAGACACCAATGCCTTCCCACTAGTTCTGGTAATCATTTAGTAGAGGTATGTCATAGAGACTGCATATAGTCATGTAGGATAGACCGAAGACTCTTGATCTAGGATTTCTTTAATGTTCCTTGTTTGGTTGTGGCTCTAGAGCAGGATCAGCTGTCCGGGTGTCTATCTCACCTCTGAGTATATACGGGTATGTATTCCTTGGATTGTTGGTATTTAGTATGTTGGTATGTTGTAGTGATCTGTTAGATATGTATCATGGTATATAGGATGTTGCTATGATGTAGTGATATGTTACTTCTGTATCCTAATATATTGTAACACTGAAAATTTCAAAATAATTTTTCATTTAAAAATAATCGTTTAATTCTTAAAAACACTTTGCTTAAAATCTCATTCATAATAGAATTACAAAACATAATTCCATTTTCACTTGCATAGTAAACCAGGATCCTCAAAACATGACTCTTTCTCTGGTGTGTACAATCGAGCCGGTGCCGTCCCGTGATCCTGAGAGAAACCTGAAACACATAACACAAAACACTGTAAGCACGAAGCTTAGTGAGTTCCCCAAAATACCACACATAACACATATTAGCCACTCGAGGCTATAACTCTGTGGGTCCGTGGACCCTACTCTATGAACCCTCTGGTTCTAACTCTGTGAACCTTCCAGTTCTAACTCTGTAAACATGCACAGCATAAATCACATAGAAATAATGCAGTACAACACATATCATACAAATACTCTGTCACATAACTCTGGTTACCTACTAAAGGTAAAGTATAGTGAGAAGACTCACCTCGCGTATCTCGATAACTCGCAAATCCCGGAAATCACTCACGCTCGATCCTCCGAGCTATAATCCTCCTATAACACAATATATCTCTAATTAACACTTTCACAACTAAGGTTGACTACCCCTATCAAGTCAACACTGGTCAACTCTGGTCAACGGTCAACGGTCAACTTTGACCGGACTCGGCGAGTGCACTAGAGCGACTCGGCGAGTCTATACGTGTTCACTGACTCCCTAGGATCCTCTCTTGACATGTCGAGTACTCCCCTGACTCGACGAGTTCCACCTGGCATGAATCGTAGGGCCACCATGACTCAACTCGCCGAGTCTCAAGAACAACTCGGCGAGTTCCAACTTGACTCAATCCACCTGTCAACCCTCTCTGACTCTCCCTGACTCACTGAGTCAACCCTTAACTCGGTAAGACCACTCGCTGAGTGGTTATGGACAATCTTCATGCTACTCGCCGAGTCTGTTCTTTGGACTCGGCGAGTCTAAGCCATGCATGAACTCAAACTCACTCCTGAGGTCAGATCCGTTCCAGTAACTCATAGATCCAGTCCTTCCAAGCACATTTATCACGTAAAGTTACAATCTTGGTGCTCATGCAAAGGTCCAAAGGCCTTATTTGATGATATGGTCTCTAGAATGCTATTCTAAGCTCATGGCCTCCATTAACACTCATAAAGCTTGAGGGAAAAGAGTCTCTGGACCTCTTTGGGTCCAGATCTAAAGCATCAACACAAAAAGAGGCCAATTACTCCATGAATCATTCCACAAAGAAGCCCTAACTCTAAGATTTACACCAAGGGCTGAGAAAGGAACGAATGGTTACCTCAAATGAAGTCTCTGGACTCAGGAATCACTGGATTAGCACCTTCTTTGGTCTCCTCTTGCCTTGATCCTCTTCTATATGCAAAATCACCCACAAATAATCAAGGATCTTCCTCTTTTCTCTCACAAAACGCTCAAGGACTCTTTTAGGGTTCTCTCTGGGGTTGGTGGCCGCAAATGATGGCCATAAGCCCTTTTAAATAGGTCTCATACCCTGAAATTTAGTGTTTCATTAAACAACATGGACTCCCCGAGTCCACCTTTTGGACTCGCCGAGTCCGGACGTGAACCCTTTCCCAAACCGAGATCATACTCGGCGAGTTTGAGCTCCAACTCGCCGAGTCTCCTCACAAAACTCCAAAATTAAGAAGAATAAATAATACATGGGAATCCGGGCTGTTACATATATAGGATGTTGCTATGCTATAGTGAGCCATTAGATATGTATCATGGTATGCAGGATGTTGCTATGCAGTAGTGATCTATAGATCTGTATGCGTACTTGTACTTCCTAGTTATCATCTAGTGGAGTGCCCTAGGGACTGTATGTAGTCATGTAGGATAGTCTGAGGACTCTTGATCAAGGCGTTCTTGCATGTTCCTTGCTTGGTTGTTGCTCTCGAGTAAGATCATCTGTTTGGGTGACTATCTCACCTCTAGTTACTTATGGTTACACATTTCATGGAGGTTAGCTGGTAGTAGGACAGTTTGTTGTGAGAGGACTAGTAGGTGGTAGTAAGCTGTATGATTGATGTTTTCCTATATTATGTTCCTGTTTGATCCTTGATTGTTTATATATCGCCATATGGTGGTAGTGGGTTGAGGTGTTCCTACTTTGTGATGTAGGCCAAGATAGTCAGTGCAGGCCAACTATAAGCCGTAGGCATAGAGGTTCGGGAAGAACGGTTGGGTTGAGGTAGTAGGACAACAAACCTTGGGTATTCCATCCCGATAGCTGATTGTGCCCGTTCCATGTTGGCATTCCAGTCTGAGGACTGATTGGGCTTGGGCATTCCAATCTGATGATTGTGGGCTCTTATGCATGCTTGTATGTTTATCGTATGGGGTATTTTTGGGGAAACTCACTAAGCATTGTTCTTACCCAATTGTTTATTGCTTCGGGTATCATCGGTCATCATCGGAAGGCGAAGGTGTGACTGTACATATTCATCAATAGCAATGAAGATTTCACGCTTTAATATTACTTTAATTTCAATAAATGTATTTGGAATAAAAAAATTTCTTCATAAGCGATTTATAATTGGGATGCTTTACTTTAATAAAATGAAAATTTTTGGTTGTGAAAATGGGACTTTACAAGTTAGTATCATAGCCTTGCTGTGAGCGAATTGGAGGAACACTTGTGTGAATGCAATCTCAAGCTACGCTCCGAGAGTTTTAAAAAAACATTTTTGAAAAAGAATTTACAATCAAAGGATTAGGTTAGGAACATAGGCTTGGTCTCTTGTCATTTTTTTTATTTGATTGTTGGCTTGGGATTGGGAACATGGACCTTGACTTAACTTTGATTTTACAGGAAGATGCGGTGTGTACAATCCGTCGAAGCCCGAACAGGAACGTGGTTCCCGAAGTACCCACACTTGTTATGTTGGCTGAGTTTTAGTTTTGATGATATACGGATTGTTAGAAAAGCATGCTAGTGGATAAGGTTCTTTTAGAAACTGTTAGATAAAAGAGCCTGAGTTTTGTATTGCCTTATGATATGGGGAATTGCTTGCTATATGTTACATGATTTTGTGATTGCTACGTGTATGTTGATTAGCCTTAGAATGGATGAATTAGACTTACTTCCTGTTCCTTGTTTGGTTGTGGACTTAGGACAGAGTCGATTATTCGACAATCTATCTGATCTCATATTGTATACAACAAGCATGCATAAAAGTAACCGGCGGTGCAGGAATGAGGATAATCCTAGGAAGAGTGTCTAGGAAGTTAGTTGTGGCTCGTAGGAGAAGTAGGTGTTAGCACACGTAGGAGTGGTCTGGTGTAGTGACTTAGGACTTTGGGATTAATTCTGAATCGATTATGGATAGGTGTGGAAGGTAGTATGGGCCCCTACTAATGAAAGCACAGGATCCGTATGAGGTTCGAGAGGAAACTCGAGGTTACTAAGGAACTAATAGGAATGTGGAATGGTGTGTTGAGTACTATGTTCTGATGTATGATCTTATGCCGACTTTTGAAGGTTTAGGATCAGAAACTGGTGGCACTAGGAGAGCAGGTATGGGTGAGGAGGATCTATGGGATCATTACCACTGAAGTGGCCGAGACATTCAGGGAGGCAATTCCGGAGTTGTTTGGGTCGGTCAAGACCGCATTGATCGAGGAGTTTGACCGGTACCATGCTTCCATCACGCAGATAGTTGTTTCGACAACTACAACATCCATCACCATGACAGGATCTTAGAGAGGCGAGGAAATGTAGTAGCGGGAGTTTAATTATGCGAAGCCTCCAGAGTTTTGCGGTGACAGGGACCTGATCATCGCTTTAAGGTGGATTTCTAGTATAAAGGGATGTTTCTTCACGTGTTCATGTCCCGAGGGCCAGAAGGCGACGTTTGCGCTGAATCTTCTTCGTTGGGGTGAGGAAGATTGGTGGGAGTTTATAAACTAGGGGTTTTTGCAGGCTGAGCGAGCCACTGTGACTTGGGAGCAGTTTCCAGACATGTTCCGACCGGAGTATATTACTCTTATAGAACGGGAACGATTAGCTCAGGAGTACCTGGATCTAAGAAAGCAGACCGAGTCAGTGATGGAGATCACCAAGATGTTCACTGAAAAGGCTTTGTTTTTTCCTGAGTTTGCTGGTTCAGAGCAGGCTCAAATGACTCGGTACTTGAGCATACTCAAGACGTATATTTGGAAGTTTTTCTCTATCCACCGATACAGTACCCTCACTAAGCTTCAGGATGTCGCGAAGATAGCATAGATTGAGATAGAGACCCAGATGAGGGAGCAGTGTCGGGCTCCGGTTCAGTCCCAGCCTACAATGGAGCAGTTTAAGTCCGTTGGCCGAAGTTTGGGATTAGATGAAGGGAGGTGCAAATCTTTTTATGTCACAAGTGTGGCGAGGTGGGTCAATTTGGTAGAGGTTGCAGATGGAGTGTGCGAGTTTGTTTCCATTACGACCAGAAGGGCCACATCAGAGCTCGTTGTCCCTTTCTTATTTTTGGTGGGGTGTTGGATCCTACACCCTTAGCTTGGCAGTTACCCGACGATCGTCCTGGGACAGCGGGAGTTTCATGGGACAAGGTTTGAGTTGTCAGTTCTTCTATTTAGTCGGTTGTTGTCGTGTTGGTATTCATTTGTATTTTCTGTTTATGTTTCGAAGTTCAGTTGTAACCTTGGATGATCAATTGAATGGAATTGACTTATTAACTCTGTTCTAATTGAATTTTATTATGAATAATCTAATTATCTTTGTCCTCTATTGTATGCGTGTTGGGATTTATGAGTGTTATGTGGGTTCAGATTCTCCTATGTATGTGGATATCATTCGTTGGGATCAAGTAGTAGGGTTTAAGTGGGTCTGGGTATCAAAGGATTGTGAAGTTGTCAGTGTAACGACCCGTTTCCGGTATGTTAATTAATTTGATTTGGGCTAAGTTTTCAAGAGGGACTCGGCGAGTTCTAGCCTGACTCGCCGAGTCAGGACGCGCATCTTGTGCACGCGGGAGCCGGCGACTCGGCGAGTCCATATCCTGGACTCGGCGAGTCCGTCCGTCTGGGTGAAACCCTAACTCCCCGGGTTTGCTCACTATTTAAACCCCATTATAGCCTCCATCTCGTCACTTTCCCCCTGAGAGCACTGTGAGAAACCCTAAACTTTCCTCTTGTGAGCTTATATGTGATCTTGTCCCATTTTGTGAAGGAGTGAAGAAGGAGAAGAAGAAGGAAGCAAGGAAACGTGTTCTAGTGCCAAGATCCAAGGTCAAGGGTGAACTTATTGAGGTATTTTCGGAGTTCCCTTCTGGTTTCATGCTTAAACTTCCATTAGAGCTCTTTTAAGGGCTATTTGATGCTTGTTCCAAGCTTCATGCTTGCTTGATTGTGTTATTGAGCCGAAATACCTTTGGATCTGAGTGTTGGGGTGTTGAAGAGTCCAGATCCACTGTCTTTTTGGAGTTACATTGCTTATTAGCCATGAATCTACCCTTTTTGTGCATATTTTAGTCTTATTTCCCTCATTCATGCGGTTGTGCACGTAAAGTTGGAAACTTTACGTGGTAAAACAGCTTAATGGACCTAGATCTATCTTTTGCATGTGTTGGATTCAAGAGAAATCAAGTAAAAATATGTTGCATGGCGGCGACTCGGCGAGTCGGAGGAACGACTCGACGAGTCAGGTCGCGAGTCCCGAGTTCTTCAGTTTCTTCAGTGTCGAGTGTACGAGGTGAGTTAGGGAGTGGACTCAGCGAGTTAAGAGTAGACTCAGTAATGGAGGGACTCGGCGAGTTTGTTCATACAACTCGGCGAGTCCAAGGCAATCTCCTTGAGGATTAAGAACAACTCGTCGAGTCTGTTCATCTGACTCGGCGAGTCGGATGAAGATCATCTGAGTTCTTGGATCAAGAGGGTACTCGTCGAGTCGATGCCACACTCGACGAGTAGCAGCATGTAGAGTTGAGAAGTGAGAGTAGGACTCGGCGAGTTGGGTGGCCCAACTCGGCGAGTCAGCCCCATCAGTAAGTTGACTTTGACCAAGGGTAAAAGAGTCGTTTTACCCCAAGTGCAGTGTTTAGTGATTGATTGAGTGTGTTATGGATTTGTAGCCGAGGAGATTCAGGAGCAGCAGCCGTTAGCTTTCCGAGCCGCACTCTCATCCGCTAGCTTACGAGGTGAGTTTCCTTCCAGTAGGAACGGGTCTAAGGCCACAATGCCGACCCGTTTAGCTAGTAGTAGTATCCGGATTTTGATCCGATGCAGTAGTTAGCATGTTTGATGCCTCCGTGGCTCAGACAGGATTTATGTGTGTTCATGCTAGTGATATGTTTATGCTATGTTCAGTCAGCTTCGGATTTCGGTCCGGTGTAGGGGACAAGGTCCCAGTCAGTTAGCTTCGGACTTCGGTCCGATGTCAGCTTCGGACTTCGGTTCGATGTAGGGGACAAGGTCCCAGTCAGCTTCGGACTTCGGTCCGATGTCAGCTTCGGACTCCGGTCCGATGGAGGGGGCAAGGCCCCAGTCAGTTAGCTTCGGACTTCGGTCCGATGTAGGGGACAAGGTCCCAGTCAGTCAGCTTCGGACTTCGGTCCGATGGAGGGGGCAAGGCCCCAGTCAGATTGCTTCGGACTTCGGTCCGATGTAGGGGACAAGGTCCCAGTCAGTCAGCTTCGGACTTCGGTTCGATGGAGGGGGCCAGGCCCCAGTATGTGCTGGATATGTTATTGTATGGTATGTGGTAGTTTGGGGGAGCTCACTAAGCTTCGTGCTTACAGTTTCAGTTTTGGTTTCAGGTACTTCCGCAAGCAAAGGGAAGAGCTCTGGATGACGGCATCGCACACACCACCGCCTCAGCTTTAGCCTGGGATTGATTTAGATGTTTGATCTGATGTAGTATGATATAGTTTTTCCGCACAGCATTTTATTATGTTTTGGAATACATTACGTATGGTTTTATTATATGATGCTCTGATTGCAGTTTTGATTATGTTAAAAACAAAAAAAAAAAAAAAAAAAAAAAAAAAAAAAAAAAAAAAAAAATTTGGGTCGTTTCAAGTTGGTATCAGAGCCCTGGTTTGAGGGATTCGGGTACACTCTCGGGTGTATCTGAACTCAAACTAAAGGGAAATAAAAGATTTTCAATAAAATGTTTTTACAAAGAATTTTGAAAACACTTAGAAGGAAAAGAATTGTTCTAAGAAAAAGGTGTGTGCATGCAGTCAACCGAGCTCAAGTAAGTACTCCCAAATTACCCATACAAGTATTTGTTCAATTTCAGTTTAGTAGAACAGCATGCTAGAATAGGACTAAGGGTGTAGGAGAACGCCTTATGTGCCTGCTTATGTGTTACAGCTCTATGAATATTGCATGCTAGAATTGAGTAGACAGCAGTAGGATAGCCTGTTTAGGTTATGCCTGATAGTATGAGCTTAGCATCCTATGCTAGTGCAGTTTCTTGTTCTAAGAATAGCTTGCGTGAGTTTGTTTCCCTTGTCCGAATGCTGCTTGCTTAGTGCTTAGTGGGATTCCGAGTAATGGGAGTTAGCCATTAGGTGAACACGTCACACCACATGTAATCAGGTTTGAATAATCTTAGAGTGCTGGAACTGGCCCTACTGCGCAGCTCTTGTTTGAGTCCAACCGTTGTAGGGACGGATCTTTTACTTGAAGGATTATCCGATCCTCATCACATGTGATGGTGTTCAGGTGATGGCTAACTGGCAGTGCGAGGAGACCTACAGCAGCTGAGGACCAGTTGTATTGAGCTCGAGTTTCCCTAGGGCAAGCCTAGGACGAGAGTAGCAGAGGATAGCAGCGGTAGAAGTGACTTGGGGAAGTCAAGGCGGTTCTTGAGGAAAGTACGGATAGATGTGGAAGGTAGTAGGGGCCCATACTACTGGAAGCAGAGGATCCGTACTCGAATCAAGGAAGGCCAAGATTAAACCAGGAAGCTAGTAGTCGTTTCATGACCCCTTGAAATATTCCAGTGTTCTGATGTGTTATGTGGTGTTTCAGAATGGTAGTTTTGCGCCCGAGGCCAGCAGCCGGCAGTTCAGATGCCGGAGGGGGATCAGGATCGGGATCCGACCCGGAGGTCGGACAGATAGATGAGCAGACCAGAGAGTTCCTTTCTTCTGAGATTACTCGCATCATACTTGAGCAGACTCCTGTGATCTTCGGTTCGATCAAGGAGGGCATTTTGGAGATGATGGATGAGAGACTGAGTACCTTCCGTACTGAGATGGCGGCCGTGATGGGGTCGCGCACACTCACTTTCAGGGAGTTCAGGGCGTGCGGGGCTCCTGACTACCACGGGGCACGGGACCCCATAGCGAGTACCAGGTGGTTGGCGGATGTGGCCAACGCATTCCGTTCTAGCAGATGTCCCGAGGAGGACAAGGTCAGATTGGCGTCTTGTCTCCTGAAGGACAGGGCACGTGACTGGTGGGAGGAGGTAGGGCATACCATCGGGGACGATGCGGCATTGGATGCCATGACCTGGGCTGATTTTTCTACCAGGTTCAGAGCGGAGTTCGCACCGGTCATTGAGGTACAACAGTTAGCCAGGGAGTTCCAGGATCTGACCCAGACTACCGAGACAGTGGCGGAGATCACCGCCAAGTTCAGGGAGCGGGCCCTTCTTGTTCCTCAGTATGCAGCAAACGAGGAGATGAAGAAGGCCCGTTATCACGAGATGTTGCGGAGCGACATTCGTATGTTTGTGAGCCGGTCCAGTTGCAAAACACTAGACGACATGATTGCTAGAGCTCGGGAGAGGGAGATTGATCTCGAGATGGAGAAGAAGAGGAAACCGGAGGCGGTTTCGGGTTCGGGTGGTTCGGGCAAAAAGCCCAGGGTTTCGGATCATAGGTCCAGGGGACAGCCGAGCTACAGTCGATGTGGTAGGTGTGGGAAGATGCACGAGGGAGCGTGCAAGGCAGGGAGTTCCGGCTGCTTCAAGTGCGGTCGGGTTGGACATTTGAGTAGGGATTGTACGGCTCCTGCTGCTGTCGTTGCTGCGTCAGACCTGATTTGCTTTCAGTGCAATCAGAGGGGACATAAAAAGTCCCAGTGTCCCAGTTTAGCTGCAGCAGGGAAGGTGCATGCACCCGCCCCTGCTACTTTGAGGATCACAGATGGCCGTCAGGGCCGAGCTGATGCGCCGGTGGCGAAGAGCAGGGCATTTCAGATGACAGCAGAGGAGGCGCGAGCGACTCCTGATGTGGTGACGGGTATGTATATTTCTTTCATCTCTTAATTATTAATATATCGTTTGAATATTATTTGATGGTACGCTTTATTTAGGGTCGTTCTCGGTGAACGGCATCCCTGCTTTGGTATTGTTTGACTCGGGGGCCACCCGATCATTTGTATCGCTTGCGCTTAGCAAGAGATTTAGCAGAGCTCCGGTGGAACTGGATTGTCCGTTAGAGGTTGAGGTAGCAGATGATAGGACCGTGAGGGTCGACAAAGTATATAGAGGGTGTTCCCTTCAGATATTTGAGGAGCAGTTTTCAGTGGATTTGGTTCCGATTCCCCTGCGCGGGAATAAAGTTATTGTGGGAATGGATTGGCTAAGCCCCAATGGGGCGGTGATTGATTGTGAGCTTCAGCTAGTGAGGGTTCGCGCTCCCAGTGGGGGAGAGATAGTGGTTCAGGGCGAGAGGCCCCAGCGAGGATTGACCTTCTGCTCTGCCGCTAGGGCGAGGCGCTACGTTCAGCAGGGTTGCGCCGGTTATGTAGCCTACGTCTTGGATGCCCGGGATAAGGGCAAGACGACGATCGATGATGTTCCTATTGTTCAAGATTACCCGGATGTGTTTCCCGAGGATTTGCCGGGGATACCTCCTGAGAGGCAGGTTGAGTTCAGGATCGACCTGGTTCCTGGTGCGGCTCCGATAGCCAAAGCACCATATCGACTTGCTCCCCCTGAGATGCAGGAGTTGTCTACACAGCTTCAGGAGCTGTTAGACAAGGGTTTCATTAGACCGAGCAGTTCGCCTTGGGGAGCGCCGATCTTATTTGTGAGGAAGAAAGACGGGTCGCATCGGATGTGTATTGATTACCGGGAGTTGAACAAGGTAACGGTGAAGAACCGTTACCCACTTCCGAGGATAGATGACTTGTTTGATCAGCTCCAGGGAGCGTCTTGGTTCTCCAAGATCGACCTACGCTCCGGTTACCACCAGATGAGGGTCAGGGATGAGGATGTTCAGAAGACTGCTTTCAGGACCCGGTATGGCCATTATGAGTTTGTGGTGATGCCATTTGGGCTCACCAATGCCCCAGCCGCGTTCATGGATCTCATGAACCGCGTGTGCAGACCGATGCTGGATCGGTCAGTGATAGTGTTCATCGATGACATCTTGGTGTATTCCAAGACGCAGGGACAGCACGAGGGGCATCTGCGGGAGGTGTTGGAGACTTTCAGGAGGGAGAGACTGTTCGCTAAGTTCTCCAAGTGCGAGTTCTGGTTACGCGAGGTGCAGTTTCTTGGGCATCTCGTTAATCAGAAGGGTATTTTGGTTGACCCGGCCAAGATTGAGGCCGTGATGCAGTGGGAGGTCCCGAGGTCTCCATCTGAGATTCGGAGCTTCCTAGGATTGGCAGGGTACTATCGGAGGTTTATTCAGGATTTCTCCAAGATAGCAGTGCCGCTCACCCGACTAACCAAGAAGTCGGTAGTTTTTCGTTGGGGGCCTGAGCAGCAGGCGGCGTTCGAGACTCTCAGGCAGAGATTGTGCGAGGCTCCGATCCTCACCTTGCCAGAGGGTGTTGAGGATTTCGTGGTCTATTGTGATGCTTCGATCACAGGTATGGGAGCAGTGTTGATGCAGCGAGGCCACGTGGTGGCTTATGCCTCGAGACAGTTGAAGCCTCACGAGGCTAATTATCCTACCCATGACTTGGAGCTGGGGGCAGTTGTATTTGCCCTCAAGATTTGGAGACATTATCTGTATGGGGTCCGCTGTACTATCTACACGGACCACAAGAGTTTGCGATACCTTATGGATCAGCCTAGCTTGAATATGAGACAGAGGAGATGGTTGGACGTGCTAAAGGACTATGACTGTGAGATCCTGTATCATCCAGGGAAGGCCAACGTGGTGGCCGATGCCCTGAGCCGCAAGGTGTCGGCGGCCCCTATCAGGGATTTGTGTATGAGGATGACGGTAATCACTCCTTTGTTGGAGCGGATTAAGGAGGCTCAGATGGAGGGTCTCAAGGAGGAGAGGCAGAAGTGCGAGAGGATAGTGGGTCGAGTAGCTTCGTTCGACTACGACAGTCGGGGTTTGATGACGCTTCATGGTAGGGTGTGGGTACCGTACTGGGGTGGGGTACGGCAGGTATTGATGGACGAGGCTCATAAGTCTCGATTTTCTATCCATCCAGGGGCAACGAAGATGTATCGGGATCTTCGACCTGATTATTGGTGGCCCTGCATGAAGCGGGACGTCGCTTGGTACGTTGAGAGGTGCCTGACCTGCCGAAAGGTCAAGGCGGAGCACCAGAGACCTCACGGCAAGATGCAGGCGTTGGATATTCCCGTGTGGAAATGGGAGGACATCACCATGGATTTTATCACCAAACTTCCCAGGACCGCACGTGGAGTAGATTCGATATGGGTAGTGGTGGATCGGTTGACGAAGAGTGCCCATTTTATTCCGATCCAGGAGAGTATATCGGCGGAAAGGTTAGCCGATATCTATGTGCGAGAGATTGTGGCACGTCATGGAGTGCCGGTATCGGTAGTGTCGGACCGAGATGTTCGCTTCACGTCCAGATTCTGGAAGCGGTTTCACGACGAGATGGGTACTCGTCTCCATTTCAGCACCGCTTTTCATCCTCAGACTGACGGGCAGAGCGAGAGGACGATTCAGACTCTCGAGGACATGCTTAGGGCATGCGTTCTGGATTTTGGGGGCTGTTGGGATACGTATCTTCCCTTAGCGGAATTCTCGTATAACAACAGCTATCATGCGAGCATTGATCGACCTCCTTTTGAGATGTTATATGGCAGGAAGTGCAGGACCCCGATTTGTTGGGGCGAGGTCGGTCAGCGGGTTATGGGGAGCACTGAAGTGGTGCTCAAGACGACGGAACTGATCCAGCAGGTCCGTAGTAGACTGCAGACTGCGCAGAGTCGGCAGAAGAGCTACGCCGACAAGAGGCGTTCAGACTTGGAGTTCCGGGTAGGAGACATGGTTCTTCTGAAAGTCTCACCCTGGAAAGGTATCATCAGGTTCCGGAAGAGGGGCAAATTGGGCCCCAGATTTATTGGTCCTTTCAGGGTTTTGGCCCGGGTGGGTCGGGTTGCTTACCGGTTAGATCTTCCTGAGGAGCTCAGTTTGATACACAACACCTTCCACGTGTCGCAGTTGAGGAAGTGTCTAGTGGACGAGACAGTGGTCGTTCCCTTGGAGGATATTCAGGTCGATAGCGGCTTGAATTATATCGAGAAGCCGATAGCAATTTTGGAACGGAAGACCAAGACCTTGAGGAACAAGGTAATTCAGCTGGTAAAGGTGCAGTGGCAGCATCGGAAGGGGTCTGAGTGGACATGGGAGGCTGAAGAAGAAATGAGAACGCACTACCCGGAGTTATTCGCAGATCCAGCCGTAGCAGACTTCGAGGACGAAGTCTGAAACAAGTGGGGGAGAATTGTAACGACCCGTTTCCGGTATGTTAATTAATTTGATTTGGGCTAAGTTTTCAAGAGGGACTCGGCGAGTTCTAGCCTGACTCGCCGAGTCAGGACGCGCATCTTGTGCACGCGGGAGCCGGCGACTCGGCGAGTCCATATCCTGGACTCGGCGAGTCCGTCCGTCTGGGTGAAACCCTAACTCCCCGGGTTTGCTCACTATTTAAACCCCATTATAGCCTCCATCTCGTCACTTTCCCCCTGAGAGCACTGTGAGAAACCCTAAACTTTCCTCTTGTGAGCTTATATGTGATCTTGTCCCATTTTGTGAAGGAGTGAAGAAGGAGAAGAAGAAGGAAGCAAGGAAACGTGTTCTAGTGCCAAGATCCAAGGTCAAGGGTGAACTTATTGAGGTATTTTCGGAGTTCCCTTCTGGTTTCATGCTTAAACTTCCATTAGAGCTCTTTTAAGGGCTATTTGATGCTTGTTCCAAGCTTCATGCTTGCTTGATTGTGTTATTGAGCCGAAATACCTTTGGATCTGAGTGTTGGGGTGTTGAAGAGTCCAGATCCACTGTCTTTTTGGAGTTACATTGCTTATTAGCCATGAATCTACCCTTTTTGTGCATATTTTAGTCTTATTTCCCTCATTCATGCGGTTGTGCACGTAAAGTTGGAAACTTTACGTGGTAAAACAGCTTAATGGACCTAGATCTATCTTTTGCATGTGTTGGATTCAAGAGAAATCAAGTAAAAATATGTTGCATGGCGGCGACTCGGCGAGTCGGAGGAACGACTCGACGAGTCAGGTCGCGAGTCCCGAGTTCTTCAGTTTCTTCAGTGTCGAGTGTACGAGGTGAGTTAGGGAGTGGACTCAGCGAGTTAAGAGTAGACTCAGTAATGGAGGGACTCGGCGAGTTTGTTCATACAACTCGGCGAGTCCAAGGCAATCTCCTTGAGGATTAAGAACAACTCGTCGAGTCTGTTCATCTGACTCGGCGAGTCGGATGAAGATCATCTGAGTTCTTGGATCAAGAGGGTACTCGTCGAGTCGATGCCACACTCGACGAGTAGCAGCATGTAGAGTTGAGAAGTGAGAGTAGGACTCGGCGAGTTGGGTGGCCCAACTCGGCGAGTCAGCCCCATCAGTAAGTTGACTTTGACCAAGGGTAAAAGAGTCGTTTTACCCCAAGTGCAGTGTTTAGTGATTGATTGAGTGTGTTATGGATTTGTAGCCGAGGAGATTCAGGAGCAGCAGCCGTTAGCTTTCCGAGCCGCACTCTCATCCGCTAGCTTACGAGGTGAGTTTCCTTCCAGTAGGAACGGGTCTAAGGCCACAATGCCGACCCGTTTAGCTAGTAGTAGTATCCGGATTTTGATCCGATGCAGTAGTTAGCATGTTTGATGCCTCCGTGGCTCAGACAGGATTTATGTGTGTTCATGCTAGTGATATGTTTATGCTATGTTCAGTCAGCTTCGGATTTCGGTCCGGTGTAGGGGACAAGGTCCCAGTCAGTTAGCTTCGGACTTCGGTCCGATGTCAGCTTCGGACTTCGGTTCGATGTAGGGGACAAGGTCCCAGTCAGCTTCGGACTTCGGTCCGATGTCAGCTTCGGACTCCGGTCCGATGGAGGGGGCAAGGCCCCAGTCAGTTAGCTTCGGACTTCGGTCCGATGTAGGGGACAAGGTCCCAGTCAGTCAGCTTCGGACTTCGGTCCGATGGAGGGGGCAAGGCCCCAGTCAGATTGCTTCGGACTTCGGTCCGATGTAGGGGACAAGGTCCCAGTCAGTCAGCTTCGGACTTCGGTTCGATGGAGGGGGCCAGGCCCCAGTATGTGCTGGATATGTTATTGTATGGTATGTGGTAGTTTGGGGGAGCTCACTAAGCTTCGTGCTTACAGTTTCAGTTTTGGTTTCAGGTACTTCCGCAAGCAAAGGGAAGAGCTCTGGATGACGGCATCGCACACACCACCGCCTCAGCTTTAGCCTGGGATTGATTTAGATGTTTGATCTGATGTAGTATGATATAGTTTTTCCGCACATCATTTTATTATGTTTTGGAATACATTACGTATGGTTTTATTATATGATGCTCTGATTGCAGTTTTGATTATGTTAAAAAAAAAAAAAAAAAAAAAAAAAAAAAAAAATTTGGGTCGTTTCAGTCAGATTCTAGAATATTTCAAGTGGGCGAGGGTGGAATCTCGCAGTAAGAAGACCTTGTGTCAAGGTTTGGTTCTCAATAAAATTTCTCCAAGCTCAAGACTTCTACGCAACTGTTGAATCTTCCGGTTTTGCATCAAGATCATCGTCATTTGTTGGATTTCCCTTCATGCCGTATTAGTTTTAGTTATGATAGCATTTGTAGGTCATGCTTGTGTTTTATACTCTAGGATGTTAGGAGCCCAGCTTGAGGTATGTGATGATGGATTCCTTGTCTTTTCTTGTTTGATTGGGGCTTGGAGGTCTAAGTCACAACCCCAAGACCTGGTAAGGTCAGTTAATTCCTATTGGGATTGAGTGTTCTCATCGGTTAGTGGATTGAAGGTAAGCTCGAGTGTCGTTATCGGTTAGTTGATCGGGGGTAAGTTCGAGTATTGTTATCGGTTAGTGGATTGGGCATAAGACTGAGTGTTTTCATTGGTTAGTAGATCGAAGGTAAGCCCGAGTGTTGTCATCGGTTAGTGGATCGAGGGTAAGCCCGAGTGCTATTATCGGTTAGTGGATCGGTGGTAAGACCGAGTGCTGTTTTCGATTAGTAGATTAAGGGTAAGCCTGAGTGTTGTTAGTAGATAGCTAAGCACGGCTATTAGAGCCAAGTAAGAGAGTGGCCTTGTAACACCTAAAAATTCAAGCCAAATTTAAACTTTTCACTACTAGAAAAATAACCTTTTACGACACGCATTTAATGACACACACTGATAGAGGAATAGGATTTGAGAGTGCCCTAAAAATTAATGTTAGTTTTCCAAAATTTGAAGGATAGAGGACACACATTTTTGCTTACCCTAAAATTAGTGTTAGAAAAGAAAAAAAAAGAAATACGGAGGGCACCTATCAAAAGATGTGTGTCGTGTAACTGGGTCGCTTTATATTTTTTTTTTGGAAGCACGCGTTTTTAGTGGGAAATTGAAATCCAAAAAATTAACCCCCGCCTATTCATCCCAAAAATTCCCCGCCTCTTCGAATTAGGGCCTTCGTCTTCATCCACAGCTTCCTCAATTCCTCGATCCATCACCTCCACCAAAAACCTAATTCTCGGTTCCAACAAGTTCTTACACTCTTAATTCAACCTTAATGAGCTGAGGATTTAGGGTTCTTACCTCCTAGTTATCAATTTGAGCCGATGATTTAAGGTTCCTAAATCCGACCCTAATTTTTTCTATCTCACTCTCGCATTTCCATCTCATCCCTCTCGCTTGGTTCAAAACACATAAGGGGCGACGAACACACTATTTCTTTGCGTATTTTGGTCTTCACGAAGATCTCGTTTCCATGTAAGCTTTACGTTTCGAGCCCAAATCATCCTCACGCGATGTCATCAGCTTCTCTTACTTACGCATCTGCACTCGGTGGTTCTTTTTCTAGAAGCACCACTCCCGAACCTCAAATCGTGGCTAGGTTAACTAATCCTCACATTCCTGCTGCCGGAGGCAGGGTTAACTCTGATCCATCTGAACCATCCGACCTAGCAGCAAGCATGAGTCTATCAGCAGATGGTCTGACAAATCAAGAAAATGAGATTGATGACCAGAACACCCATATCAAACATCCATACTTGACCAACAAAGGTTTGTATCAATTTTAATGCCATGGTACATATATCTTCTCATCTTCTCATCTATCTTCTCATCTATCTTCTCATCTTTTACATATCAATTTTAAGCCTAATACTTTTAGTTTCTAGATTATATATGCAGAGGAGCTGGAGGCGGCAACCTAGAATCACGTTGTAACGCCTAATTATGAGTCTTAGTGATAAATCAATGATGTGAGATAGTCATGCATACACCAATGGATCCGATTTTCAAATGATTAGGTAAGGTGTAAATTAGACAAAAAGAATAAGGTGTTCGATTCACCTTTCTCCAAATTCTTCTCTTTAATATCTATGTAACTGAGTCACATGCCACTATCTTAGAATCATGAATAAGGTGTTTTATTGAAACTTTGGATGAAATGGTATCATAGTTACCTAATTCGCTCAGAAGGCCACGAACTGCGTACCAAATCGTTTCGTACCCAATCGGGTACGAAAGTGTTCCGAACGTGACCTGGATCGCAAACCGGTACGATGTCGAGATAGTTCCCAATTGGAATCTGGAACAAGTTTGATTCAGTAATCTAATAGTTCCAAAACACGATTTCAGGTTCAATTTATGAAATTGGTATTTCGATTTCTGATATTGGTACGCCGATTTTATGGAATGGCGGGAAACTGCCGACTGTTTCCACATCGATTCTTAGACTCTTAATTCTTCTAATTCACTGAACCATCTTACACACTAATGTTCAATTTCTTATTCTGATTACTATAATTTTGTATATAATACTCAATTTGAAATCATCTTTTAGAATGATTGTTTGTGTAGTCGATTTTTACAAAGTTTATACAGAGTCTATATGTACCAGACTAGCTATTCAAGTTCTTGTTCAGTGGGGTTATTGGTCCTGAGCTTGCTATTCAAGTTCTTGTTCATTTTGATAAGCTCTCTTAACTCTTCAAAGCTTCTTCTTATTCTTCTTCTTTTTTAACTATATGTTAATTCAGTGTGAAGGTAGTATGTGTTTTGATGATTATTTAATCTATGAGATATCATTATCACTTCATGTTTCATTGGTTGTAGTCAATGGCTGAAGCTATGGACAATCAGGTTAAGACCAAGGTCTCTATTAAGGTAAATAATTTTCATCTCTTCAATTCTGGTGTGGAGAGAAAATGACCATTATACCCTTTACATTCCAGTTAACCAATTTCATAATATCATCAATTTGAACATGATATAAGTTACATAAGGTAAAGAGTTAATGACTTGATACATTTAGTCTTAGGCTTTGGATTAAGCATGTAAGAGTTAAATGACGATTATACCCTTGGTGTATGGATGCTGATGATTTGGTTTATATAGTGAGGTGAGGTTTGTATACTCAGATCTGAAACACTAAAATCCATAAGCTTTTTCACAACTGGAAGCTATCCTACCCTAAGTTCTATTTAAACTTTCACACACACACACACACACACACACACACACACATATATATATATATATATATATATATATATATATATATATATATATATATATATATATATATATATATATATATGCATATTTAGTTATTCTATAAGCTGATGTGGCATATTTCAGGTGCTTTTGGCTAAACTATGTGAAGGAACAACAGAAGTGAATGCAAACAATGGCACCATCAGTGGTGTTCTTGTAACTGTGGGATATCTTGCTAGAGTAGTAGGAGATTGTTACATTTTTTTTGTTCTCTTAAGTGTAAAATGTTTGATTTGTTGAGTCTTACTTGTATATGTGTAGGGTGCTTTTGTTATGAGATAATATATCCCTGAACTTATGCCAAGAACTGTTGAAGCTTTGTTAGATGGAGCTGCTGCTACTAAACGTGAGGTTTCTGTTGCAACTGTTGGTCAGGTTGTACAGAGCACAGGGTATGTATTCATCTTTACCAATGTTACAAGTGACACTGCAATGTAGTTCTTTTGTTGGGCTTACTTTTAGTAGTGTGTGATGTCATCGGATTTTGCCATGGCTCAATTCCGTTTTCTGGTCCCTATTTTGTTAGTCCCCGGACACTGGAATTACCAAAGAATAGGTTACATGATCCTCTACAATTTCTACAGAAACGCAGTTTTTGTCATCGTTTTATTCTGGTAACTTCTTCTCTTCATCTCCCTCCAATCAAAAAAGCATTCATTTTCTAATTTCTACAACTCTATACAGGTATGTTTTATTTACTGCATTCACTCAATCAACCGCCATTATTCAATATCTACCTTACAATTGATAATTTAATGGATGTCTTTCACTCTTTTGTTTGATAGACACATTTAGATTCATCAATTGTTCGACATAAGGCTCATATAATGAAGCTAGAGTTGAGGACTTCATTGATGACTATGTGGAATGACATCATGTCATCATATACTTTTTTCCCTTTCACATTTTCTCAATAGTTTCTTTAAGGTTCTCTCCATTATGTGGAATGAAATAAGGACTTCATTGATAATAAAAGAATCTTTGGTTTTCACTTTTCACAAATCATCTAAAACCACCACAAACCATTTCATCTGCAGGAGGATTTTGATGAGTTTGAGGATGTTGATATGTTATACAACACCGTATCACTAGACAAAGTAGAAGCTCCAGAAGATCTTGTTATCATTGGTCCACCTGGCCTCGTTAAGGTAACAACATATTTATTGTTCAAAACCCTACTTGCTGAATTTATATTCCATTCATAGTCTAGAAACTAGTTCCAATTAGAAACCATGTCAACTTAGTCAAGTTAGTTTGCTTAATTGCCCTATGTAGAAGGAATTCATATGAAGAAAAATTTCATGAAAATAGTGGTCATCATTTTTATTGTTTTGGCAGGGCGTTGGTGCTATTGTTTATGTCTAATTTCAAATTTAGTATTGATCAAAAGGACTAAAGATCATAAATGGTATACGCATGGCATTTTGTCAAACAGTTGATATGCATAATATTTTATCAAATATTGATCCATATGGGTCATGTGGCAAACCATTACGTCCACCAATTTTGGAACATGCAGACAAAAAATCATGCATTATTTAAGATGTAATGAGCATTTAGTTCTAAGTCTTTTTACAAGATATTTCATTATATGTTCTCTAAAAGAAAAAAAAAAACTACACTTCTAATGGTATCAGTAAAATTGTAACTGGAAATGGGGAAAAGTAAAACAGAAAACACCTGATGTTGATAATAAGATTGAACTATTGCAAAGATGGCAGCATGATACCTTACAACAGGTGAATGCTCACATTCAGTGACTGAAACAAAAAAACAAATAATAAGCCAACCCATTAGCTTATAAAAATATTACCTTATTAGAATAGTAGAAATCTGGTGACGTTCAAATATAACATAAGCAAAAAGGTTTTTCATATTTTTTTATCCATCGGACTGTAACTTGGTCTTATAATTACCTTACGTGTATCTTCTTGTTGTTCTTGCTGAATCTCCTTGCCAAAATCTTGCAACCTTATACATGAAGTAGACATCATCAATTTCACATCAGGGCTGAATGAGATTAGTGTTCAATGTATCAAAGTGTCAAAGTTCTGTAAAAAATTACCTTATGTTGATTGTCTCCCTGCTCAACTTCTGATCCATTTTACATCAATTTTACCACTTCCTTCTTGTAAACAACATCAAATTGAAGCAATAAACTTTTTGACTACCTATAAGCTTTTGATGACTGTAAACAAAAAATGAAAACTTAATTGGATCGTAGAATTCAACAATCTTTTTGATCTCCTATAAATTTGCTTACAACAAAATTTAGGGAAAGTAGAAAAAAAATGAAACAATGAATAAAAGAATCCAACAAAATTGTCACCACAAGACTTTATTTTTATGATTAAATAACCAAACTCACTTCCTATCTCTCTTTTTTTCTTTTAATCAGAAAAATAGCGATGGTCAAAAAATGTTAGCTTCTACTTTAATCCCTCAGCCTATGTCAATAACCAATGCCGGATTTAAAGAGGACATAAAAGTGTCCTTTGGAAGGTATTATATATATATATATATATATATATATATATATATATATATATATATATATATATATATATATTCATTTTTTATAAAAAAAATCCTCTCATATCATTCTTTATGAACTTTTGTTTTATGTTGCAGCATGCTATTGCATGGCCTTGCCATGAGTGAACATGATGGTGACCTTGAGGTATAATATAAACTGTAACATATGGTTTCATCTTTGAGTAGCAGAATGATGTTGCAAGATGATGACAAGGTATTTTCTAACTCCCCTTTTGTCCCATTTTATAAATTCTTAATTTAGTACTTAAATCTTTCTTCTGTATTTTAGGTAATTTCTTGTTGTGTTCCTGGGATCCTTGAGGATACAAAGAAATGTTCTTTACAAGAATTCTTAACATAATGAAAAACCACAGGGAGCTATGGCTGTTATGGTAATGGTTTAGGTGTTTTGGTTTAAATTTAATGGTAAATACTTTTCAAGTTTTGTTAAAATTTTTTCTTTTGTTTTGCGTAGGTTAAACTAAATGTTTCTTTACTAAAAGATATTAGTGATGATATTGACTTCTGTTTCAAGCTAGCCAAATAGGAATCCATGATTCTTCTTCCAGGTGATTACAATCCTTTTGTAACATTTTGTTGAATTTTATAATGACCTAATAAATATCTTTCTTTTTGGGTGTTGTAGGACTTACTGTAGGTTTGAAAAACTGGATTCGTGTAACTTTTGTCGCAGTCCCATCTTCTCTTGAAAAAGCTCTTGATAGAGTGAAGTCTTTTTGCCAAAAGAATTCTCATTAGCAAAATGTTCATATTGATTTAGTATAACATAATTCAAGCAATACATATTTTTTTACTGCATAGTCAGTCAATGTAATTACTTTTGCTCACTTGATGTTATCCAATCATGGTTTATATTTGTTTTATCTTTCCATAGAACGATTATTTGTATGACATTAAAATTATGCAATGGATTCTATTTTTTGTATATGATATTTTATTTTCTATTATGAAACATTAAATACAAATTTAATGTGAAAATAAGTAAATCTATAAATAATATTTTTTTTAAACATTTAAAATTATGATACGCAAAAATGTGTGTCATCTTCATTTATGACATGGCCTTTCTTGACAGGGGCTTTCTTGATATGCAATGCGTGTCATTAACACGCGCGTCGTAAGGTTACGACACACGAATGCGTGTCGTCTTCCTTTATGACAGGGCCTTCCTTGATACGCATTGTGTGTCATAAACGCGCGTCGTAATTGCACATCGTAAATGAGCGTCGTAAACGCGTGTCGTCTCTCTTTATGACAGGGCCTTCCTTGACGCGCATTTGCGCGTCGTCTCTCAAATTCTCGAATCACCAACACGAACTCCACCACCCATAGTTATCATAAACCCTTGTTCCATAAATCTCGAATTTACCAAAATACCCCTAGAGGTCAATTGGTCAACACTGGGTCAAGGTCAAAGTCAACAGTCAAGGTCAACTATCCATCTTGACCCAACTCATCGAGTGCAGATCACCGACTCGTCGAGTTCTTCCTGAACTCGAGAAGTCGTGAAATCCTGGGTTGACTCATCGAGTTCCTTATAACTCGTCAAGTTCATACGTGTCCAAGGTTGAGAGAACCCTAGCCGACTCGTCGAGTCTTCAACTGACTCGTCGAGTCCAAGGCAATCTTCAACGGACTCGCCGAGTTGTTCATCAACTCGTCGAGTTCATGTCCATCTTTATGCGACTCGCCGAGTCGACCTTGCGACTCGTCGAGTCCCTTCAATGTTTCATCCAAACAGAAGCTTTTTAAGCCATGCTAAGGCTCCATATTGTAGATCCAGCTTTCCAAGGCAAGTTTATCACGTAAAGTTGCAAACTTTACATGCATGCAAGGCTCTAACGACTCTAAATGACAAATCTAAGATTATAATGGAGTTTTCCACCTTAGGAGAGTCTCATCCATGCAAGAGTGTTAGATGCATTTTATATGCATCTTTTAGCACAATTTCCTACGCATTTCATTATAACAAGCTAACTAATTCCCGATTATTCCTATGTATTTCGTGTTTCATGATTATTTTGTAGAATGCCCGTACTGCTTACATTTGTTATGATTTTTCAGGGCCATTTGGAGCACATGGATGATTGCGCAAGTTCGGGATCCGTTTGTGGATGCTTTGGAGCTTAATTGGAGTTTATATTAAGGATGGATGCCGGGAAATGATCAGGAACTGTTTTGAAGGAGGAACGACGACCAAAAGAGCCAAAAGAAGCAGCTTGCGATTGCAGGCTTTGTCCTTCCGATCGCAGTTTCTCTTTGCAGTCGCAGGTTATGATCACTGGTTGCTTACGAGGATTTGTCGAGCCAAAAAAAATCATCAGTTGAGAAAAGGAGATACTTGAGATTGAAGGTTGTGCCCTTGCGATCGCAGGTTGGTCAAATTGCGTTGAAATAGCAACGTACTTCATTAAAAAATTATGTGATGTACTTTTGGTTGATACATGCGATCGCAGGTTTACCCCTTGCGATCGCAGGTATGGTGTTTTGACAGCTAGACATATAAATACAGTCTGATGTCCTTCCATTAACCCTAATTGGTGATTCCTGGCAATTCAGAGGCGATTTTCAGATGTTTTCAACTGAAGAACGCAGATCTAAAGGATAAGATTCGATTCCAAGTCATAGTTTAGTAAGATTTACTGTTTAGGGTTTATTTTCATCGTTAGTAACCCGTTTTTAGCCATATCAGGCTAAAAACTCAGATTTCAGTTTCGCAAGACGTAACCTTCTCGTATGATTAATCATTAAGCATTATGTTTGACTATGATTATTGTTTATTTTGATCAGTCTTGTGTTAAATTAAGTGTTTGATTTTGATTTTGATTTTGGTTGGCCACTTGAATTGTTTGTGAATCATTCTAGTCATCTAACTGTTTAGATCCGTAATTCTCTAGATTGATTAGTAAAAGTGACATATATTGGATTAATTCTGAGATTAGGGATAAGTCTAATATGGATTGATCAAACAAGTTTTAACGCCTCCGAGCTTATGAGAGGTATTGAACTTTACTGGGAAATTACACTATGTCTAATGCAACTTTTCTTTGTTGATCAAGAGCTTGTTTGATTAATTTAGTTAAAAGTTAGGTTTAATTCAAAGAACTTATTTTGATTAAATGATTTTTGTAATAAAGGTCATTAGAGCTTGTTAATGAACCTTAGTATCAGTTTAAACAAGTACATAATCAAATATTGTGTTGAAGGTTAATTATATGATTAGGGGAGTCACCGGGAAACTGGAATTGCTTTCTCTTATTTGAATTTTCATCACTTTACATTTAGTCATTTTCTTGTCATTTTCAATTTCTATTGTTCAGTTTTCAGAATAAATTTCCCCCCTCTTTTATGTTATGGCATTTATCAAGAATTAGTTCATACCTTGTGCAAGGAGGTATAAACGTTAGAACGTGTCCCTGAGGATCCAACCCTGCTTACCCATACTATCTGTTAGTGCAATAGAGCAGTTTATTTTATATTTTATTTGTTTAAAATCGTGTACGACATCGGTTTCAACAAATTGGCGCCGCTGCCGGGGACACGGTAAAACACTAATAGTTTTATGCCAATATCTTCACGTACAGGTAATCTGATTTTTGATCCAGAGATTGAGAAGACTGTTAGGACGCTTAAGAAGGAGGCAAAACTTCGAGAGCAACAAACAGGAACCTCAACCTCACCCATACCACAAGGCACTCCCTTGTGGAACGAACCGGAACATCCATTTCAACGTTTTTCAAAAGCACCACCTACCTCACCCGTTAACAACCTATTCAAAACCTACTCTTCATCATCTTCAGACAAACTCGAACTCACAGATTCTTCTGAAACCGAATCAGAATACATCATGAGCGAAAACGGAGATGAAGCTGAAAAAACTCTCCGTGAGTGGGCAACACAAGAGGTTACCCAACAGCCCTTGTGTATCACCTTTCTAGAAGCTCAAAACTTTGAGCTCAAATCCAGTTTAATCCATCTGATGCCCTCGTTTCAAGGCCTTGAGAATGAAGATCCTCATAAATTTCTCAAGGAATTCCATGTTGTCTACTCTGGAATGAAGCCCCATGGAGTTACTGAAGACCAGATCAAACTAAGGGTGTTTCCTTTCTCCATTCAAGATGCAAAAAAAGAGTGGTTGTACAACCTTCCATCTGGTTCAATAACAAGTTGGAATGAACTTGCCAAACTCTTCTTGGAAAAATATTTTCCCGAGGCAAAAGTGTCAAATCTACGCAGGGAAATTTTGGGTGTAAAGCAAGGCAAAAGAGAAGCTCTGCACACTTATTGGGAGCGATTCAAGAAGTTGTTAGTCCGATGCCCACAACATGACATTAGTAATTATCAGTTATATTAGTGTTTCTGCGAGGTATTGATACCTATGGAGAGGCGACTAATTAATGCATCTAGTGGAGGGTCACTTTCAGACATGACACCAACGGAGATTAGGGCATTGATAGAAAAGCTGGACAATGAATCAAAACATTCAGCAACTGAGGAAGAGTGGTACCCGGACCATCCAAGAGGAGTTAAAGAGATGAGCAACGCCCACCTGGAATCCCAGATTTCAGAATTGACTAAAGCTGTCCTTTTTTTGACAAAAGAAAAGGGTATCGAACCAAAGGTCAAACCTTGCGGAATCTACTGCAAAACCGAGCATCCAACTGACATGTACCCAATACTTCAAGAAGATAATGAGTCTGTGCAAGCTGTGGGAGGATTTCAGCAAATGCCATTTGATCAGGATCGCAATAACCAAGCTTGGGGAGGGCCTCCAAATAACAACTTCCAGCCAGGACCTCAACAGAACTTTCAGCAAAGAAACCAATATCAAGCTCCACTCGGGTTTCAACAACATTTTCAGCAAAATCAGCACCCAATCAATTTTCAGCAACCACCTGTTCAGTCACAAGCTAGTAGTTCCAGCATGTCTTTGGAAGACATAGTTAAAAGTCTTGCAACCAGTACCCAAGCTTTCCAGAATGAAACAAAGTCTAGCATCAAAAATCTGGAACAACAGGTATTGCAACTCGCGAAATCAATGAGCAAATTAGAGGCACAAACACAAGGAAAATTCCCATCTCAGACTGAGAAGAACCCAATGCACAATGCTTGTGTTGTCACCCTCAGAAGTGGTAAAAACTACAAGGGACTAGATCAGCAAGAATATGAGGAAGAGGAGATCATGGTTGAGCAAGAATCTGACGCAACTGAAGAGGTGTAGAAAAAAGACAAACCTGCTGAAGCTAAAGTGAAAATTACCCTACCTCCTTTTCCCTCAAGACTGAAAAACACGAAAAAAGAAAAGGAAGATAAAGAGATTATGGATTTCTTCAGAAAAGTTGAGCTAAATATTCCCCTTCTTGATGCAATTAAACAGCTTCCCCGATATGCTAAATTTTTGAAAGAGTTATGTACTTCAAAAAGGAAACTAAAAGGAAATGAAACAGTTAAAGTAAGCGAGAATGTTTCAGCTGTTTTACAAAAAGGCTACCCCCGAAGTGTAAGGATCCAGGAGTGTTTACTATTCCTTGCAAGTTGGGGAACTTTTCAGTGCCAAGAGCTATGTTGGATCTAGGAGCTTTTATAAATGTTTGGTCATATTCACTTTTTAAAACTATCGGGGTAGGGCCTTTAAAAAGAACTGGAGTCATCATTCAGTTAGCTGATCGTTCTTTGGTGCACCCAAAATGTATGCTGGAAGACGTTTTGGTTCAAGTGAATGAACTCATATTCCCAGTTGATTTCTATGTTTTGGATATGGGAGATGACGACTCACCAAACACAGATTCCATTCTTTTGGGGAGACCATTTTTAAAAACTATCAGAACCAAAATAGATGTTTATGATGGTACCCTTTCAATGGAACTTGATGGTAAAGTTATCAACTTCAATATTTATGATGCCATGCATTACCCTGATGATGTTTCAGCTCTTAATTTTATTGATGTAATTGAACCATTAACAGCAGAATATTTTGAAATTGCTAACCATGAGTCACTAGCATTAGTGCTCCACATAAATTTGTCTATTAATGCAGCTCAGGTTATACCAAAAAATTATTTGGTTGATTAAGAACTTCAAGAGATGGTAGCCCATATGGATCAGCAGAAAAAGTTGAGGTATGGTACCCAAACTCTCAAATTACCAATTTCTAACTCCAAGCTTTTTCCTTCTGTAGTTTAAGCTCCCATCTTGGAGCTAAAGACACTTTCAGAACACTTGAAATATGCATATATTGGGGAAAAAGAAACACTACCAGTTATCAAATCTAACAAGCTGTCAAAAAAAAAAGAAGAATTCGAGCTGATCATAATTTTGAAGGAGTACAAGACAACAATTGGGTGGACTATCGCAGACATCAAAGGACTCAGCCCATCTCTCTGCATGCACAAAATATTGATGGAAGAGGATTATAAGCCATCACGAGAAGCCCAACGCAGACTAAACCCACCAATGATGGAGGTGGTTAAGAAAGAATTCATGAAGTTACTAGATCCTGGAATGATATACCCACTTTCAGACAGCAAGTGGGTCAGCCGAGTTCAAGTTGTTCCCAAGAAGGCTGGTGTAACAGTGGCAGAGAACGAAGCAGGAGCACTGGTTCCAACTCGAGTTCAGAATGGATGGCGCGTGTGTATTGACTATGGAAAATTAAACGCAACCACCCAGAAAGATCATTTTCCGCTCCCATTCGTAGACCGGTTGCTAGAGAGGCTTGATGGAAAATCTCATTACTGTTGCTTGGATGGATTTTCAGGTTTCCACCAGATTCCAGTTGCACTAGAAGATCAGGAGAAAACGACTTTCACCTGCCGCTTCGGGGCATTCGCGTATAGACGTATGCCCTTTGGACTTTGCAACGCACCCGCTACCTTTCAAAGGTGTATGGTTAGTATTTTTTTCTGAGTATGTCGAAAATATCATAGAAGTCTTCATGGATGATTTCACCGTCTATGGAGACTCCTTTGATAGTTGTTTGAAAAATCTTACAAAAATTTTACAAAGATGTATAGAAACAGACCTGGTCTTAAATTTTAAAAAAATGTCACTTTATGGTTGACCAAGGTCTGATTCTTGGACATATTGTTTCAAAAAGAGGTTTAGAAGTCGAAAAACCAAAAATTGATGTTATAAAGAGCTTATCATACCCGAAGAATGTTCGGAAAGTGCGTTCCTTTCTTGGTCATGCAGGGTTTTACATGAGGTTTATAAGAGATTTTTCAAAGATATCAGTTCCATGTGCCAGCTACTACAAAAAGATGTTGAATTCGACTTCAATGAAGATTGCAAGAAGGCTTTTGATGTGCTGAAAAATATCCTTATATCTGCCCCCCATCATTCAACCCCCATATTGGAGTTTACCATTCGAGATAATGTGTGACGCCAGTAACACTGCTGTTGGAGCTGTTCTGGGACAGAGAAGAGACCGGGTCCCACACGTTATATATTATGCATCAAAGACCTTGGATAATGCCCAAGAAAATTACTCCACCACAGAAAAGGAGTTGCTGTCAACTGTCTTTGCATTGGAAAAATTCAGACAATACTTTTTGGGGACGAAAGTTATAATCTTTTCTGATCACGCAGCCATCCGGTACCTTCTAGCCAAGAAAGACTCAAATCCAAGATTGATTAGATGGATTTTTCTGCTACAGGAGTTTGACATACAGATTAGGGACAATAGTGGGAGAGAAAATTTGGTAGCTGATCATTTGAGCCGACACACCCCGCCTGAAGACCCGACACCGATCCGCGAAACATTTCCTGACGAGTATCTATTTGCTATTCATAACCCTCTTTGGTTTGTTGATATAGTAAACTATTTGGTTTCAAGAGAACCCCCTTCAGATCTTACCCGAGCCCAAAAAGATAAAATAAAGAAGGAGACGAAAAGATATGTTTGGGACGAGCCATATCTATGGAAACACTATGCTGATCAGGTGATTAGAAGATGTGTACCTCAAGATGAAGTCAAGTCAATCCTAAATTTCTGCCATTCAGAAGCTTGTGCAGGGAGATATGGTCCACAACAAACTGCACGCAAGGTCTTGGACAGCGGTCTTTATTGGCCTCATATTTTTCGTGACTTTTTCTGTTTTACAAAACTTGTGAAAGGTGCCAAATGACTAGGTCTTTGACATCTCGTAATCAAATGCCACTTACTCCAATCTTGGTGTGTGAAAATTTTGATGTTTGTGGTATAGATTTCATGGGTCTGTTTCCGCCATCTTTTGGGTTTGTGTACATCTTACTTGCTGTGGATTACGTGTCCAAATGGGTCGAGGCAAAGGCTACACCAACAGATGATGCCAAGGTTGTAGTTGATTTTATCAAGACGAATATATTTTCTAGATTTGGGACTCCAAAGGCCATTATTAGTGATCGAGGCACTTACTTCTGCAACCGTGCCCTCGAAGTAGTCCTCAAGAAATATGGTGTCACACATCGGGTATCCACAGCATATCACCCGCAAACGAATGGGCAGGATGAAGCTTCAAACAGACATATCAAGGGCATTATAGAGAAAACCATCAACCCATTCAAGAAAGATTGGAGTATTCGATTGGATGATGCGTTATGGGCTCACCGTATAGCATACAAAACTTCTATTGGTATGTCACCATATAGAATTGTTTTTGGCAAACCTTGTCGATTACCGGTTGAATTAGAGCATCGAGCTTATTGGGATGTCAAAAAGTTAAACATGGGCATGGATGAAGCTGGTAAGAAAAGAAGATTGGATATCCAAGAGTTAAAAGAAATTAGGAATGATGCCTATGATAATGAAGCAATTTACAAGGACAAGATGAAAGCATTTCATGACAAGATGATTTCTCGAAAGGCATTCGTTACCGGTCAAAAGGTACTCTTATATCACTCTCGTTTCAAACTTATATCCGGTAAATTGAGGTCTCGTTGGGTGGGATCTTTTGTTGTTACCAACATGTTTGATCATGGTGCTATAGAAATAAAGAGTGAACAAACAGAAAAGATTTTTAACATTAATGGTCACCATATCAAACCATTTTAGGAAGGGTTTCAGGTTACAAATGAAGAAGTGGAGGTAGTCGCGGTCCCGACTTACCGCAATTGAGGAAAGCAAGTAACAACGTCGAGCCAACGATAGTAAAAATGGGTAGCTTGCCGGGAGGCAACCTGGGCGTTTGTTTTGGTTTTTGTTTTTACACACTTCTTTTTATTTTTGTGTGTTTTAGCTACTTAGGTCGTCCCTTTTTAACCAATTCGTGTTTCTAAAATAAGAAGTAGCAAAGAGAATTTGAAAAAAGTTGAAATATACAATTATGGTGGAACCTGCGACCGCAAGCCCAGTCTTTGCAATCGCAGGTTATGCATTTCTGATCGTAGCACATCATCGAGGTTTTTTTAGGGCATTTTTTTTACGAAGATAGACAATCTGCGATCACAGGTTTTATCCTTGCGATCGCATGTATGTTTTTTTTATCAAAAAAAATCATTTTTCACAAACCTGCGATCGCGGGTTTTATCCTTGCGATCGCATGTATCTTGTTATTTATCTGTATCGTTTTTGAAAAAAAAATTGCCATTTTACACAAACTTGTGATCGCAGGTTCTCCCCTTGCGATCGCAGGTACGCATTTACTGTTA
The DNA here is from genome assembly GCF_002870075.4 of Lactuca sativa. Taxonomy (NCBI): domain Eukaryota; kingdom Viridiplantae; phylum Streptophyta; class Magnoliopsida; order Asterales; family Asteraceae; genus Lactuca; species Lactuca sativa. The sequence goes on along the minus strand of NC_056630.2, from coordinate 29,278,936 downwards.
TATGACCGTTGCTTTTACCTCGAAAAATGTGCCATTGAGTCAAAAAGTCAAACCTGCGATCGCAGGTACCCTCCTTTGCGGTCACAGGTTGTGTCTCTGTGTATATATACCGATCACAACCTCATTTTTAACCACCACACTCCAAAATTTTCTCTGAAATTCACTGCATTTCGAGTTTTTTCACCCAAATCGCTTGTTTTTTTGTCCAATTCACGCAAATACGGTATCAATCTCTTCTATTTTACTCCTAAAACATGTATACGGTAACGAGATCATCATTTCACGGTTGAAATTCTCAAAAAATCTCATTTTGTTCCTTTTGAAATTTTGTAACACCGTGAATTTCAAAATAATTTTTCGCATAATATAAAAACATTTTCATTTAATTTTCATAAAAACATCAATGTTTTAAGACTCCAATCCATATCTTACAAAAATCCCAAGATCACATATCATAAAAATCCCATGTGTGTGTACTGATCAAGCCGGCGCCTTCCCACGGTCATCACTAGTACCTGAAACAATAAACACCAACACTGTAAGCACAAAGCTTAGTGAGTTCCCCAAAATACCACAAATAACACATATTAGCCACTCGAGGCTATAACTCTGTGGGTCCGTAGACCCTACTCTGTGAACCCACTGGTTCTAACTCTGGGAAGCTTCCGGTTCCAACTCTATAAACATGCACAGCATAAATCACATAGAAATAATGCAGTACAACACATATCATACATATAGCATACAATTACTCTATCACATAACTCTGATTACCTACTCAAGGTAAAGTATAGTGAGAAGACTCACCTCGTATATCTCGATAACTCGCGAATCCCGGAAATCACTCGTGCTCGATCCTCCGAGCTATAATCCTCCTATAACATCATATATCTCTAATTAACACTTTTACCACTAAGGTTGACTACCCCTATCAAGTCAACACTGGTCAACTCTGGTCAACGGTCAACTTTGACCAGACTCGGCGAGTGCACTAGAGCGACTCGGCGAGTCTATACGTGTTGACTGACTCCCTAGGATCCTCTTTTGACACGCCGAGTACACCCCTAACTCGACGAGTTCCACCTGGCATGAATCGAGGGGGCCACCATGACTCAACTCGCCGAGTCCCAAGAACAACTCGGCGAGTTCCAGCTCGACTCAGTCCACCTGTCAACCCTCTCTAACTCTCCCTGACTCACTGAGTCAACCCTTAACTCGGCAAGACCAGTCGCTGAGTGGTTAGGACAATCTTCATGCTACTCGCCGAGTCTGTTCTTCGGACTCGGCGAGTCCATGCCATGCATCGACTCAATCTCGCTTCTGAGGTTAGATCCGCTCCAACAACTCATAGATCTAGCCCTCCCAAGCACATTCATCACGTAAAGTCACAATCTTGGCTACCATGCAACGCCTACAAGGCTTCTTTTGATGAAATGACATCTAAAATGGTAACCTAAGTCTCCAACTCAAAAGGAAAGGCATAAAGCATGGCATTTAGGACTCTCTGGACCTACTAAGGTCCAGATCTAGGTACCGTTTCCCCATGGGACCTCTCATACTCCAAATACAAGGCAAACAAGGCATGAAGAAACCCTAGATTTGGCCATGTCAAGAAAAACACGAGAATAAGCTCTGAATGATACCTCAATTAGCTTCCTCTGCCGAAATGGGAGTAGATCTAAGCTCCCCAACTCCCCTAGCTTGGCCTTCCTCTTCCTTTCTTGCAATACACACAAAAATGGTGAATAATGGCCTCTTATCTCACTCACAAGAACTCTCAGCTGCTCTGGTGCTCTCAAGGTCGAAGGTAGCCGCAATGAAGGGCCATAAGGTCCTTTAAATAGGGCTCAGGACCGGGAAATTAGGGTTTCATTAAACAGCACGGACTCGCCGAGTCCATTCCTTGGACTCGCCGAGTCCAGGCACGAACCCGCGTCCAAAACCGCAATCCTACTCGGCGAGTTTGAGCCCCAACTCGCCGAGTCCCCTCACAAAACACCAAAAATATATGAATAAATAATACCTGGGGTTCCGGGCTGTTACAATTCTCCTCCACTAGAACTAGACTTCTCCCTCGAAGTCTTGCTCTGCAAATAACTCCGGATGCTGCTCACGCATCTCACGCTCCGGCTCCCAGGTCATCTCGGACCCCTTCCGATGCTGCCACTGAACCAAAACCAAGGGTACCTCCTTGTTCCTTAGAACCTTGATTTTCCTATCTCTGATGGCCACTGGTCTCTCAGCATAATTCAGGCTCGCATCCACCTGAATATCCTCTAATGGAACCACTGCCGACTCATCGGCTATACACTTCCTCATCCGCAACACATGGAAAGTGTCGTGAATCTGCCCCAACTCTGCTGGCAAATCCAAACGATAGGCTACCCGGCCTACCCTCGTGATCACTCGGAAAGGACCAATATATCGGGGCGCCAACTTGCCCCTCTTCCTGAATCGAATCACTCCTTTCTAAGGAGAGACCTTCAGGAGTACAAGGTTGCCGACCTGGAACTCAAGCTCGGATCGGCGTCTGTCTGCATAACTCTTCTGTCGGCTCTGAGCGGTCAACAACCTCTGTCTGACCTGCTGGATCTGCTCTGACGTCTGAAGCACGATCTCTGTATTGCCTATTACCCGCTGTCCAACCTCTCCCCAACAAATGGGGGTTCGACACCTCCTCCCATACAACACCTCAAAGGGTGGCATACCAATGCACGAATGATGGCTGTTGTTGTAAGAAAACTCTGCCAAGGGAAAATATGCATCCCAGCTACCCCCGAAATCCAACACACATGCCCGAAGCATATCCTCGAGCATCTGAATCGTCCGCTCACTCTGACCGTCTGTCTGGGGATGATATGCGGTACTAAAATGCGGTCTAGTACCCAAATCCTCATGAAACTTCTTCCAGAATCTGGAAGTGAAGCGCACATCACAGTCTGAAATAATCGAGATCGGCACCCCATGCCGAGATACCACTTCCCTCACATACACCTCCGCCAATTTCTCTGCTGAAGAACTCTCGCTGATAGCAAGGAAGTGAGCGCTCTTCGTCAATCTGTCCACAATCAACCAAATTGCATCAACTCCTCTGGTAGTCCTTGGCAATTTGGTGATGAAATCCATAGTGATCTGTTCCCACTTCCATTCGGGAACCTCCAATGGCTGCAACTTACCATGCGGCCTTTGGTGCTCGGCCTTAACCCTATGGCAGGTCAAGCACCTCTCAACATAACACGCGACATCCCTCTTCATACAGGGCCACCAATACTCCTTTCTTAGATCCAAATACATCTTAGTGGCCCCCGGATGGATCGAGAATTTCGACCGATGAGCCTCCTCCATCAAAATGGTACGCGTTCCTCCCACAAACGGCACCCAGATACGCCCCTGAAATGTCATAAGCCCCCGACCATCGGTAACGAACTCTGGAACCAAACCAACAACCTGTTCCCTCTTTTGCATCTCAGGTTGCACAGCTTCGGCCTGTGCCCCACAAATGGCGTCCAACACTGGAGCTATCACGGTCAATCTCAAAAATACATCCCGCAGCGGGGTGCTCTCCGCCCTGCGGCTCAATGCATCGGCTACCACATTAGCCTTGCCTGGGTGGTACAGGATCTCACAATAATAATCCTTGACCACATCCAACCACCTTCTCTGACGCATATTTAGGTTGGGCTAATCCATCAAATACTTCAGACTCTTATGGTCCATGTATATCGTACACCGAACCCCATACAAGTAGGGACGCCAAATCTTGAGGGCGAACACCACCGCCCCCAATTCTAGATCATGGGTGGGATATCTCGTCTCATGAGGCTTCAGCTGCCTCGATGCATATGCTATCACATGCACTCTCTGCATCAGCACCGCTCCCAACCCCAAAATCGATGCATCACAGTATACCACAAAGTCCTCCATCCCTTCCGGGAGGGCTAACACCGGGGCTTCGCACAACCTTTGGCGAATTGTCTCAAAGGAGGCCTACTGCTCGGGGGCCCATGAAAAACCAACACCCTTCCGGGTCAACCTGGTGAGTGGCACTGCGATTTTAGAGAAATCCTTGATAAATCTCCGATAATACCCTGCCAACCCTAGGAAACTCCTAATCTCGGAGGGTGATCTCGGCACCTCCCAACTCATCACCGCCTCAACCTTGGCCGGATCGACCAATATCCCTTCCTGGTTAACGAGATGTCCTAAGAACTGGACCTCCCGCAACCAGAAATCACACTTGGAGAATTTGGCATAAAGCCTCTCCGATCTCAGAACTCCGAGAACCTCTCTCAAATGCTCCTCATGCTGCTCTCTAGATCTCGAATATACCAGAATGTCGTCGATAAATACAATCACCGACCGATCCAGCATCAGCCTGCACACTCGGTTCATGAGATCCATGAACACTGCCGGGGCATTGGTGAGCCCGAAAGGCATCACCACAAACTCATAATGCCCATAACGCGTCTTGAACACTGTCTTCTGGACGTCCTCATCCCGCACCCTCACCTGATGATATCCAGACCTCAAATCGATCTTGGAGAACCAAGATGCTCCCTGCAACTAATCGAATAAATCGTCAATCCTTGGCAACGGGTAACGGTTCTTGACCATCAACTTGTTCAGCTCCCGGTAATCAATGCACATCCGGTGTGAACCATCCTTCTTCTTGACGAACAGGATAGGCGCTCCCCACGGCGAGCTGCTCGGCCGAATAAACCCATTCCCCAGCAGCTCCTGAAGCTGCGAGGATAACTCTTGCATCTCTGGAGGTGCAAGGCGATAAGGCACCTTAGCGATAGGCGCGCCCCCCATAACCAAATCGATACTGAACTCCACTTGCCTCACAGGAGGCACACCCGGCAACTCCTCGGGAAATACATCCGGGAACTCATGCACTACCGGAACCTCCTCAACTGACCTCGGCCTCTCGGAATCCACTCGCGCATCCATCACATATGCCACAAAACCCTTACAGCCCTGCTGTAGACACTGCCTCGCCCTAGCGGCCGAACAAAACGCTGATCCTGAACGTGTACCCTCGCCGTACACCGAAAGAACTCCCCCACTAGGGTCTCGTATGGTCACCAGCTGTCGCTCGCAGTCGATAACCACACCGAATCTGCTCAACCATTCCATGCCCATAATGACACAGACATCACCCATCGTAATAGGAACCAGATCAATCGGGAACTCAACACCGAAAATCTCGACTACGCACCCTCGGAGAACCTCTGTGGCATATATCACCCTCTCATCAACTATGGAAACTCTCAGAGGCCGACTCAACGCCTCACGACTAACACTGATATGCTGACTAAAAGCCAAAGATACAAAAGACCGACTTGCACCCAAGTCAAATAACACCAAGGCAGGTACAGAATTCACAAGAAAAGTACCTACCATAACATAATATAAGCATAATATCTCAACATTAAAATAAACACACGAAAGAATACATACCAGCCACGACATCGGGTGCTGCGCGGACCTCCTCCGCAGTCAGCTGAAAAGCTCTCCCTCGTGCCCTCGGCGCCTCGGCCTTCACTGGCCGACTCTCGGTAGCTCTGATGGCGGCAGGGGCAGATCCTTGAGGTGCTCCCTGAGATGATCCTCGCAACTGCGGACACTCTTCTTTCCGGTGTCCGGTCTGATTGCAGTGAAAACACACCACAAACCCCTTGGGGGAGTCCTTGGCCATGTGCCCCTCCTTGCCACACTTGTAGCAAGATCCCGCTCTACAGACTCCATCATGACCCTTGCCACACTTCCCACAAGTGCGGCCCTTCTGGCTCCTTGGTTTGGGATCAGCGGGCTTGGCCTGCTTGGCTGCCGGCTGAGACTGTGCCGGTCGCCGATCCCTCCCCTGAGACTCCGCTTCCTCCTTGGCCTGAGTCTCTAGCTCAATCTCCCTCTTTCGGGCATTTTCCTGAAGCTCGGCAAATGTTCGGTACGAGGAGTTCACCGCAAACTCCCGAATGTCTCTCCTCAAAATACTCAGATATCGGCTCATACGTGCCTGCTCAGTGGACACGTGCTCAGGGCAGAACATCGCCCTCTCATGGAACATCCTGGTAATCGCCGTAACAGACTTAGTACCCTGCTTGAGGGTCAGAAACTCCTGGGCCAAACGCTCCTTCTCCACCTGGGGAACGTACTCATCTCGGAACATGGCAGTGAACCTCTCCCAGGTCACTGCCGCAAGCTCAGCAGGTGTAAAGTGCGCCGTCACAAACTTCCACCAGTCCTTCGCTCCCAAGCGAAGCTGGTTCAGCGCGAACCGAACCTTCAAATGCTCAGGAGATGAGCAAGTGAAGAAACACCCCTCTATGTACAAAATCCACCTCATAGCTGCCACCGGGTTCTGGGTCCCATCAAACTCTGGCGGTTTTGTGTTGCTGAACTCCCGGAACAGCAACGCATCACCACCTTGCGGCCTCGCGGCAGCAATAGCTGCGGTGGCCGCTGCAACAGCAGCCTCAGAAAGAGCGGCATAACGATCGTCAAAGGTCTCAATCAGCATGGTCGTAATAGACCCGAACATCTCTGGTATCTCTGCCCTGATGGCCGCAGCCACCTCCTCATGGACGATCCGGCGGATCTCCTCATCACTGGTCTCACTGCTCTCAGGCATCAGACGTGTCCTCACCATGATCTACCTCTGAAATACAACATACGATAAATTAGAATCCATTCGAGCATACTCACACTCGACAACTCATCCCTCCTTGATCCTTGGTATTCCAAAGATTCCTACTTGGGTTGTACTCCGCCCCGGTGCTTTCAGTAGTACGGGCCCAATACTATTGTCCGCGCCGTATCAGAATACACCCCAAGTCCTCCTCTTCGGATCCCAATTTCCAAGTACTCTATCATGCACAATCCACTCTCTAACAAATCTCTCATAAGCCCCTCGTTGCTACCTACTCACTCTCAAGCATCTCATAGCAGCTCACCTCTCCCTAGGCTAAGGCATCACAAATCAGGCCACTCTAGTCCTAATAGGAGTACCTAGCCTACTCTAGCATGTGAATACATCATATCAATATTAATATCTCATAACATGAGGGTATTTTGGGAAATCACCGTTCGGGCGCGGACTGATCGTACACACAACTCTACTTTGCGTTTTTCCAAAAATCTTTTACTCTTTTTGAAAATACTTTTCAAATCCTCAGTTTGAGTTCAAATACGCCCGAAGGTGTAATCGAATCCCTCAAACCAAGGCTCTGATACCAACTTGTAACACCGTGAATTTCAAAATAATTTTTCGCATAGTATAAAAACATTTTCATTTAATTTTCATAAAAACATCAATGTTTTAAGACTCCACTCCATATCATACAAAAATCCCAAGATCACATATCATAAAAATCCCATGTGTGTGTACTGATCAAGCCGGCGCCTTCCCACTGTCATCACTAGTACCTGAAACAATAAACACCAACACTGTAAGCACAAAGCTTAGTGAGTTCCCCAAAATACCACACATAACACATATTAGCCACTCGAGGCTATAACTCTGTGGGTCCGTAGACCCTACTCTGTGAACCCACTGGTTCTAACTCTGGGAACCTTCCGGTTCCAACTCTATAAACATGCACATCATAAATCACATAGAAATAATGTAGTACAACACATATCATACATATAGCATACAATTACTCTATCACATAACTCTGATTACCTACTCAAGGTAAAGTATAGTGAGAAGACTCACCTCGTATATCTCGATAACTCGCGAATCCCGGAAATCACTCGTGCTCGATCCTCCGAGCTATAATCCTCCTATAACATCATATATCTCTAATTAACACTTTTACCACTAAGGTTGACTACCCCTATCAAGTCAACACTGGTCAACTCTGGTCAACGGTCAACTTTGACCGGACTCGGCGAGTGCACTAGAGCGACTCGGCGAGTCTATACGTGTTCACTGACTCCCTAGGATCCTCTTTTGACACGCCGAGTACACCCCTAACTCGACGAGTTCCACCTGGCATGAATCGCGGGGCCACCATGACTCAACTCGCCGAATCCCAAGAACAACTCGGCGAGTTCCAGCTCGACTCAGTCCACCTGTCAACCCTCTCTAACTCTCCCTGACTCACTGAGTCAACCCTTAACTCGGCAAGACCACTCGCTGAGTGGTTAGGACAATCTTCATGCTACTCGCCGAGTCTGTTCTTCGGACTCGGCGAGTCCATGCCATGCATCGACTCAATCTCGCTTCTGAGGTTAGATCCGCTCCAACAACTCATAGATCTAGCCCTCCCAAGCACATTCATCACGTAAAGTCACAATCTTGGCTACCATGCAACGCCTACAAGGCTTCTTTTGATGAAATGACATCTAAAATGGTAACCTAAGTCTCCAACTCAAAAGGAAAGGCATAAAGCATGGCATTTAGGACTCTCTAGACCTACTAAGGTCCAGATCTAGGTACCGTTTCCCCATGGGACCTCTCATACTCCAAATACAAGGCAAACAAGGCATGAAGAAACCCTAGATTTGGCCATGTCAAGAAAAACACGAGAATAAGCTCTGAATGATACCTCAATTAGCTTCCTCTGCCGAAATGGGAGTAGATCTAAGCTCCCCAACTCCCCTAGCTTGGCCTTCCTCTTCCTTTCTTGCAATACACACAAAAATGGTGAATAATGGCCTCTTATCTCACTCACAAGAACTCTCAGCTGCTCTGGTGCTCTCAAGGTCGAAGGTAGCCGCAATGAAGGGCCATAAGGTCCTTTAAATAGGGCTCAGGACCGGGAAATTAGGGTTTCATTAAACAACGCGGACTCGCCGAGTCCATTCCTTGGACTCGCCGAGTCCAGGCGCGAACCCGCGTCCAAAACCGCGATCCTACTCGGCGAGTTTGAGCCCCAACTCGCCGAGTCCCCTCACAAAACACCAAAAATATATCAATAAATAATACCTGGGGTTCCGGGCTGTTACAAATTTGAATTTTTGTGAGTTTCTTTTTCAGATCTACATTCCGTTAGTCATCTACAGGCCATAATAAGTAGAAACGTTTGCTCCTGACGCAATTCAGAAGAGATTCATCCGAACGGAATTTCAAAAATGAAAAAAAATTTCGGCACGAAAAATATACTTCTGCTCAGCGCACAGTCAAGTATCTTCGTTCTGAAACTGAATTTTTGTTTTTGTTATATATTTGTGCTTATAATTACTTTTGTTTGATTACTATTTTTTTATTATCTGGAAATTGTGCCTTCCTTGTCACGCTTTTGACCTGAAAATTTTGTTAAAAAAAAGTTTTTATTTTGTCTTTTTATTAAAAAAATGCCCCCTAGATCATCTCGTCCACGCAGATAGGGTGACGCCCCAGAGTCGCCATACACTGTCTTGGTGGACAATGTTACTGTAGATTTAGGTTCACAGGCTACACTTGAATGTTACCATCGGCTTATTGATCGTGAGATCATGCCATAGGCCTGGGCCCTAGCCGCACACTTATGCAGGAACTCCATATTTATGATGGTGTTCGCGCGCTTTTTGACAATATTGGTTGGGAGCGTCTATTATTTGCAAACTATTCCACTTGTCCCTTATTGACCCGCGAGTTTTTAGCTACCCTGAGCGAGGTGAACCATGAGGGAAATTTCGCTTTTCGCATTTTTAGCACCCCTCACACTCTTCACATAGACCAATTATGTACTATCTTTCATACCACTATCACCAGTTTATCCCAACTCACTCCTGCTTTTGACGTCCGCGAGTTATGGTACTCCATCACTGGTTTGGAGAATTATGATTCGGCTGCATCCGTCCAGACTAGCATCGTACACCCTATTCTTAAAATTGCATTGAAAATTATATGCAATATCATTTATGCACAGCTTGAGACTACCAAAGCTGGCAAAGCTGAGCTTTTCATTTTGTGGCGCGTGGTCACCGGTTTACACCGCCCGCATTTTGGTGATATTATCACCAAACGGTTTCACAGAGTTATCGGCCTTCTCACCGGCGGTGCCATTCGTTATGATGGTCTTATTAGTGTCACTACCCACTCCCTTGTGGAGCAATTCCCTCCCGGGTACACTTTCTTTCAGGCTGAGTCCTCCCGTTTGACCATGCAGAACCTTCGGGATATGCACATGCTTCGTACTGCCCCAGGTGGGTATATTTGGTTGCGGGATTGCTCCACTTACTTCAAGGTCGTTGGCCCTGATGTCATCGCCCTAGCAGATCCCATTGGTGACACTATGTGGGTTCTCCCGTCGAACATTCCACCACCTCCTCACCCACGTAGGGCACATCAGGTCAGACAGCCACAGTCTAATCGACCATCTTCGTCTACTCAGCACCCAGACTACGCAGATGCCACACCTGTTTCCTTTAGCTAGCCTGATCCCATGCAGACTGACTTTCAGGATCAGCCACCACCCACTCCGCCATCTCACCCTGACCCAAACTCCCCCTTCACTTACCAGCATTATCTTGACCTCCGTCAGGATATTGCTTCTCTTCAGCAGACTATGACTGGTCTCTGCCTCGATTACCAGCTATATAGCACTCGGGTTACCGGTTACATGACGAGCTCTTAGGTTTGCGTGACGATTTCGACATTTTCCGCGACGATTTCTTTCGTCGCTATGCACCCCCTTCTGAGTAGTCGTCTTTCACTCCTCCCTACGCATTGAGGACAATGCTTAATTTTAAGCTTAGGGAGGGGATTTACTATCCTTTTTGTAAACAAGTTTTTATTTTGGTTTAAAAAAAATTAAAAATTAAAAAATCCAAAAAGATTTTTCATTTATATTTCTTTCTATTTCTTCCTAGTTTTTTTCTAAAATATTTCATTTTATTGCATTTTCCATTTGCATGAAAAAAAAATGTACGAGATGATGACACTCTTTACATACGATAGCTCCATGAAGTGGGATATATTAAGAATGATAAATGAGAAAACTCCAAAACAATCTGAATGTTGTTGGAAGTGTAGAATCAGCTGTCATAACCAGGGGATCCAAACACCGTGACTCGAGACCCCAGCCTTAGATAATAAAAAAAAAAATGGCGTACTGAAACACTTTTGGGCGGTAATAACAGCTCTAGGATGATTTGCTTATTAATGTTTAAAAAGAGTCTTTATCGACAACTCTGAACCCATAGAACATGGCCCTATTTGTTGACATGCGTTACCCTAGCGGTAGTAGAGAGCTTAAGTATCAGATCCACACAGTCAAAATGAAGAAAGGGTACAACGTTATATCCAATACCCAAATCAAAGAATTTCAAGCACTCAATTGAAAAAACTTCAAGAAATTCTTTAAAAAAAGGATTGAAGAAATCAAGTTCAAAACGAAGTGTAAATCAATGTTCAATCAAGTTAGAAGCCGTTCCAAAGTTACATCTAACGAATAAAGAACTGTGTGATATGATACTTGTGGCTCTCGAAAAAGTGAAAGCATAGAGCTTGGGCTCCTACAGGGGTTGGCCCTTGCTGCTTTGGCGAAAGCTGATTTGGTCATGCGGGTTCTTAAGGATGCGTCGATTCTGATTCTTGGCCATCTAGTCTTAAGGACATGAGATCCGGACTATGTTATTTTCGCTCATAAAGCTAATAAGGTACAAAGTTTAAATAAAACTCGAGTTGAACTATTGGGTTACACCGTTTGTGGTATTCCTTACTTTGGGAGTCTGTGATACATGAAAGATAGCGGGATGGTTGCTTTGGTGTTAATGATTGGAGCCCATTATCGATGTAAAGTCTGATCGTAAAAAACACACACACACATGTTTTATTTTAATTGTTTGTTCTTCATTTGCATACTATTTTAGTTCATTGTTCATTTTCTTTATCTTTGCATGCATTTGTTTTATGTTTAACTTTGATAGTTTTTATTATTGTTAGGTTTTCGTTTCTTTTAGTTGATGTCTGTCTAGGTTGACCCGTTGTTGCCTTTAGACCCAATTTCATTTCTATAGTTATCGTTTCCTTACTTGAGGGCAAGTAAGGTCTAAGCTTGGGGAGGTTTGTTAGATTCATTTTATATGCATCTTTTAGCACAATTTCCTATGCATTTCATTATAACAAGCTAACTAATTCCCGATTATTCCTATGTATTTCGTGTTTCATGATTATTTTGTAGAATGCCCGTACTGCTTACGTTTGTTATGATTTTTCAGGGCCATTTGGAGCACATGGATGATTACGCAAGTTCAGGATGCGTTTGTGGATTCTTTGGAGCTTAATTGGAGTTTATATTAAGGAGGGATGCCGGGAAATGATCAGGAACTGTTTGGAAGGAGGAACGACGACCAAAAGAGCCAAAAGAAGAAGCTTGCGATTGCAGGCTTTGTCCTTCCGATCGCAGTTTCTCTTTGCAGTCGCAGGTTATGATCACTGGTTGCTTACGAGGATTTGTCGAGCCAAAAAAATCATCAGTTGAGAAAAGGAGATACTTGCGATTGCAGGTTGTGCCCTTGCGATCGAAGGTTGGTCAAATTGCATTGAAATAGCAATGTACTTCATTAAAAAATTATGTGATGTACTTTTGGTTGATACATGCGATCGCAGGTTTACCCCTTGCGATCGCAGGTATGGTGTTCTGACAGCTAGACATATAAATACAGCCTGATATCCTTCCATTAACCCTAATTGGTGATTCCTGGCAATTCAGAGGCGATTTTCAGATGTTTTCAAGTGAAGAACGCAGATCTAAAGGATATGATTCGATTCCAAGTCAGAGTTTAGTAAGATTTACTGTTTAGGGTTTATTTTCATCGTTAGTAACCCGTTTTTAGCCATGTCAGGCTAAAAACTCAGATTTCAGTTTCGCAAGACGTAACCTTCTCGTATGATTAATCATTAAGCATTATGTTTGACTATGATTATTGTTTAGTTTGATCAGTCTTGTGTTAAATTAAGTGTTTGATTCTGATTTTGATTTTGGTTGGCCACTTGAATTGTTTGTGAATCATTCTAGTCATCTAACTGTTTAGATCCGTAATTGTCTAGATTGATTAGTAAAAGTGACATATATTGGATTAATTCTGAGATTAGGGATAAGTCTAATATGGATTGATCAAACAAGTTTTAACGCCTCCGAGCTTATGAGAGGTATTGAACTTTACTGGGAAATTACACTGTGTCTAATGCAACTTTTCTTTGTTGATCAAGAGCTTGTTTGATTAATTTAGTTAAAAGTTAGGTTTAATTCAAAGAACTTATTTTGATTAAATGATTTTTGTAATAAAGGTCATTAGAGCTTGTTAATGAACCTTAGTACCAGTTTAAACAAGTACATAATCAAATATTGTGTTGAAGGTTAATTATATGATTAGGGGAGTCACCGGGAAACTGGAATTGCTTTCTCTTATTTGAATTATCATCACTTTACATTTAGTCATTTTCTTGTCGTTTTCAATTTCTATTGTTTAGTTTTCAGAATAAATTTCCCCCCATTTTTATGTTATGGCATTTATCAAGAATTATTTCATACCTTGCGCAAAGAGGTATAAACGTTAGGACGTGTCCCTGAGGATCCGACCCTGCTTACCCGTACTATCTGTTAGTGCAATAGAGCAATTTATTTTATATTTTATTTGTTTAAAATCGTGTACGACAACAGTTTTAACAAAGAGCTGGAAGATTTATGGACTTAGAAGCCCAAGAGAGTTCAGTTCTGAAGTTACAACTTCAGATCTTAGCTCATTTACAAGAGAAGCTTCCAAACATACTAGGAAAGCCCTAAAACTTGCCCAAAAGGGATCTAGGAATGAGATGAGGTCAAGATAGCCATTTGATACCTTCCAGAAGATGCCAAATAAAATGGATTCGGATCCCACAAGCCCCTTGCTTCTGGATACCTGACTTCCAAGCTCTCTTCTCAAAGAAAATCCTCTTCTAAGCTCAAAATACACAATGGAACAGACACACTCAATTAGGGTTTGAGAGGGGCAGGAAGCAGTAAAGGGGAGGCTGGGGGGAGGCCAATGATACTTTAAATAGGGTGCAAAACCCTGGGATTTAGGGTTCATCCGCCAGCTCCTACTCGTCGAGTCCCTTCTTGAACTCGGTGAGTAGGTCACTAAAATACGTGGACCAACCCGCTGCTACTCGACGAGTAGGGCAACCAACTCGTCGAGTAGCCCTTGAAATCAAGAAACTTTTATATTAAATCAATACCTGAGAATCGGGGCATTACAATTCTCCCCCACTTGAACTAGACTTCGTCCTCGAAGTCAATCGAGGTGAACAACTCCGGATAATGCTCCCACATCTCGGCCTTTGGCTCCCACGTCCACTTGGACACCCTCCGATGCTCCCACTGTACCATCACTAAAGGTATCTCCATGTTCCTCAGAATCTTCATCTTTCTCTCCAGAATGGCCATAAGCCTCTCTATGTAATTCAGGCGCTCATCAACCTGAATATCATCCGGAAACACCACCACCTCCTGATCCATAATGCACTTTCCCAGCTGTGAAACGTAGAAAGTGTTGTGGATCCGAGTAAGCTCCTCCGACAGCTCCATCCAATAAGCCACCTTGCCAACCCTGGAAATGATCCTGAATGGCCCAATATATTGGGGACCCAGTTTTCCCCTCTTCCTGAAGCGGATCACCCCCTTCCAAGGCGAGACCTTCAGAAGCACCATATCACCAACCTGAAACTCTAACTCGGATCGATGCCGGTCGGCGTAACTGTTCTGCCGACTCTGAGCAGTCTGCAACCGCTGCCTAATCTACCGAATCTTCTAGGTAGTCTGCAAGACCACCTCCGTCCGACCCATCACCTTGTGTCCTACCTCACCCCAACAAACCATGGTGCGACATCTCCGTCCGTACAACAACTCGAAAGGTGGGGCGCCAATGTTGGAATGATAGCTATTGTTGTAGGCGAACTCTGCAAGCATTGGGTGGGAATCCTAACTCCCACCAAAGTCAATGACACATGCCCTCAACATATCCTCGAAGGTCTGAATGGTCCGCTCGCTCTGGCCGTCTGTCTGGGGGTGAAATGTCGTGTTGAAGTGTAACCGCGTGCCCAGTTCCTCGTGTAACTTCTACTAGAAACGGGAGGTAAACCTAACATCCCGGTCGGAGACAATGGAGACCGGAATCCCATGGCGAGCAACGATCTCGCGGACATATATGTCAGCCAATTTCTCGGCCGATGAACTCTCCCGTATGGCCAAGAAGTGGGCACTCTTGGTCAATCGATCCACGACGACCCATATAGTATCAAACCCCTTTTCCGTTCTCGGCAGCTTGGTAATAAAATCCATCATGATCTGTTCCCATTTCCACATGGGAATCTACAGGGGCTGCAGCTTCCCAAGCGGCCTCTGATGCTCGACCTTGACCATCCTATAGGTCAAGCACCTCTCGACGTACCAAACGATTTCTCGCTTCATGCATAACTAAAAGTAGCTCAAACTCAAATCCCTATACATCTTGGTGGCCCTGGGGTGAATAGAGAAGTGAGACTTATGAGCCTCCTCCATGATTGTCTGTCTGACTCCACCAGACATCGGAACCCATACCCGACCTCACCGGGTCAATAATCCTCGGCTATCCTGCACAAACTGGGTGTTCTCACCCTTGATCCTCTCAAACCTCCAGTTCTCCGGTCGCATGCCCTCAACTTGGGCGTCTCTAATCAAACTCACAAGCGGAGAATCCACCGCTATCCTTATACATACTGCTGGAATGGAAGGCCCACCTGACTTGCGGCTCAAAGCGTCCGCAAGCACATTCACTTTACCGGGGTGGTAAAGGATCTCGCAGTCGTAGTCTTTTACTACGTCTAGCCACCTGCGCTGCCTCATGTTCAGGTTTGGCTAATCCATGATGTGTCTCAGGCTCTTGTGATTCGTATAAATGGTACAACAGAACCCATATAGGTAGTGTATCCATATCTTGAGAGCGAACACCACCGCTCCTAGCTCTAGATCGTGCGTAGGGTATCTCGCCTCATGCAGGTTCAACTACCGTGATGCATAAGTTATCACACTTCCCCTCTGCATGAGGACCGCTCCTAGTCCCGAGATGGACGCGTCACAGAACACCACAAAACCCTTAACTCCCTTCGGAAGAGTCAAGAATGGAGCCTCGCATAGACGTTGCCTGAGGGTCTAAAACGCCCTTTGCTGCACAGGGCCCCACCGGAAATCCACCCCCTTCCTCGTAAGACGAGTGAGGGGTACTGCAATCTTGGAGAAATCCTGTATAAATCTCCAGTAGTACCCTGCCAGTCCCAGAAAGCTCCTAATGTCTGAGGGAAATTTCGGGACCTCCCACTGCATGACTGCTTCAATCTTGGCCGGGTCAACCAAAATCCCATCTTGGTTAACGAGGTGCCCGAGGAACTGCACCTCTCGTAACCAAAAACCGGACTTTGATAATTTGGCGTATAGCCATTCTCATCTCAGGACTCCCAAAAACTCCCTGAGATGCTCCTCGTGCTGCTCTCGAGTCTTAGAATACACCAAGATATCATCTATAAATACGATGACCGATCGATCCAGCATCGGTCTGCAGACCCGATTCATCAGGTCCATAAATACTACCGGCACATTGGTGAGCTCAAATGGAATCCCCACGAGCTCGTAATGACCATAACGAGTTCGAAACGCGGTCTTCTCCACGTCATCCTCTCTAACCCGGACCTGGTGATACCCCGACCTCAAATCTATCTTGGAGAACCAAGATGCCCCCTGCAACTGATCAAAGAGATCATCTATTCTCGGGAGTGGACAACGGTTCTTCACCGTTAACTTGTTTAATTCCCTATAATCAATGCACATCCGGTGCGAGCCGTCCTTCTTCCTGATGAAGAGGATCGGTGCTCCCCATGGGGAGCTACTAGGTCGAATGAACTACTTGCCCAGCAGTTCCTGCAGCTGTGACGATAGCTCCAGCATATCTGGTGGTGCCAACCGGTATGGTGCCTTATCGATAGTGGCCGCCCCCGGTACCAGGTCGATCCTGAACTCGACCTGCCTCTCCGGAGGTACTCCAGGTAATTCCTCTGGGAATACATCAGCAAACTCTCTAACTACTAGGACCTCTGAAACTGATGTCTGATCTCTCACCCGCATATGTACCACATACACTAGATAACCCGCACACCTGTGCTGAATCTACTGCTGAGCCCTGGCAGCTGAAGAAAACCCTGATCCCACTCTGGTGCCCTCGCCATATACAATCAATTCTCCCCCACTTGGGGCTCGAACTACCACTTGCTGGCCCTCGCAATTAATCATAGCACCGAACCGAGTGAGCCAATCTATGTCTACAATCATGCACACTTCCCCCATGCGGATCAGAATCAAATCTATCGGAAAAGACACCCCGAAGATCTCCAAATCACACCCTTGATAAACCGAAGAAGCAGAAACCCCGTGTTCGTTGGCGATAGAGACTCACAACGGACACTCTAACTCACCCCCAGGCACTCTAAACCCCTTACTAAATGTCTGAGATACAAAAGACCAACTCGCCTACGAATCAAATAAAACCAATGCAGGCAAGGAGTTCACTAGAAACGTACCTAATCACAGGTACAACAGTTAAGCACAAGACAGAGATAATAAATGAGATAAAGGATAGAATCATACCAGCAACCACATCTGGTGCTACCCTGGCCTTCTCGGCTGTAAGTTGGAAAGAACGACCCTGGGCCTTTGGAGGCTCTGCCCTAACTGGCCTCCCATCGGTAATCCTCAACGTAGCCAGGGCTGGAACCTACACCGGCCTGACTGTGAGCTGCGGAAAGTTGGTCTTCACATGACCAACCTGATGACAATGATAGCATATCCTCATATCCTATGCAGGGGTGGACTGACGGCAATCCCTCGCATAGTGCCCCTCTCTACCACACTTGTGGCACCCACTACTCGCTCGACAGGCTCCCAAATGATCCTTGCCGCACTTTCCACAAGTGCGGCCCTACTGGCCTCAACCCTAGAATCAGCGGTCTTAGACTTCTTTGGCGCCGGTTGTGCCTGTGTCGGGGCTCGACCCTGCTCCTTCAGCTGTAACTCAATCTCAAACTCCCGCCGCTTGGCCGCCTCCTGTAACTCCAGAAGCATATCACAATGTTGAGTTGCCACAAACTATCGAATATATGTCTTGAGCATGCTCAGATAACGAGTCATCTAAGCTTGCTCAGAAGCAAAGTCCGAGCAGAACATCGCCCTCCCCGTGAACATACGAGAGATCTTCATCACCGACTCCCGATCCTGTCTCAACTCCAAAAACTCCTGAGCTAACCGTTCCCGCTCGATTCGAGAAATGTAGAGAGCGCGAACCATGTCCCTGAACTGCTCCCAAGTAACAGCAACCCTCTGCTCATCCGAATATGACCCAGTCATCAACCTCCACCAGTCCTTTGCCCCGGACCTCAGAAAGTTCTGGGCACATCTGACCTTCTGGTCAACAGGACATAAGCATGTGAAGAAACACCCCTCCACATTAGATGGCCACCTCGTGGCTTTGATGGGGTCCTGAGTCCCATCAAAAGTAAGGGGCTTCGTGTTATCGAAGTCCCAATACTGAAAATCCCGACCGAGTCCCAACCCCACCACTGATACAACTATTGAAGCTGTTGCGGCAGCCGCCTCAGTGAGGGCTGCGTAACGATCATCAAAATACTCCACCATGACAATCTTAATAGACCCGAACATCTCCAGCAACTCGGCCCGAAACAAAGCAGCAACCTCACGATGCAGGATCTCCCCGATCCTGTCATCCATCTCGCCTGGTCCCATCTGGCTGATGGTCTCAGGCGCTGTCGGCGTCCCCTGTCCGCCCGCTCCCTCTATCGATCCTGATCCCGAACCGAATCCAGTCACCAAATGCCTGGTCATCACCATTCTGAAACATAACACCAGGTATCAGATAATCCATATGAAGGACTGGGAGCCAACTCCCAATTAGCCCTAGGGGTTGTGACTTCCTTGCAACGCGTATGGGTCCTATGCTTTCAGTAGTACTGGCCCATACTACCTTCCACACCTACCTATATTTGTCTCAAGTGTCACCACAACACCCTAACAAATACATAACATATCGAGCGCTCAATCCTCACTCCTAGAGGAATGCTAAATATCTCATAACTGGCCTCCCGGCCTCACACAATCCACCCATCCATGAAACTTCCACCAACCCTGCAACACTAGTGTATGCTAGCCATACATAACGCTGGATCCTACAGACTTTTGAATACCTGATCCCACCCTAAGCGCTTCATCATACAAGAACAGGAAATAAGGCCAAACCAAACATTCTCAGGCTATAAGATCTTAATTATGTACAACCGTGATGCATACACTAAGCAACTACAGTAATGATGTCAATTTCATATAGAGGAACCCTAGGCTAGCAGGCATCATATAATCAGAAAATTCTATCATACAATTCATGGAGATCCCTAGCCTAACACTAGCATGTTGTTCTAACATATCACATAATCAAGTAACTGTATAGTATTTTTGGGGTCAACTTACTAACTCCAACTGATCGTACACCCTGCATCCTCCTTTACTTATTTTGAAAATCTTTTGAAAAATCATTTTGAAAATCCTTCCCTTAATTTGAGACTGGAGTTACACGCATGTTCCTCCAATTCACTCAAACCAAGGCTCTGATACCAACTTGTAACACCCAAAAATTCAAGCCAAATTTAAACTTTTCCAAAACACTTAAACAATATAATATTACATAGTTTTTTTAAATTACTGATTATCAGGGTATCCCAGTATCAAATCATAAAAATCATAACAGCAGGAGGAGCGGTACGGTCATGCCTTCGCCTTTCCGCGATCACCAGAGGTACCTAAGAAAACAACTGAAACTGTAAGCCCG
The DNA here is from genome assembly GCF_002870075.4 of Lactuca sativa. Classification (NCBI taxonomy): domain Eukaryota; kingdom Viridiplantae; phylum Streptophyta; class Magnoliopsida; order Asterales; family Asteraceae; genus Lactuca; species Lactuca sativa. The sequence continues at coordinate 29,259,097 of NC_056630.2, read as the reverse complement.
AAAGCTTAGTGAGCTACCCCAAAATACCAACCTCATAACCATATCATCTAATCATATAAGCAAACAACATGTATACTAAGCCTTCAATCTGACTGGACTGCCTCGCAGGCCTTCGGTTTATCTGGACAGCTCTCCAAGCCTTCGGCACGTCTAAACTGCCTCGTAGGGCCTACAGCCTATCCGGACCGCTCGCCGGGCCTTCTATCTGACTAGCATACCCTCCTGGGTTTGTAGTATATCCGGAGTGCCCTTGGTATGCTGGCCTTCAGCACAAAGCAGGACCGCCTCAACCCAACCCCCAATCAAGCAAACATGTGCACATACATATCATATACTACCATAATAACAGTCAAACCGATCTAGCAGATCAAATAGCATAGCAACATCCTATAACAAGGACACCGACCTATCCAGTCACTAAGATAGCATAATCCTATAACCAGGATACCGACCAAACTAGGCCACTAAGCATAAGCATGTCATCATCCTAACTACCAGGATGCAAAACAATAAACATATCATGTAATAATCTGGATACAAATCCATAAAGGGGCAGCCTTTGTGCCTTAGACCCTATTGATATAGTGAGGATAACTCACCTCATAATGTCGCACTGAAAATGATAGGCTCAAATTCTTGAATCACCAACACGAACTCCACCACCTATAGTTATCATAGACCCTTGTTCCAAAAATCTCCAATTTACCATAATACCCCAGAGGTCAACAAGTCAACACTGGGTCAAGTTCAAAGTCAGCAGTCAAGGTCAACTATCCATATTGACCTAACTCGTCGAGTGCAGATCATCGACTCGTCGAGTTCTTCCTGAACTCGAGAAGTTGTGAAACCCTGGGTTGACTCGTCGATTTCCCTTATAACTCGTCGAGTTCATACGTGTCCAAGGTTGAGAGAACCCTAGCCGACTCGCCGAGTCTTCAACTGACTCGCCGAGTCCAAGGCAATCTTTAACGGACTCGCCGAGTTGTTCATCAATTCGTCGAGTTCATGTCCATCTTTATGCGACTCGCCGATTCGACCTTGTGACTCACCGAGTCCCTTCAATCCTTCATCCAAACAGATGCTTTTTAAGCCATGCTAAGGCTCCATATTGTAGATCCAGCTTTCCAAGGCATGTTTATCACGTAAAGTTGCAAACTTTACATGCATGTAAGGATCTAAGGGCTCTAAATGACAAATATAAGATTATAATGGAGTTTTACACCTTAGGAGAGTCTCATCCATGCAAGTGCTGGAAGCTTTATGGACTTAGAAGCCCAAGAGAGTTCAGTTCTGAAGTTACAACTTCAGATCTTAGCTCATTTACAAGAGAAGCTTCCAAACATACTAGGAAAGCCCTAAAACTTGCCCAAAAGGGATCTAGGAATGAGATGAGTTCAAGATAGCGATTTGATACCTTCCAGGAGATGCCAAATAAGATGGATTTGCATCCCACAATCCCCTTTCTTCTAGATACTTGACCTTCAAGCTCTCTTCTCCAAGAAAATCCTCTTCTAAGCTCAAAATACACAATGGAACACACACACACTCGATTAGGGTTTGAGAGGGGAAGGAAGCAGTAAAGGGGAGGCAGGGGGAGGCCAATGATCCTTTAAATAGGGTGCAAAACCCCGTGATTTAGGGTTTCATCTGCCAGCTCCTACTCGTCGAGTCCCTTCTTGGACTCGGCGAGTAGGTCACAAAAATACGTGAACCAACCCGCTGCTACTTGACGAGTACGGCAACCAACTCGTCGAGTAGCCCTTGAAATCAAGAAACTTTTATATTAAATCAATACCTGAGAATCGGGGCATTATAGGCCTAGTTTGGTATATGACCAATTGGTTCCCGTTGCGATGGTGCACTTATATGCGGGATTAGCATGACGACATTTGGCCAAGGAGGTTTAGAGTCAATCCAATCTATGGGGTTTTGGTCAGTTTTTGTTATGTGAGGGGTTGCATCATGAAAGTGGAAGTGAGGGCTGATTTCGAAGACGAAATCTAATTAAGTAGGGGATAATTGTAACATCGTGTTTCCTGTCATTTCTTGGCTGTGGGACTGAAGTCGATCGTGTAAGGCTTTGGGCCTTACAGAGGAAAAGTTTAGTCCTTGTGGAAAGAGGTAATGTTAGTTAAGAGATTTAACCCTTGAATTTTGTTTTGGGCCAAAGGGTAGAAAAGGAAAAGTCATTGGCAGGGTTCTAGGAAAAGTCATAGGCAGGGTTCTTGCATAAATATGGATTTATGTTCGAGAAGTTCTTAGTTCAAGATATTTAGATAATATTCTGGATCTCTTCAACACCTTTCTGTGGATATAAAGAATGTCGAAAATAGAGTTGGAACGAAGAAGTTACGATCGTTTGAATTTAGGATGGTTTTGGGTAAAGTCGCGTATGTTGGGCGTACGGGGGGTATGTTGGGCATACTAGGCAAGGAGGATCGTGGGCAGTCAAACTGGTATGTTGGGCATACTAGGAATACACTGGGTGTACGCGATCAGATCCCACAACCTAATTTGAGGGTTTGAAGCCCTATTTAAGCTCTTTAACTCTCCCAAACCCTTCTACTCTTAGCCTCCACCCCTTCAACGTCTCCCCTTGAAACCGTAACTCTATTTTGAGCCTTGTGAGCAAAAAAAAATGTGTTTCTAAGTGCTTTGGAGTGTTCTTGATGCATCATGGGGAAGAAGGAGTTCATTGGATAAGTGTTGGTTGCATTGGAGCTTGTAGATCCATACCTTGTTCACCTTGATCTTTCTTATGGAGGTATAAACTTTTAATCTTGATGTTGCAATTGTTAGATCTAGCTAGTTTTGGGTGTTATGAGCTTTTGGTGACTTTAAGTGCATAAAGTTTAGATCTTGAAAGTTTTTGACCTTGTTATGGACAAAGTTGGAAACTTTATCCATCTAAACATCATATTGATTTAGATCTGAAGGTTGGAGACTTGGACTTAATGGATTAAGTTTGAAAAGATGCAGTTTTGGTCCGTTTTAGACTTAAAGACTACATCTTGATCGTTAGGACCATTCTAATGGGTAAAGTTGGAAACTTTATTCAATATGAAGCTATTAGGAACCATAAAAATGTGATCTTGGCCCTTCTATCCCTTCCATGCAAGAGTTATGATGTCTTAATGGATTAATAAGTTAGGGTTTTTGAAACATTCTAAAATTCATGACCAAAAATTTCCTTTTTAATTATTAAATAAAACCATAGTAATCAAAACTTTCCATCAAAACACAAGTCAAAGTATCTCAAAACGTTATTCCCAAATCAAAACATCAGAGTAAAATATCCCAGGCTAAACATTATGGTGTGTGTAATGCAGTCATCCTGAGCTCTTCCCCTTGCTACTAGAAGTACCTGAAACAAAAAATGAAAACCGTAAGCACAAAGCTTAGTGAACTTCCCCAAACTACCACATACCATACACATAATCACATAATCACATATAATCATATCGTGGGCTCACCCCGGCATCGGGCCCCACCCGACATCAAACAGTGTCTGACATCGGGCCCCGCCTGGCATCGAGCAACGCTCGGTATACATATAAACATATCAACAAATACACATAGAATAGTCACAGAACATACGCATATAAACATTCCTCAGGCCCTGCCCGACATCAGACCATAATCTGGAAACATACAAACATTCCTCGGGCATTTCCCGCCATCGGACTGTAATCCGGAAACATACAAATATAGGCACATACAAGAATCATGAAGAAATCAAGCATAAAAACATTCCTCGGGAACCGCCCGACATCAGACCAAAATCCGGAAGTCATATAAGCATACATCGGGCACCGCCTGACATCAGACCTTGGTCCGGAACATACTAACATAAATATACGGGCCGACATTGATGCCTTCCACCCGTTCATACAGGAGGAAAACTCACCTCTAATGTCGGATGATAACTGAAACGTCTCTGCACCGAAATCAGCTCTACTCACTCCCTGAACCAAAAAAAACCCTTAGATACCATTTCATACTCATAACCCCTTTAGGGTCAACTATGGTCAGAGTCATCGTCAAGGTTAAAGTCAAACTTGAAGTCAATGCTCCAAGTTGACTTAACTCGTAGAGTTACCCTTCAACTCGCCGAGTTTCTATGAATCACAAAATTATGATTCTCGTTGAGTTCTTCCCTATCAACATCTCTAGCACCTCCCTCATGTGCTCCTCGTGCTGCTCCTGTGTCTTAGAGTAAACTAAGATATCATCGATCAAAACTATCATAGACCAGCCCAGCATCGGTCTGCACACGTGGTTCATGAGATCCATGAACTCGGAAGGAGCATTGGTGAGCCCAAACGGCATCACCACAAACTCGTAATGACCATATCGAGTCTGAAAGGCTGTCTTCTATACATCCTCGTCTCTGACTCTCATCTGATCATAACCTGATAGCAGATCAATCTTGGAGAACCAAAATGCACCCTAAAGTTGGTCAAATAAGTAATCAATCCTTAGGAGGGGATAACAGTTCTTCACCGTTACCTTATTAAACTCTCGGTAATCTATACACATCCAATGTGACCCGTCCTTCTTCTTCACAAACAGGATTGGGGATCCTCATAGCAAACTGCTCGGCCTGATAAGTCCCTTGCCCAACAGCTCCTGCCACTATGTAGACAACTCCTACATCACGGGAGGAGCCAACCGATATGGTGCCTTGGCTATTGGAGCTGCACCAGGAACCAGGTCAATCCTAAACTCTACCTGCCTCTCTAGAGGCACCCCAGACAAATCCTATGGGAACACATCCGGGTACTCCCATACGATCGATACATCATCCATGTTCGCCTTAACCTTATCCCGGGTATCAATGACATAGGCAACAAAACATGTGCAACCCTGTTGTAGGTAGCGTATCACCCTCGCTGATGAACACAAAGTCGGTCCACACTGAATCAACAAGCCTCCCCCACTTAGGGTCCGAACTCGCACTAGATGCAGCTCGCTGTCGATCACTGCCCCATTGGGACTCAACCAGTCCATACTCACGATAACCTTATTCTCTCGCAGGGAATAGGGACTAAATCCACAGAATACTACTCATCGAACAACTGCAGTGTACATCCCCAGTAAACCCTCTTGAACTGAACGGTCCTATCATCCACAATCTCTACATCAAGGGGCATTCCAACTCCCCCGGTGCTCCAACAAATCGCTTTCTAAGCGCGAGCAATACAAAATATCAGGTAGCCTCCAAATCGAATAATACCAGAGCAGATACACCGTTCACTAAGAACAATCCTATAACGAAACACATAAACATAAGCGACAAATCAATTAAAATAAAGAGACAAAGAGAAGATACATACCCATCACAACATCAGGAGCTGCACGTGCCTCCTCTGTTGTTAGCTGGAAGGCTCTGCTCTTCGCCACATGTGCCTTTGTTCGGCCCTGACGGCCATCGGTAATCCTTAATGCAACAGGAGTAGGCGCCGCCACCTGTCCTGCTGCTACTAAACTAGGGCACTGGGACCTCTTGTGGCCCCTCTGATTGCACTCGAAGCAAATCAGATCAGATGTTGTGGTAGTGGTGGTAGCAGTACAATCCCTGCTGACATGACTAGTTCAACAAGCAGCCCGAACTAACCGCCCTGCACTCCCCCTCGTGCATCTTGCCGCACTTGCCACGCCGACTGCAAGCTGCTAGCTCCTCGATCTGTGATCCAATACCTTGGGACTTTTGCCCGAACTCCCTGTCTGAACCCCATCGAATTTCCTCTTCCTCCCCATCTCTAAATCTAGCTCCCTCTCCCAAGCCCTCGCTATCATATAGTCCAGCGTTTTACAGCTTGATCGGCTCACAAACTGCTGAATATCGCTCCTCAACATCTCATGGTACCAGTCCTTTTTCATCTCCTCGTCTGCCACATACTTTGGAACGAGAAGGGCCTTCTCCCTAAACATAATGGTAATCTCGGCCACCGTCTCTATAGTCTGCTATCGATCCTAGAACTCCCTCGCAATCTGTTGCACCTAGATCATAGGTGCAAACTCAGCCCTGAATCTGACCAAGAAATCACTCCAGTTCATCGCATCAATAGTGGCATCATCTCCAATAGCTCATCCAACCTCCTCCCACCAATCCTGCGCCCTGTCCTTTAGAAGGCGGGAAGCAATTCGGACCTTGTCCCCCACGGGACAACGGTTGGTGCGAAAGGCATTGGCGACATCCACCAACCACCTGCTGCTAGCAATGGGGTCCCTAGCCCCATGGTAGTCTGGAGCTCTACAAGCTTGGAACTCCCTGAACGTCAATGTGCGCATCCCCATCATGGCCACCATCTCAGTGCATAATGTACCCAACCTCTCATTCAAAATCTCCAAAATGCCCTCTTTGACCGTTCCGAAGATCACAGGAGTCTGGTCCATGATACTACGCGTGATCTCAGATTAAATAAACTCGCTCATCTGATCATCGAGCTTCCCGGCTCTAGAGCTCGAGCATGATCCCTCACTGGCACCAGAACTACCAACTGGTTTAGTGCGTAGTGTCACCATACTGAAAATATACCATAACAATCATCAGAATACTCATCATAACTCGAGGGATCTCACACACTACAAGTTCCCTGGTTTCATCTCAGCCCTTCTTGACTCGAGTACGGATCCTCTGTTTTTAGTAGTAAGGGACCATACTACCTTCCACATCTATCCGTACTTTCCTCAAGAATTTCCTTGAATCCACCAAGTCCCTTTCACTACTACTGCTTTCCGCTAATCTCATCCTAGGCTTGCCATAGGGTAATCTCCGACCCACTCTCCGCCATCAGCTGCATAAGAAGTCCCTACTATCTCTCCCTAACTAGCTAGCGAATACCGTTACATATCACTAAGACCAGAGAATTCTTCGAGTGAGAGTTCCTAGCCTACAACGGTTAGGGTTAAGGTGTTTAAATATGGTGCAAACCCCATAAATTAGGGTTTCATATCTACCAGCCTACTCGTCGAGTTAAGGCCTCCTAACTCGTCGAGTAGGTTATTTAAAATATGCAGCCCTTATGATCTCTACTCGACGATTTTGGGGCACCCAACTCGTCGAGTTGCTCTATAAAATGGAATGAATTATAAGTTAAATACATAACATGAACCAGGCGTTACAGTTTTGGGTTTTGGACCTTTTTTAGCCTTGGAAAGTTATAAAGGTGGAAACTTTATGTCTTAAGTCGATGTTTTGAGTCTAGATATGAGCTCTGTACAAAAGGTCTTCATTGATAAAGTACTTAATGGAGAAATAAGATCAGGTCGCATATGCTGAGTGTACGAGGTGTATGATGGGTGTACGCAGCTGCCATGGACTTTGACTTTGTTGAATTTCGTTGACTGTTGACTTTTGACGAAGTTGGACTTTAGGTCAAACTTAAGGGTCTTGGACTGTTAATTAAGGTTTTACATGGTTTTGGTGATTAACAGACTCACGGGAGCACGCAGTACAGAAAGGAAAACGTTTCTTAGTTTTTTTGGGTTTCTTAATTTTAGGTGAGTTTTGCCTGATTGTACTCATGGGTCAAAGGCACCAATGGTGGCCCACTATTTTTGGTTATCTTTTAGTAGAGGGATGTCATAAGGACTGTATAAAGTTATGTAGGATAGATTTAGGACTCTTGATCTAGGCTTTCTTGCATGTTCCTTGTTTGGTTTGTAGCTCTAGAGTAGGATCACCTGTCTGGGTGTCTATCTCACCTCTGAGTATATACGGTTATGTATTCCTTGGATTGTTGGTATTTAGTATGTTGTTATGTTGTAATGATCTGCTAGATATGTATCCTGGTATATGGGATGTTGTTATGTTGTAGTGATTTGTTACATATGTATCCTGGTATATAGGATGTTGATATGTTGTTGTGATCTGTTAGATCTTTATCCTGGTATATAGGATGTTGCTATGCGGTAGTGATCTATAGATCTATATGTCTACCTGTACTTGTTGGTTATCATCGAGTGGAGTGCCCTATGTACTGTATGTAGTCACATAGGATAGCATGAGGACTCTTAATCTAGGCTTTATTGCCGGTTCCTTGTTTGGTTTTGGCTCTAGAGTATGATCATCTATTCAGGTGTGTATCTCACCTCTAGTTACTTATGGTTACGCATTTCATACAGGTTAGGTGGTAATGGGACAATTTGTTGTAAGAGGACTGACAGGCGGTAGTGAGTTGTATGATTGATGTTTGCTGGTATTATGTGCATGCTTGATCCTTGACTGTTTATATGTCGACATACAGTGGTAGTAGGTTGAGGCGGTCATGCTTTGTGCTGTAGGCCAAGATACCCGGTGAGGGCCGACTATACGCCACAGGCATAGAGGCTTTGGAAGAGCGGTTGGGTGAGGAGATAGGCCAAAAAATCCCTAGGTATTCTAGCATGATGGCTGATTAGACCCATTGCATGTTGGCATTCCAATCCGGGGATTGATTGGGCCTGGGCATTCCAATCTGATGATTGTGGGCTGTTATGCATGCTTGTGTGTTTATCGTATGAGGTATTTTAGGGGAAACTCACTAAGCTTTGTGCTTAAGGGCTGTTTGATTTGGTGCTGACCGGGTCCGGTCAGACGTTTTTGTCTGACTCGGTCCGGTCAGAATGTTTGATATGTATCTAACCTACCAAGTAGCTTAGACTCAGTCCATGAAAATGGCTAACTCGGTCCACCCAAAAAATATAGATAACCGACTAATGAAGAAAAAAAGACGTCCTTTGCCCCCCCCCCCCCCCCCATTCTACCCATCAACACTGTAGACAAAAATCAAAATCAAAAGGTTTCTAGCATAGGAAGATGAGGAACACCAAATTCATGGAAAAACTATGAATGCTTGGACCCATCTAAAGGAAAAATACAATTGTTGACAAATCTAAAAATCGGAGAACACAATATTTTCGTCTTGAGATCCTGGGCTCAGGTTGATGTTATCGAGAGTTTCAACAGTGGAGTAATTTAGATTCTAGTCTTCCTTGATGATAATACATACCAAGAATCCCCAAATCCCAAAATACAAAATATTTGGATCTTCCTCAGAAATCAAGCGTGTAAGGTTGGAACTCAATTCCTGATTTGTTCTTTGTTTGACTCGATGATATACACACCATGACGAGAGTATGGGTATGAGAGGAAGTGATATGACGAAGTATATTACTAGATTATCGGCAGATGAGTTTTATGGTTGAGGTTCCTCTGAAATAATATGAGAAAAAATAGAGATAGAGATGTAGTTTAGGTGGGATGGGATTTGAAGTTCACGTGTTTTTCTTTTGTTTTATAATTAAATTATTAATAAATAAATTTAAAAAATGATAAAAGTGACAACTATAATAATTAATTGGTAAAAGCTAAATGTGAAATTAATCAAAATAGAAATATGAAAATTAATATGATAAAATAATATATCATAAATTTAAGGGTAAACTTGTCACTTTTATCATTCAGCACAGCCAGTCAGACATATAATCAAACAATATAGTTTTAGTCAGATGTAGATTCAGTCAGCATTAGACCCGGTTAAACTTCTAACTTAGTCAGATCTGACTCAGTCAGTAACTATCAAACAACCCCTTACCCAGTTGTTTATTGTTTTAGGTATCATTGGTCAGCATGGGAAGGCGAAGGCATGACTGTACACATTCATTAGCCGCAATCAAGATTCTGCGCTTTAATATTACTTTAATTTTCAATAAATATATTTGGAATAAACGGTTTTCTTCATAATGGATTTATAATTGGGAAACTTTACTTTAATAAAATGAAAGTTTTTGGTTGTGAAAATGAGACGTTACAACAGATCTCAAGTCTATTATCCATGTGAAAATACTTTACCAGCAAGGCTGATTACTTTTCAACTTGTGCTTTCCAATTTCTAAAGGTAGTAAAAAATGTCTCCCTTATGTTTCAATAAGAAAGACCACACCTTCCTGGAAATTCATCAACGATATTGAGCAAATAAATAATTACACCTTTCCAAGAAACTCGAGATGGTCCTCGCAAATCTGAGTGGACATAGTCAACTGGTCCTTTTATTATATGAATACCACTAATAAACCTAACCCGTTTAGCCTTGCTATATACATAGTGTTCATAAAACTCTAATAATCTTTCGTTCACCAAGTATTCCTCTTTAATCAAATTCAGACATGCCTTGAAAACTCATATGGCCAAGTCGAAGGTGCCAAAAACAGGACTGATATGGATCTGAAAGAGACAGAAACAACAGTATTATTACTTGAAATTGTATTTCCATCGAGAAAATAGAGGTTCGAGGACTTTCGTTGGATCTCAGTTTGTCAGAGTCATTTTGAATACCTTAGGAACTCCACCTTTACCAATAAACTTGTATCCCTTTTTATCAAAGAATTTGAGAGATAACAAGTTTCTTCTGAGATCAGGAAGATATGTAACATCCCTTATCATTCAGATAACTCCATCAAACATACAGACGAACTTAACCATATAAAACAACTAGACATGTAGAATTGTTATCCATCAAAACATAGCCATGGTTAACCTTCTCAATCATATAAAACTAAATTTTATTGTGACACATATGAAAAGTACAACTGGAATCAAGTATCCGTTCACCAGCAGAATCCAATAAACTGTAATGAGTTCTCAAATAGAATCAACCTCAGCAACATTGGCTTCACTCTAGGAACTAGCTTGTTTACCATTTTTTGTGCTTTATCTTTTTCTTTATTATTCAACTTGAAACATTCATCAATCACATGTCACTTCTTATGACTATAATTGCAAAATTTTCTTTTTCCTTTATAATTGTATCTGTACATGTTGGAAGATTGAGAGGTTTTACCACTGCTTATTGTTCTTCCTCTAGCAGTTAAAATTGAACCACCACCAATATTATGTTTCATCTTCTCTTTTGAATCCAAAGCTATAACAACTTCATCTAAAACAAGAGTGTCACGACTGTAGATGATAATATCATGAAAATGGATGTATGATTCGAGAAACGATGACAAAAAGAATAAAGCCTAGTCTTCATCTTCGTATTAAACATCCATATTCTCCAAGTTATCAACCAACTCTTTGAATATGGAAATATGTTGAGCTAAAGAACCTCCTTCAATCATCTTGAGATTGAAGAACCGTTGCTTTACGTGAAAATTGTTTGGTTGGCTTTTAGTCATCAATAATTTCTCCTGCTTTAACCATAAAGCAGTCATTGAAGTTTCTTTTAAAACATCATTTAACAACTGCAAACGAATCTAGGTTCGAGCTTTTAAATATTTCATCTCTTTATCTTCTTCCGACTTGAAGTGGGCATCTTTTCGAAACCAAAAAGTGTCTTGTCTAAATCTATCTGAATAAGAACATCTTTCATCTTTACTTGCCATAGTGGAAACCTAGTTGTTAGGCGTGTCAAAGCTAACAAATAAATGGGTAAAAATAACTCTTTAAACACTACTACTTTGTACTAAAAATGTAACACAAGGTAAGTAGGGTTGATCCTCGGAGACACGAGATAAGTGGTTATACCCTTTTTGCATAAGGTACAAATGAGATCACAAAAGAAGGGGGGGGGGGGTTAATCCAAATAAAAGACTGAAATTTTGAATTAAAAATTGATCAAATAAAATAAAATTAAGATTTATAAAATACTCTAACTCTATGCAAGACTAATTAGCAATGTGATTCAAGTTATGAAATGATTTTGTTTAATTCTATCTAAGTTGGTACTTAGAAATGCTAACAGGCTCTAGCAATTTAAATTGACCATTTTAATTAATTAAAATCAATTCTTTAATTAATTCTAATACAACCAATCTAATCTAAACAAGTTCTTAGAATAGGTGGAAAGATTGCATTATGGTTTGTGTGAATTTTACCAACAACATTCAATACTCATCATAAGCTTGGAAGTGTAAGAATGTGTGAATTTGATTTACACTAGAATTATTCTAAGAAAATTCAATCTAGTGTTTGTTACTTGTTTTATATGACAAAAAAAATTTACGCATTTTGTATAATAGATAACTTGAATGAATCAACCCTAACTCAGATTGGCTAAAAAGAACTAGAATTGAAACCAAACCTTTAATTAAAACAAAATCAAATTCACTAGATAGCATTTAAAACAAACACCCAGTGAAATGATTGAATTCACACACACAATAGTCAATACATGAAGTTGGAGAATTGGGTTTCTAGCCACTCATGACTAGAACAAAACATAAACCTAGAAATTGAAATTAAAGTCTTAAAAATTGAAATCCAAATGAAATCTAAGTGTTTCCAAGTGACAATTGCCTTCAAACTACTCCCAAAATCGTCTCTAGAACTCACAAAATCCACTTAACTTCTAATGGAACCGGTTGCACACTTTTAGAAAGAAGAAAAACTGCTTTAAACTTACGACCACGTTTACACGGCCCGTATAAATCTCTGAATGGCCAAAATCTTCATTTTTTTGATATCTTCCTCCTCGGTGCTCTGCAAGTCCCGAAACTTCATCTACATCTCTTATTTATCTCTTCAAGTAAGATCCTACCTCCAAAAATCCCTAAAATATCACAAAAGCGTGTGAACGAAATTGCCTCATGAAAAATCCCGAAAAACATGCAAAATGCATGAATTTAAGCCTATATGCAATGCACTTTTATGGAGTAAAACTACAAAATGGATGAAATGCACCTAACACTAGTGTTTTGATCCAACAACGAGATATCGTATTTCATCGAGGACATGTTCAGTTAATTGATAAAATAACCCCAACAAACTAATATTAAAACTAGAAGCTCTGATACCAATTGTTGTAAACAAAGAGGATAAGAATGCACTAAAGCGAAATGCCCTAATGCATCAAACAAGCCAGAAATCTGAATCACAAGAACAATGTTATTTCATGTGGAATAGGATTAATATATCAAACAATGATCAACCGCATGAAATGAAAAATACCAAACAAAACAGTAAATCAGAGAGACATAGAGATTTACGCGAAAACCCCAAATCAGGAAAAAACCGTAGGCTAGAGAAGCTGAGAATCAATCCAATAAATATTGAAGTCTTTACAGAGCTTGATCAAAGAGATTACAATAAGCTAAAATGATGATCTGATGATAAAGGGATAAAAGTCACAAAGCTTGTTGAAGAAGTGTATCTATCAAAGGGGAAGAAAAAGACATGCTTAATTAGACGCTTAATTAGATGTCTACCAAACCTACTTCAAGAAAGTTGTGTTGAATTGAAGCCACAAAAGTTAAAGTTTGCCAAAATTGTCAAATTTGATCATTCGGTAATAAAACATTTGTAAAGTAGTGTATTTTAGAGATGATTAGTCCACATTAGACCTATAGTCTAATTTAGACCTGATTCGTTCATTTTAGACCCGGTTTACTAAGAAGGAAACTTTTCAATTGAGAAGGCACAATTATAAATATACGGTTTTGTTTCTTATATTAGAATATACATGGGTTTTTCTTATTAGGGTTTTCACCTAAAATCTGGATGTTTCTTTTCTTTCCACTTATATGGTTTTCGTTACTTTATATTATTGAATCATTAACAACCCATTTAACATTAATTATTGTTGGAGAAAACACGTTAAAACAAACATGTAACTTGCATAAATATGATTCTGCAATCACACAAGGAGGGGAGAGAAAGATGATTCTTGAACTCTAAAAATAAAGGCTTTTTATTAACATTCAAGAACAACATTTATTACATGGACACATATATATACATTTTATGCGAAAGTTATTTCCTTGAAGCATCACGCCCTTTTATACCAACCATTGCACCGAACTATCATTAACCAAAACCTAGCTAATTATACCTAATACTAACAAACAACATAAATCTAAGTTTAGCTTATGTTTTCAACAATTATCATACTACTTGGATTGAATGTGTTTTTGACGGTATTTGACCTTATAGTCGGTTTGGTTATTCTTAGTTATAACGAGTTCACTAAGCTCATATCTCCCACAAAGACTATATATGTCCACCCCAATTTAATTAATGGTTTGGTTAAGATTATTTTTAGCCACACCGATCACAGGAACCTTAGCCCAATGATTTCGTTTATCGAAGCATCAAATATATCTACCTTGAGTGTTAATTCATTTAACCATCATGTTAACATATGAATCAATTGATGGCATCTTAGCAACGAACGATTGCTCTAACAGGCTTTTTCAAGGTAATAATTATTTCTTTTATGTATACATCATGTTTTAGCATATTATTTCTTTTTCAAAGAATGTTATTTCGTATTTTAGAATTTTCATATAAATTCCCTGATTTTCATACATAAAACTCATAACGTATTCTCTACCCATAACACGTACATAGTATATAGAAAATAATTAGCATATAAAATGGTCTGTTGAACTTAACGTATCCTCCTTGATTCTAAAAATCTTTTGCACTTGAATTCCGAAGACGTAAGATAGTGTAGAAAATCGGCATAGTTTGTATCTTCATAACGTTTAGGATTCAAATAGTCAATGAGCTTTGGTGACGGTGTAACATTTTCGTTTACACTGTGTAAGGATGCCACAGAGAGTCTAGACCGCATGGAATTAACTGCAACCCTATGAACCACACTCTTGTACCTTCCATTGCTAAAGATCTGTTGAGTAGAAACCCATTGTTATGTTATGACCTTTAAGATATATACTATCATTTATAAAACATGTCCAGATTGCGAAAAGCTGAATATTTGATGAGCAAGAAATTAACTAACCTCAAACTGGTCACCAATATTGACAACAAATGAATTAGGAATGGGTTTAACTGTAACCCATCTGTCGTTATGTTGTATTTGAAGACCTTCAACTTGGTCCTGAAGCAGAAGGGTGAGCAACCCATAGTCGGAATGAGGTGGGAGACCAAGTGTGAGTTCAGGCTGTGGGCATGCAGGGTAACAGTTCACCATGACAAGCTGATTACCATCTTTGGAAATCACTTTCTCATCGGTAAGCCCAAGGCTTTCGAGTATTGCATCCATCACCCTTTCATACAAATGTCTGGTTTTCATTGAGTACTCACCCACTGCTTCCCTGTTAGAATATAAAATATCATAATTAGAACAAGACTATCAAAAGCAGATTGAACTGGTCGAAAACTTTATGGACCAATGAGAGCTTAGCAAACACAATATTGGAAAGTAGATAATTAAATATCCAAGTGACCTAATAGCTAGGAGTTATATATACGTTTAGGTGTAACTATCAGGCCTAAAATATTCATACGTTTAGAGCTCTGAGTTCAAAACTTTTGGTTTTATCAAGATTTCAAGTTTAACTAATTCTGTTTTATTTTTGTATACATGTAGAGTTTTACCTCAAATCAACAGGAGAAGAAGGCCAAAGAGGAGCGAAATCTTGCATGGGGTGACAACTTAGCTTCAAGAAGTCTCTCCAACAGAAGACTCCATCATTATTCTGGTTGAAGCTAGTGCCATATCGAACTGGTTGAGACAAATTATTCGACATGTACCTTTGTCTTTCTTCAAAAGGGAGCTCGAAAAACCTTTTGCTTACGTCTATCATCTTACCAATCACTTCATCTGCAATCCCATGGTTTACCACCTGTATTAAATAATGAGCCAAACATGAGCTAATTAAATTCTAATTAAATATATTCAACAGCATTATTCAGAACCATACCTGGAAGAATCCAAACTCTCGACAAGCATTAGAGAGAACTTTAAGGACTCGGCTTCTGTCCATGCCTTGAAGCTGTGTGAAATCGATAACGGGTAAGTGGATGCAGTCATTAACAACTAAACTTACTGGTCTCTCTTGAGGGGGTAGTATGTACTTTTGTGGAACTTGTGTTACACCGTTCTCGCACAAATGCTTGACCCCTTTCTGGTAAATGTGTTTGGGAAGTTCGACGTAGGGTTCAGCTGGTAAAGACATTGATGCACATGAGAGAATATGTGAGATGGAAATGATACTGAAGTTGGTGATGCGATATATATATATATATATATATATATATATATATATATATATATATATATATATATATATATATATATATATATATATATATATATATATATATATATATATATATATATATATATATATATATATATATATATATATATATATATATATATATATATATAAAGAGAGAGAGTTGAAACTTGAAAGAAATGTGGGCGTTGACCTGGTTTAGTCAGAAGAGGGGGGAAGGGGTGAGAAGTTACCTCTTTTGGACCCAGTGTACGTTACTTGGCGCATCTTCTAGACTTTGAACACCAATTAAAATGCTCTGATTTTGTATCGGTAAGGATCTTTTGTTTGAACAATAGATGTTCTTAATCTAATTGTTATATATGTAAATATACACTTGCGGACACGTAAAAAAAATATGATACTAAAAAATTTATTTTTTGCTGGCTACTTTCGTCACATATCCGGTGACAAAAACGGATTAGTAACGAATTTCCGACATACTTTTGATGGTCTTTTTTCCGGATTATGATGAACGGCATTTAATTTTGCATTTTACAGTAAAATTTAAAAGATTGAACACCAAATAAGTCCGCCATAGAATTTTGAAACTTTATCAAAAATCGAAAACATGATCCATGAGTTTCATAATAAGAATGAGTTTCATAATAAATAGAAAATCACAATGCGTTGAACATAATAAAACTTAATAAAACTTCGTAGATTATATATTTATATTTTATTTTTCATATATATAGTTTCACAATTTAGTTTTTACAAATGTATTTAACTTTACGCAAAGAATTCAGTTCTAAATACATTAAATATCCATCTTATATATATATATATATATATATATATATATATATATATATATATATATATATATATATATATATATATATATATATATATATATATATATATATCATTTGAGAACCTATAGTTTCTCGAGAACCCAAGAGCTAATTTTAGACCTTTAGATTAAAAAAAAAAATAGAGGGCTTAGATTTCTTATGACAATTCTGTAAATAAATGGTAAAAAAGAGACGCGGGAGTACTAGATTTTTGGATCCATAGGTGTTATTGGCATTAGAATATGTTGAATCTATTTCTTACTTCAAAACCAATTTCTCAATTGCATATCACCGATGATTACTAACATTCTCCTTCTGTCGATTCGTTTCCCCTAAAAGCACCACCGTCCAGAATCCATGCCACCTCCGGCCATCGACTCTTTGTTCTCTAGATTGTCGGCTACAAATCGAAGAGTCAACAAATCTCTACCGCCCTCACAAAACCTCGCAGATCAGGTTTTTGACGGCCGTTAATGGCGGTCCCTGTAGATGCCGTTATCAAGCAGTCACTGCCATCTTCGAGTCTACGTTTCACATTGAAAATTTCTCCGCCTTCTTCATTCTCCTGGTAATCACTTCATCAATTTTGAGATAAACGAGTTTGTATGGTTAAATAAGAAATGTATACCTGCTCAAATTAGTTCGTGTACTCGATTCAGGTACGCCTCTGTTTTCTCTTCTCTTTCTTCTCTCTGTTGATTCTAGATTAATATTGTTTCTCTACTAGCCTGCATTTCTTTTTCTGGTTCGTTTCATTTTCAATACAACTAATTCTCTGTCATTCGATTTTGGTATCAATCAATCTCGTATATGTTTAATGTATCTCTTTGTTTTGAGCTAGGTATGTTTTATAAAGTTTGTTTGAAATCATTTACACCTTCCATATGTTCGACAAAATGCCCCAATCAATTATGCCTTTCACATATGTCAATCGATGTCAATTCTCAAGGATCAAAGAGCAGTATTTATGCATTATTATGGAGGAGAATAAGAATTTTAGGGTATGTTTTTCAGAAATTAATAGTCTCTCACTATATCTTGTCACTCTTAGCTACCACTGTTTATCAATATTGGTCCTATTTTGTTAATATTGAAGTTGGGTGTGCTTTTATACTACAGAAATCTGTTATGGTTGATGTTAGATTCATGTGTTTGGCAAAAATCTTAGTTCTTATTCAACAATGTGATGTCGTGACTTTAAAGAGACTTAAAGTCATGTGATTTTCCTAAAATCCAAACACCTTAAACTACTTTTTTACACCTAATTTTGTTTACATTTCAAAGAACTACTTATGTTTAGCCAATTTCACAAAAAAATGGCATTATCTTTTTGCAAAATCACAAAATTATGTTATGTTCAAAAGGCTTCAAAAGGGAGTACATGAGGAACCTTCAAGCTTACTTAGAAGAATAGATGAACTTTAGGTTCATCGTTTACAAGAAAAAATTTAGTTTAACAATTATGATGATAATTATGGACTTATAATACTACTTGTATTTAAGTTATATCTTTATCTTGAAATTTTAATTATGCATTGAACACAAATAAACTAGGATTGTTGTGATTTTTTTCTGTTCATTTGCTTTCCTGTCATGGCAGGTACCAATTAGTGAGTCTTTGCTAGATTCATTTGATATCTACACACTATAATCTATTTATATGTTCAATAATTCTGTCAGATAATAATTTTATAGATATTTTTTATGTTAAATCTGTGCACCATGAATAAATTATTCATGTAAGTATCAATGTGTAGGAGGATCTTATGTTGTTAGTTCCTTATACTAAAGGACCAAACAAGAAGTCATATATGGCTCTAATCAAGGTATTTCGGTTTGGTCTATTTTTTCTAAATCAAAACTTGCCTGGATACTTGATGCCTTGATCCATAAAATACATATTATTCACATATGAATCACATGTGATTCACATGTAAATCACAAGTTGGTCACATATGATTCATATGTAAATCACATTTATACATGATTCACATGTAATTCACATATGAATCACATGTAAATCACATTTGATTCACATGTAAATCACATATGATTCACATGCGATTCACATGTAAATCATATGTGATTCACATGTGAATCGCATGTGATTCATATGTGAATCGCATGTGATTCATATGTTAATTGCATGAAAATCACATATGTATTTTTGTGAGTGTTTTTGCATCAATCATTTTTTTAATTTTCTTATAGCTTTGGAAGAAATTGTGGTGAATATTGAACAGGTGAAAATGATAAATTGAAGAAAATAAGGAAATATTGGCACGAAAACATGAAAACACTTTGAAATTTGTAGCATTTTTTATTTTTTATATTTTATTTTGTATCGAATAAAATACTTGTACTATTATGTTTATAGACTAATTAATAAAAATGAGATTTTTTGGGATTTACTTATGAACATTATAGTATAAGAAATATACATATATGCATTTGAAAAAAATATGTATATGTGCACCTAAAAATTTACTTTTTAAAAAAAATACAGTTTTTTTGTAAATGCAGTTTTTTTTTTGAAAACACTGTAACTTTCTTTAAAAAACTTGTAGTTTTTTTTTAATATAGCTTTTTTTTTAAATGCAGTTTTTTTGGAAAAATTGCAGTTTTCATTAGAAAAATTGCAGTTTTTTTGAAAAAAAAAATGCAATATTTTTTAAATTTGCAATTTTTTGAAAAAATTGCAGTTTTTTTTTTAAAAAAAATATTTTTTCAAATTTTTTTTCAAAAAATTCATGTTTTCTAAAAAAAAATTAAAAAATCTGCATTTAAAAAAAAACAAAAAATACTATATTTAAAAAAATATGAAAATTTGATTTATGATGTAAATTTTTATACATTTACATTAATATATTAAATAACACACAAAAATTAAACATTAAATGAGATTGGTAAGATGACGATCATGTTCTTGATGAATTACTTTTAATCCAATGCTCCACTTTTAGTTCTCGGGTTCTCGGGAAAATATCAGTTCTCAACCGATCTCAACCCTATATATATATATATATATATATATATATATATATATATATATATATATATATATATATATATATATATATATATATGTGTGTGTGTGTGTGTGTATGTGTGTGTGTGTGTGTGTGTATATATATATATATATATATATATATATATATATATATATATATATATATGATGCGACATTGGCTCCGATCACCTACTCTGAGGATGTGCTTCTACGTCAGAGACGGATCTGCGAGGTCACAACAGACAAGGCCGTTAGAGCCGCCCCTAGGATTGTGTACCGGGAGCAGACTCCGACGGTCAAGTTAGATCATCTTGTAGATCTGAGATGGCTCTCTTTAGCTAGAGAGAACCATCTTGGTGATGGTGGTGGTGTGTGGTGGCTAACGGCGGCAGGTGGTGGCTGAGCTACCCGGCCGAAGTATAGTGTGATGGCTGAGCCAAAGGGTAGATCCCTCTCCATGGATGTAACAACGTAAATTTTCAAAATAATTTTTCATTTTTCAAACACAATATAATCCTATTTAATATTTCCAAAATCACATGTATCAAATGTCATCACAAATAAAATATATCCCAGAATTTCAAAAACATAATCTACAGCCAACGTGTACAACTCATGTCAGCGCCTTCCCGCGATCCTCACTGGTACCTAAAACACACAACACATAACACGGTAAGCATTAATGCTTAGTAAGTTCCCCAAAATACCATACACAAATAATTAGCCACTCGAGGCTATAACTCTGCATTACCCTCTGGTCAATGTATCTCTGTGGGACCCTCCAATCCCATAACTCTATGGGCCCTCTGGCCCTAACTCTGTGGACCTTTGGGTCCTAACTCTATAAACTCTGATAAATACACAACACCTAACAAATATAATAATACAGTGTATCACATCATACAACAACATATAAGGTACTCTGTCACACACCCCTATTTACCACTCTGGGTAAAGTATAGTGAGAAGACTCACCTTGGGAAATATCGAAAAGTCTCGAACTCGGAATACTGATCTATCCTCCGCCTAATCACATAAACAAATTACTCTAAATCAATATGACTCTCAAAGGCTAGATAAGTCTCTTACTAAGACCCCTAGAAGGGTAAAAGACCATTATACCCCTCTACTGGCCCAAAGGTCCACTTATTGACTAAACCCTAAAAGTCAACGTAAGTCAAATCCAGTCAACGGTCCAACTATAACCAGACTCGCCGAGTTCACTCAACGACTCTTCGAGTCCGATCGTGTACTCATACTCCTCCTAAGGTTTCACTAGACTCGCAGAGTCATTCATCCAACTCGTCGGGTCACCAACGGTTACGAATCGCGAGGCAACCCGATCCGACTCGTCGATTCTACTCATGGACTCGACGAGTTTCCTCCTTGATCATGCTTATTCGACCTTCTGAGGTCAAATCTACTTTGCTAACTCGTAGATCTAACCTTCTATCACTCAAAAGTCACCTAAAGGGTCAAACTTTACGTCCATGCATCACATATATAGCCATAAATGAAGAAATAGCCATCTAAATGGAAACCTAGGCTCAAAACCCTCATAGGAAAGCATAAAGTTGGATAGTTGGGACTCTTTGGACCTCTCATTGTCCAGATCTAACATCTACACCACAATGGGACACCACATGCTTTATATTCCAACCAAAATGATGTAAAGAAACCCTAGATTCAAAGTAATTTATCATATACACGAAATGGGTATGAATTCATACCTCTAGAAGCAATCTCAGGTTGAATAGCAACAGATCCAAGCTCCTCCACCGACCTAGCTTGGATTCCCCCTTCCTCTTTGCAAGAACACACCAAAAGGATGATAAATTAGCCCTTCTCTTGCTCTCTAAGCTCTCTCTGCTCACTATGGTTTCTCAAGGGTGTAAGTGGCCGCCAATGAAGGCCATAAGGGCCTTTAAATAGGTCCCAAACCTGAGGAATTAGGGTTTTCCTCGTCATCACCGACTCATCGAGTCCAATCACTAAACGCTTCAAAAGATCACGACCCTACTCGGCGAGTTGAGGCACCAACTCGTCGAGTCCCTCCAATAACTCAAAAATTAAATAATTAAAATAGCATACCTGAAAATTTGGATGTTACAATTCTCCCCCACTAGCATTAGACTTAGCCCTCGAAGTCTTCTGCCGAAAATAACTCTAGATGCTGCTCCCACATCTCCGACTCCGTTTCCCAGGTCAACTCGGACCCTCAACGTTGCTGCCACTAGACCTGACCAGAGGCACCTCCTTTTTCTTTAGAACCTTGACCTTCCGATCTAAGATCGCGATCGGCCTCTCAGTGTAGTTCAGGCTCGCATCCACCTGAATATCCTCTAATGGCACTACAGCCGTCTCATCGGCGATACACTTTCTCAACTGAGATACGTGGAAAGTATCATGGATCTTACTCAACTCTGCGGGTAGCTCTAGACGGTAAGCCACCTTGCCTACTCTGGCGATCACCCTGAAAGGCCCAATATACCGAGGCCCTAACTTGCCCCGCTTCCTAAATCGGATTACCCCTTTCCATGGGGAAACTTTCAGAAGCACAAAATCCCCAACCTGGAACTCAAGCTCGGATCGCCGTTTGTCAGCGTAACTCTTCTGACAGCTCTAGGTTGTCAGTAGCCTCTGCCTGACCTGTTGTATCTTCTCAGTCGTCTTAAGCACTATCTTTGTGCTACCCATCACTCGCTAACCTACCTCTCCCCAACAGATGGGGGTCCTACACCTCCTCCCATACAACAGCTCAAAGGGAGGCATGCCAATACTCGAATGGTGGTTGTTGTTGTAGGAAAACTCAGCCAAAGGTAGATACGTATCCCAACTTCCCCTGAAGTCCATAACACATGCCCGAAGCATGTCCTTGAGTGTCCATATCGTCCGCTCACTCCCATCGGTCTGTGGATGATAAACGGTACTGAAGTGCAGTCTCGTACCAAACTCCTCATGAAACTTCTTCCAGAATCTGGAAGTAAAACGCACATCCCGGTCTGACACAATCGAGATTGGCACTCCATGCTGTGACACCACCTCTCTCATATATATCTCTGCCAACCTCTCCTCATAAAATCTCTCACTGATAGCAAGGAAGTGAGCGCTCTTTGTCAGCCGATCCACAATCACCCAAATTGCATCTACACTCCTAGCGGTCCTTGGCAATTTGGAGATGAAATCCATAGAAATATGTTTTCACTTCCACTGGGGAACCTCTAGCGGCTGCAATTTGCCATGCGGACGCTGGTGCTCAGCCTTAACTTGGCGACAGGTCAAGTACCTCTCTACCATCCACGCAACATCCATCTTCATACAGGGCCACCAGTAGTCTCTCTTTAGGTCCAAATACATCTTAGTGGCCCCGGGATGGATCGAGAATCTCGATCGATGCGCTTCCTCCATCAATATGTTACGTACCACACCCGAAAACGGCACCCAAACTCGACCGTGAAAAGTCATAAGCTCACAGCTATCAGTAACAAACTCGGATATCTGCCCAACCACCCTTTCCCTCTTGGAATTCTCTGGTCTCACAGCCTCAGCCTGAGCCTCTCGGATGGTATCCAATATCAGAGTCATCACCGTCACCCTCATACATATATCTCGTATCGGGTCACTCTCCGCCATGCGGCTCAGGGCATCGGTTACAACGTTAGCCTTTCCCGGATGGTACAAGATCTCGCAGTCATAATCCTTCACCACATCCAACCATCTCCTCTGACGCATGTTCATGTTGGGCTGATCCATCAGATACATCAAACTCTTGTGGTCCGTGTAGATGGTACACCGTACCTCATACAGATAATGGCGCCATATCTTGAGGGCGAACACCACTGCCCCCCAACTCCAAATTGTGGGTGGGATACCTCGACTCATGAGGCTTCAACTTCCTCGATGCGTATGCTATCACGTGCCCTCTCTACATAAGCACCGCACCCAACCCTGATATAGACGCATCACAATATACCACAAAATCCTCTAACCCTTCCGGAAGAGCTAACATCGGGGTCTCGCATAATCTCTGGCGAAGAGTCTCAAACGAGGTCTGCTGCTTGGGACCCCAAGTAAAAGCAATCCCCTTCCGGGTCAATCTGGTGGGGGGAACAACAATCTTAGAGAAATCCTTAATAAATCTCCGATAGTAGCCGGCCAACCCCAAAAAACTCCTGATCTCGATGGGTGATCTCGGCACTTCCCAACTCATAACCACCTCAATCTTGGTCAGGTCGACCAATATCCCATTCTGATTAACGAGGTGCCCCAAGAACTGGACCTCTCGTAACCAGAAATTACACTTGGAGAATTTAGCATAAAGCCTCTCCGATCTCAGTACTCCAAGAATCTCTCTCAGATGCTCCTCGTGCTGCTCCCTGAACCTCGAATACACGAGAATTTCATCGATGAAAACGATCACTGATCTATCCAGCATAGGCCTACACACCTGTTTCATGAGATCCATGAATGTTGTCGGTGCATTGGTGAGTCTAAAAGGCATCACCACGAACTCGTAATGACCATAACGAGTCCTAAAGGCTGTCTTCTAGATATCCTCCTCTCGCACCCTCATCTGATGATATCCAAACCTCAAGTCGATCTTGGAAAACCAAGACGCACCCTGCAACTGATCGAACATATCATCGATCCTTGGTAATGGGTAACGGTTCTTGACCGTCGACTTGTTCAACTCCCGGTAATCGATGCACATCCGGTACGAACCATCCTTTTTCTTCACAAAAAGGATCAGGGTTCCCCATTGTGAGCTACTCGGTCTGATAAACCCCTTCCCCGGCAGCTCCTGAAGCTGAGAGGATAACTCTTGCATCTCTGGCGGCGCAAGGTGATAGGGTGCCTTGACTATCGGTGCCGCACCCAGCATCAGGTCAATCCAGAACTCCACCTGTCTCTCTGGAGGCACTCCCGGAAACTCCTCAGGAAAAACATCAGCGAACTTACGCACTATAGGCACCTCTGAAACAGTTCTCGGTCTATCCTCAACAACCCGCGTATCCATAACATATGCTAAGAAACCCATACAACACAGCTATAAACTCTACCTCGCTCGAGCGGCAGAACAGAAAGCTGATCCGGTTCTAGTACCCTCTTCGTATACGGTAAGCGCTCCCCCACTAGGGCCCCGTATGGTCACTAACTAACGCTCACAATCTATCACAGCTCCGAATCTGCTTAACCAGTCCATGCCCACAATGACACAAATATCCCCCATCGCAATCTGTACCAGGTCTATCGGAAACTCAACACCAAAAATCTCAAGCACGCATCCCCGAATCACATCAGTAGCACATATCGCCCGCTTGTCGGCTATGGAAACTCGCAGAGGTCGACTCAACGCCTCCCGTCAGATGCAGATTTGACGGCTAAATGCTAATGACAAGAAGGACCGACTCGCGCCCAAGTTAAATAACACCAAAGCAGGTACATAATTCACAAGAAAAGTACCTACACATAACTCAATATAATCATAACATATTTCAATAACATGATAAGGAAAAAGGATACATACCAGCCACAACGTCGGGTGCCGCGCGGACCTCCTCTGCGGTCAATTGGAAACCTCTCCCGCGAGCCTTCGGCACCTTGTCCTTCACTGGCTGACTCTCAGGAGCTCGCATGGCAGCAGGAGCAGACAATTGAGATGCTCCCTGCACTGATCCTCTCAACTGCGGACACTCCGCCTTCCGATGCCCGGTCTGGTTGAAGTGAAAGCATACTTCAAACCCCTTAGGGCAATCCTTCTCCATGTTCCCCTCCTTGCCACACTTGTAGAAAGACCCCCAACAAATCCCCTCGTGACTCTTGCCACACTTGTACAAAGTCCGCATATCCATCCTCTGAGACTATGCCTCCTCCCTGACCTAAGTCTCTAGCTCGATCTCCCTCTTCCGGGCATTTGCCTGAAACTCGGAAAATGTCCGACATGTCGATTTCGCCACAAGCTCACGGATATCCCTCCTCAGAATACTCAAATACTGACTCATTCGTGCCTGCTCAGTAGACACATGCTCAGGGAAGAACATCACCCTCTCATGAAACATCCTCGTAATCACTGTCATAGACTTCATCCCCTGCTTGAGGGACAAAAACTCATGGGCTAGACGTTCCATCTCCACAGGGGGAACATACTCATCTCGGAACATGGTGGTGAATCTCTCCCAGGTCACCGCTATAAGCTCTACAGTAGAGAAGTCAATCGTCACAAACTTCCACCAGTCCTTCGCTCCCGAGCGAAGCTGGTTCTGTGCGAACCGTACCCTCAGGTGCTCCGGACAAGAACAAGTGTAGAAGCATCCCTCTATGTCATAAATCCACCTCATCGCAGCTATCATATCCTGAGTCCCATCAAACTCTGGTGGCTTCGTGTTGCTGAACTCTCGGTACAGCAACGAGTCACCCCCCATGTGGCCTCGCAGCAGCAACAGCTGCAGTGGCGGCAGTAGCAGCCACCTCAGTCAGAGCAGCGTATGGCTTATCAAATGTCTCAATCAATGTGGTCTTAATAGACCCAAACATCTCCGGTATCTCAGCTCGAATGGCTGCGGCCACCTCCTCATGAATCATCCCGCAGATCTCCTCATCACTAGTACCACTGTTACCACTGCCTCCTGGTTTGTGCCGTGTCCCCACCATGATGTCTCTGAAACATGACACAAAAGAAATCAGAGACTCGCTCGAGTATACTCACACTCGATACTCAATCCTACTCGGCTTCCTTAGTACCCCAAGGATATTTACTTGGACCGTTCACTGATCCGGTGTTTCCAGTAGTACGGGCCCTATACTACCTTCTACAATGCATCGGTGTTCACTCCAAGTCCTCCACCTAGGATCCCAGTTCACAAGTACTCTATATCTCGCTAAACACAGGCTACCCTTTAGAAGCCACTCATAAGCTCCTCACTGCTACCTACTAACTCTCGAAGTATCTCATGATAGAGTAATCTCCTAGGCTAAAGCATCACAAATCAGACCACTCTTGTCCTAGATATGAATACCTAGCCTACTCTAGCATGCACAGCATATCATATAATATCTCAGAACACATAATGTAAGGGTATTTTGGGAAATCACCTTCGGGCGCTGGATGATTGTACATACTGCTCCATTCTACTTGCCTCAAATTCTTTTACTCATTTAGAAAATTTTTTATTTTAGGAAAAATTTTCTCAAATCCTCAGTTTGAGTTCAGATATACCCGAAGGTGCATCCAAATCCCTCAAACCAAGGCTCTGATACCAACTTGTAACAACGTGAATTTTCAAAATAATTTTTCATTTTTCAAACACAATATAATCCCATTTAATATTTCCAAAATCCCATGTATCAAATGTCATCACAAATAAAATATATCCCAGAATCTCAAAAACATAATCTGCTGCCAATGTGTACAAATCATGTCGGCGCCTTCCCGCGATCCTCACCGGTACCTGAAACACACAACACATAACATGGTAAGAATTAATGCTTAGTGAGTTCCCCAAAATACCGTACACAAATAATTATCCACTTGAGGCTATAACTCTACATGACCATTTGGTCAATGTATCTCTGTGGGACCCTCCAGTCCCATAACTCTATGGGCCCTCTAGCCCTAACTCTATGGACCTTCTGGTCCTAACTCTGTAAACTCTGATAAATACACAACACCTAACAAATATAATAATACAGTGTATCACATCATACAAACAACATATAAGGTACTCTGTCACACAACCCTAATTACCACCCTAGGTAAAGTATAGTGAGAAGACTCACCTCAGGAAATCTCGAAAAGTCTCGAACTCAGAATACTGATCTAGCCTCCGCCTAATCACATAAATAAATTGCTCTAAATCAATACGACTCTCAAAGGCTAGATAAGTCTCTTACTAAGACCCCTAGAAGGGTAAAAGACCATTCTACCCTTCTGCTTGCCCAAAGGTCCACTTGTTGACTAAACCCTAAAAGTCAACTCCAGTCAATGGTGCAACTCTAACCAGACTCGCCGAGTTCACTCGACGACTCGTCGAGTCCGATCGTGTACTGAGACTCCTCCTAAGGTTTCACTTGACTCACTGAGTCATTCGTCCAACTCGTCGGGTCACCAATGGTCACGAATCGCGGGGCAACCCGATCCGACTCGTCGAGTCTACTCATGGACTCGGCGAGTTTCCTCCTTGATCATGCTCATTCGACCTTCTGAGGTCAAATCTGCTTTGCTAACTCGTAGATCTAACCTTCTAGCACTCAAAAGTCACGTAAGGGCTCAAACTTTACGTCCATGCATCACATATATAGCCATAAATGAAGAAATAGCCATCTAAATGGAAACCTAGACTCAAAACCCTCATAGGACAACATAAAGTTGGATAGTTGGGACTCTTTGGACCTCTCATGGTCCAGATCTAACATCTACACCACAATGGGAAACCACATGCTTCATATTCCAACCAAAATGATGTAAAGAAACCCTAGATTCAAAGTAATTTATCATATACACAAAATAGGTATGAATTCATTCCTCCAAAAGCAATCTCAGGTTGAATAGCACCAGATCCAAGCCCCTCCACCAACCTAGCTTGGATTCCCCCCTTCCTCTTTGCAAGAACACACCAAAAGGATGATAAATTAGCCCTTCTCTTGCTCTCTAAGCTCTATCTGCTCACTAGGGTTTCTCAAGGGTGTAAGTGGCTGCCAATGAAGGCCATAAGGACCTTGAAATAGGTCCCAAACCCGGGGAATTAGGGTTTTCCTCGTCAACACCGACTCGTCGAGTCCAATCACTAAACGCGTCAAAAGATCACGACCCTACTCGACAAGTTGAGGCACCAACTCGTCGAGTCCCTCCAATAACTCAAAAATTAAATAATTAAAATAGCATACCCGAAAATCCGGATGTTACAATGGAGGAGATACTATTCATTATATAGGGGACAATTAGGTCAAGGGGAATTAGGTCAGGCCTTGGGCCAGCCCAATTTAGGCCCAGCTAGCCAGGAGCTGGGCGTGGCTGCCTGGAGACGTCGGGCGAGGCTGGCGGGCGCACACCAGGAAAGGCTGGCAAGGGATCACCAAGCCAGGGAGCGCCAGAGCAGGCCGGCGGGAGAGTCCCCAGCAGGGCTGGCAATGGAGAGCCAGGCCGGGTAGGCGGGAGAGTCCCAACAAGGCTGGCAAGGGAGTCCCCAGCAAGGCTGGCAAGGGAGCGCCAGGCGAGGATGGGGCACCAAAGCTGTCTAGGCCATGCTAATTGACCATATATCAACAAGTCCCCCCAGTCCGATGTTATTGGTACGCGGCCAATGACATTGGACTGGACTAAGTCATATAAACCAACAGGAGAGTCCCCAGCGAGGGTGGCAAGGGAGTCCCCGGCAAGGTTGGTAAGGGAGCGCTAGGTAGGGCTGGCGGGAGCACACCAGGCAAGGCTGGCACACTAGAGCGGTCCAGGTCATGCTAATGGACCATACATCATCAAGTCCCCCAGTCCGATGTTATTGGTACATAGCCAATGACATTGGACTGGACTTAGTCATATGAATTGTGCATCATCAAGTCCCCCTAGTCTGATGTGATTGAATTGCTAGCAATCAAATCGGACTAGATGAAGCACCAATGCATCAAGGAATAAAAAGAATGACCGAACCTTACCCACGGGAGCCTTGGGGTTGTGCGATGAGCCAAACATTGATTATGCAGCTTGAGCTGACTTGATACTCCTTTCTTGAGAGGAGTGCAACCGATCGGTGCGATGTAACGTAACTGTTGTTGCAATCATGCGGACCGAGGCTGCTAAAGAGTGTTACACGACACTGATGTCGATAAGGCATCGGGCCAACGTAGCTGAGGAGCGTAAGCTTTCCATTTTGTCCATGAGACTTTTATCCGATGCAGTTATTGTCGTAGCTACAGGCAAATGGAATGTCACTGATAACCATCTACATAGTCTTCTTTGCATGAGCGCCAGTAACCGTCCTGAAGGTGTTTCTTGCTTGGGCTACACCTAGCTAGATTCCCCCCCCCCCAATATGATGTGGGTAGCGTAGGTAGTCGGATCAGATTATGACGAATGAGGCAAGGTTGCTATGTCAATGCACGATGAAGTAGCAAAACTCATTATATTTGATGGATGTTTTCAAACCAATAGGCCGTGAGACTGTTGACCGTAATATAAGTGGCAGAGATTTTGAGAGCTAGGCGATTAGGTTGATAGTAGGGATTGTAAGTCCCTAATCTGCTTGTGTATCAATCAGATCCATTTGATGGTGCGGAATCCCAATCAAACGGATGATGTCAGATCAATTTAAAAGAGAAGGAGAAGAAGAAGATGATGAATCTTGTATGTATTGATATGAATGAAGATCCGGATACAAGATTCACACACACTAACACACACTCTCTTTTCTCTCTCTCTTAGCCGTACACTCCTTGTGTTCATCAATCTACTCTTCACCCCTTACACCTATATTTATACATGAGAAACATGGGCTTGGTGAACATGGGTTGTCAATGGGTTTACGCCCGTAAACACAACCGCAAACACGTATATGGCCGTAAACACCAAGTTGTTTACGGTCCAAGACACAAGGATACATTTTCCTAGAAAAGTAAAGTATAAACCATATTTTTGACCCAACAATCTCCCCCTTGGTTTATAACTTTCTTTTCTTAATTGACCCAACAAGCTCCCCCTAAAAAGTAGCAGGCTTTTCTTCAGAATTTTCATTAGGAGCTTGGCTTCAGCATTTATCTTTAATGAATGACTTTATCTTGAGCACTTGAGAAATTCTTCAAGATTTGGCATTGAACACACATTGGGTGAGGAGGCTTCTTGTAGAGATTCTTGAAAGATAGCGCTTTCAGCTTGAGAATATTCAGAGAGAACATCAGAGAGAACAAATCTTCTAGATCACTTTAGCAAGTTTAAGATAGCAGCAGACTGATTGAGGAGGATTCAATGCAATCTGTCACATAATCTTCAATTTCAGTTTCACCTTGCTTCTGGGGTAGAAAAATTGAATGTTGAAAGCATAATCTTCATTTCTTGATCCTTCGAATGAGAATTCTTCGATGATCACGGATGAAGCCTTGACTCAGAAATCTTCGACACAAACTCCATGAGTTTCATCTTCACCTGAATTCACTTTTCAAGACAAAACAAAACTAAAAGAAAACTTAGCACACAAACTAAAACAGAAACAAAAATATTTTTGGATTTTTAATTTTTCTGAACAAGAAATAAAACAGAATTAAAAATATCTTGGATTTTAAATTTTCTGATTTTTGTTTGTTTTTGATATTTTTTTTGATTTTTTTTTAATTTTTTTAATTCCCCCCCTAAATTTGTGCATAGAGGAAAACTATGAACAAATTTAACAAAAACAAAAATATTTGGGATCAAAGTTGTGAGACAGCCTGAACGTTTTTATCAGTACATTCACCTTCATGAATAGATATGGTCAATTGCTAGTATTGTGTTCCACTTAAACACGAAGGATATTGACAAACTTTTCAAAATATACCATTTAGCCGACGACGACCACGGGTATTGTTGTCCACTTAAATTAAGCAACGAGATCTACAGACAACCTCTAAATGGTTCAATTTTAGTTGCACTAGAACGTGTTCCCTACTTCCCGATATACTCTGGTTATCAAGAACTTCCAAAGAACTCCTTACTTTAGGCGAGTAAACAATTATTAAGGAGGAAGATAGATTTAGAGATAGATGCATATGTTGTGTCCCATGTCGGATATATTTCAATCACGCAGAGGGGACAACATATGACTAACAGAGATAGAGGGATATAGAGATAGTAGGGTGCATATGCTGTGTTCCAGGTCGGATCTTCCGATCACGCAGAGGAGACAACATATGGCTAACAGATAGAAATAGTTTCATAGATAAAGAGGTGCGTAGAAATAGAGTTGCATATGTTGCATTCCAGGTCAGATCTTCCGATCACGCAGAGGAAGCAACATATGACTAACAGATAGAAAGAAAGAAAATAATCTTCTACAGACCTACTTTATCAAAACCCCCCAGTCGCCCTATCAGAACCAGAATTAAGGACATAAATCCGTACATCAAGGAAAAGTCGAACCACAGTTCTAGATGCGTATTAATTTAGTGTATCCTATAGGTTCCCGTGTTTATCTCACTGCTCAATCTACCCGAGCGTCATATAGTCAGTCCAAACAATCCTATCTAAATCCACACTTTCAAATCCTTCGTGCCTACCAGCACATTGAACACAGAGTCTAGACAATTCAGATTCAGTCCTTTACACATGTTTTAGACTGCCCGTTATCACATTCTTGATATCACTTCCCAACAGACACCTACTAAAGAAAAACTATAAAAGATTGTCTTTAAAACGAATCAGATAAGATAAACTCAGGAGTATAGAGAAGAAAACTCAAACCGTAAGTCACCGATTGAATCTGCATCCAGAAGGTCTGAGAACAACACGCATAATATCAAAACAGATCCAAAATTTCTTCATGTCGTTAAGCACAAACCCCATGAGTGACTCCTTCCTTTCTTCCCTTCCCGAAAAGGACACATACTCTCAAACAAAATTATGAGTGTTTCACAGTTGAGAGATGCCTCCTATCATGTGCCTGGAACAACCACTACCAACAAACCAAAGTCTGAGGATATGCCTCCATAGCTGCTCCGACACAGAGTGGGATCAGTTCGTCTTTGGAACCCAGTCCATTTTGAAACTGGGTTGACCTTTGTCATCAATGCAAGGTATTCTCTCCCATGACATATCCTGTTTATCACAAACAGAAGATGTAGAAATATTAGAATCATTAATTGATTTGGGAGATTGAACCTTTGGTACCCATCTGTAGTCAGGTTTAATCAATTTCTTTTTTGATCTGGTGGGTGGCTCAGTACTTGCTTTTGAACTTGATTTCGGCCGTTGAGATGACTTTGACTTAACCGGTCTTTGTTTCACTAGAGCATCTCTTGGAATGGGCTTCTTGGCCAACATTCCCTTCTTGCCTTTGGGATTCGGATTTTTGGCCTTGTGGGTTTGATTCTTGGACTTCTGCACGTTCCAGTCACCCTTGTCTGAACGTGACCTTGAGGGGTTTCTTTTGAAGTACCTCCCTCTTGGCGCGTTCTGCCAGCCTTGTGCATAGTAGGGAACATATGCGTGATTAGGACAATTTCTGGCAATATGTCCAGGTGTTCCACAGTGAAAACATGTCGTTTTCGTCACTGTGAAGTTGTTTATTCCTGCCCCTGGTGGCGTATCCTTGCCTCGTTTCTTGTTGATCCCACATGCACACTTGCAACAAGCACTTTGTTGCGATGGAATTGGTGGCCTGTATTTCTCAACGGCAGGTTTGTTAGGAGTAACAGCATTCGAAGCAACAGATTCTGATTTCAAGGAGTCATTGGTTTGTTCAGTAGTGTTATCCTTGTTCTCATCTTATGCTACTTTACCTGCATATGAAGTAGAAACATTAGAATTTTCAACCTGAATACCTCCTGACACCAATCCAGATGGTTTTCCATATTGAAGATGTGCCTCCCTGTCAATTTCTTCTTGTGTCATAGGGATGGATGTGTAGTTATGATTGAAAGGTGGAGGAACACTATCATACCCTAGACCCTTGTTTTGATTATCTTTGAATTTTAATTGGGTTTCAAATAAGGACTCGACTGTCTGACTTGATAGTGTATAATTTTTGAAACTAACATATGTTTTTCTACACTTAATTTTCAAAGTATCAAGTTCTTCAGTTATAGCAGCAAGTTGTCTTTTAATATAGTCATAATTTTCACACTTGTTGTTATACTCTTCCTAAAGCTTCCTAAAGTCTTTGGTTTTTGCTTCTAATTCAGCCTTCAGGGGTTTATGTCCTTTCCTAAGTTGATATCCTTCATATTTTAGGTCCTCGACTTCCCTTTTTAGCAAATCATTATGTTCACGAAGAATTTTAATCGTATCTTCACAAGATGGAGTACATGAAACTTCATTGACCGGGATGTTTGTGGAACTCATTATTTTTCCACACCTCAAAGCATCAAGTTCTTCAATTATAGCAGGAAGACTAATATGATTGAGATCTTTTGTCTTCTTGATGACAGCTACGTTCATATCCCACGATTTCGGAAGTGAATTCAATAGCTTTTTGTTTATCTCAGATTTGGTCAAGAAGATCCCAACTATATTTATAGCAGTAGTGAGTGTGGTAAATCGCTGCAGCTGAGCCTCCATGGTTTCTCCGGGAATGTAGTTGAACATGTTGAAATTTTGTATTAACATACCCTGACGATTCTCTTTCATGTCTTCAATTCCCTTGTTGACCTCAAAAGTCATTAAAAGCACAACTCGAAGCTAAAATAAAACTTAAACGTCAAACTAAAATTTAAAAATGCCATTTGACTATAAACCTCAAAAGTCAACCTTAAAAGTCAAATTTAAAAAGTCAAACTCAGAAGACAAACTTGAAAAGTCAAACCAAAAAACTAAATTTGAAAATTTAAAAGTTAAATGAGAAAGTCAAAGTTTAAAGTCAAAGAAAAATTTTAAGTAAAAAAGTCAAAATTAAAAACTAAAATTTTTATTATTTTTTTTTATTTTATATTTTATTATTATTATTATATTTTATTATTATTATTATTATTATTATTATTATTATTATTATTATTTCTTTTTATTTATTTATTTATTTATATATTTATTATTTTTTTTTTTGATGAAAAAGGAATTTAAAAATAAAAGAAATTTAATTTTGGGGTTAAAAGTGACAAAATTTCGAAACTACATGCGACAGGGAGTGTTTATGAATTAAATTTCGAAGTGTTCTTCCATCTAGCATGCTAGATCAGCCGATAAGACGCGAGAGGAAATGAATCAGAGGTCCCGAGTTCGAGCCCCGGCACCTCCAAATCCGGTTCCCATTATTTTTAATAAGATGCCAGCGAAGCTTGCTGCTGCTGAGCTGATTTCCCTAGTTGATCACCGAGCCGACCGTTGCTGAGCCGCACACGCCGAGCCGCAATCCACGAAGCTGCACACGTCGGTGCCGCAAACCGCGGCCGTAAACTTACCGGTCGCAAACTCCGAGAAACCTTAGCTGTAAACGCCGCCGACCGCAAACTCCGGTCGTAAACTGTTTCCGGCCGTAAACTCTTCATAGATTTCGTGAAAACAGCGTTTTTCACCCCTTTTTGCTCCAAAACTCGACCAAAAACTCGTTTTTATCAACAACGCGAAGAACAAACCCCCCTTAATTTTTAGAGATCTATCCAAAAACGCAAAAATCTTTCAAAAAAAGATCAAATAAACTCCAGATCTGACAAAATTGACTGATACAATCCAAGCTCTGATACCAATTGTAAGTCCCTAATCTGGTTGTATATCAATCAGATCCGTTTGATGGTGCGGAATCCCAATCAAACGGATGATGTCAGATCAATTTAGAAGAGAAGGAGAAGAAGAAGATGATGAATCTTGTATGTATTGATATGAATGAAGATCCAGATACAAGATTCACACACACTAACATACACTCTCTTTTCTCTCTCTCTCTTGGTCGTACACTCCTTGTGTTCATCAATCTACTCCTCACCCCTTACACCTATGTTTATACAAGAGAAACATGGGCTTGGTGAATATGGGTCGTGAATGGATTTACAGCCATAAACTTGTTTACGGCCGTAAACACAATCGTAAACATGTCTACGGCCGTAAACAACAAGCTGTTTACGGTCCAAGACACAAAAATACATTTTCCTAGAAAAGTAAAGTATAAACCATATTTTTGACCCAACAAGGGTCACACATCAAAGCTATTGTCAATAGTTGGACAGTAGAATTGTTGAGCGATAGGTGGTGAGGCTAAAGGTAAGGGTTACGCAGCGAGGCCGTTTCTGAGAACCAGACAGCGATGATGTTGGGGGATACGTGGCGATGGGTAGTGCAGTGTGGCTGTTGCCGAGATCCGGGCGACGAAGATGCTTTAACGGTTGTCAGTAGCAGGGTTGTTGTCGTGATAACCTTCTTGTTGGAGAGTAAACTCACTATAGCGGGATGTAGTGTGGAAAACGCTTCATCGATCGTCCGAGCACAAGAGAACCATGATGACTGTGAGAGAGGAAACACCAATCGTACGGTGTTAGGCACAGAATAAATTTGTGGTACGCTATTTATGGTTCGCGGCGGTACGCGACTTAGAAGAATAGCTAGGGCTTAGCAGTTAGCGATCATGGAGATGTAACTGTTGAGTTTTGAGCATTCTAACAATCCTAAGAGTACATGCAACCCTAAATACCTTGGATCTATGTTTTCTCTATTATACAAACAAATATGAATATCCAAGATATTACCCTATCTAGCATACAATCATTGATACTTGGGAAATCAAATGGATAGAATACATACCTTTGTTTGATGTAGCTTGTCTTCATGAAGCTTGAGTGCCTAGTGCCCCAAGTGTGACACCTCAGATGGTTCACACAACATCATATGCACTTGGAAAGACTTGAGAGAATTCCACACTTCATGAAAATCGGCTAGCCCTCTCTCTTACCTCATAGCCGATTTTTCCCAAGAGTATGATCTTTATATAGTGTCATAATTAGGGTAAACCCTAATTGTCATGGCTTTCCATTTCCTTGGATCCATGGGTTCAAATACACCATGGAGCATCCATTGAGCATCCTATGGGTTTTAGCCTAACTTGATAATCCATGGAGTCTTAGCCCACTATATAAGTATGGATGATTTACATAATCAACCCATATATTTAATTAGTCTTCTTTTGATCACTTAATTAATCCTAGATTAATTCTTGATCAATACTAATTAAATAATCTTATTAATATATTAGAACATATAATATATTAACAGACCTTAAGTGTTATTTCTCTCATTATAGTCTATCCAAATGCATGATGCCATGCAACCCAAATGGACCATGCCGGGGTCGGGTCAAGTCTTACTAATTATAGTTATGGACTTAGACATTAATCCAACAGTCTCCCACTTGGATAAGTCTAAAACTATTATTGCAAGTATGACTTCACGAACCGACTGGCAATCGTAGCTCTCAAAAGCTTATATCGAACTCTGACCTTGCCGATGATCTCTGACCTTTGTCAATGACTTGTCCATTAGATAAGGGATCATATATTCCTCTATTCTATATATCATATGGACTGAGACATGGATTATAACCATTCTCTCTGTCCATTTGTTGTTTCCCGATTTCCGATTTATGACGACCGACTAATTGCAAATCAAATCAGTCCAGGCCCGGCCGAGCACTTACATATGTCATCACCAAATCATCGAGGGGCCCACATATATCGCTTTTATAGCAAAGGTAAAAGGAATGGATAAACTTCGACTCATATGGCTTGTTCTACTACTTGTTGAATCATACACAAAGGCACGTTTTATAACATCGAGTTACCAATGCGTTTTCGTGCAATCAATGTATAACCAACTCATAGTAACAACTCATATCTCTAGGTTTGAAGAATATAAGATATTATCGTCTCATGATCACTCGTGATAAAATCCATGAAGTGATTCCAATGAGCGTGGGTTGAATCCAATACTCAGAACTTATGAGCACTCATGAGTATTGTAGCCCTTTGTCCAACATCTTAGACCTCTACAAGCCAACCCATGACAGTCTTGATTCATATCTACTTCCAACATATGACCGACTGTGGATGGTTTGAATAACTTAGTCAATCAGGAAGAACGACCTAGTTATTCTGGAAGTCAAAACATGCAAAATGAAACACAATAATAATAGAATCTAATATGGTATCAAAACCTATGAATATAAATAAAACACCTTTTATTTATCACCATATGATTACACATTATTTATAGTATACTATTTTAGCTATCAACTTTATTCTTGAATTAAAACAATAGTTGTCTCATGCTCCAAGCATGTACACTATGTTTTCTAAACACTAGTCATGCCATACACCAAGTATGCATACTATGTTTGTCTATGATCTTTACTTTGTGAAATAGACCACTTGAATGTAACTCCAATGATTCTCATTTCACAGTCCCAAATCCTTACTGCAAATGCAAGAATTCCAAATTCATGCCATTTACTGAAATCTCTTAGATTCTAAACTTATATGCATTGATCCTCTTGTAATGATTATGCACAAAGTCAGAAAGACTTGACAACAAACATTACAGAGCATTCCAAAGGAGATCAACTCCTTGGAAACATCCTTCTTGCATTAAGTTTCCTAATCTTACACAGATTGAATAATTTCTAACTTTGAAACATTTCCAGATTCCATTTTGACTATCACTTCTGAACAAGAGTTGCCTCCTTACAGATTATGTCAATATGGTCCTTCCAGAATTATCATTATACTTCTAACTGTCCTTGAGCAACCAATCTTTGGTAAACCTTAGATTGTCTTCGACAATTCTTTAATCCTTTTAGTCATATCTAATTCTAGACCTTTTCCCTTCTTAATGCCCCAAGCATTTGGAAAATTTTAGAAATGATGAATATAGCACATGTAATCGATCCTATATCCGAAGCATATGGGACACGATTCATGATGTCTCACATAAAGACTAAACCAGTCTTTTTCTATAACATTTCCATTTCTATTTGCCAAGTTCTCATAATTCAGATTATGAAAAGGGATGCCGTAATCATAATCGAAATTTAGAACGCAAATAATGGACCCATATACAGAATTTCCTTATGTTGAGCCATTCCAACATGAAATTCACACACACACACACATATATATATATATATATATATATATATATATATATATATATATATATATATATATCGTTGACTAAATATGATTAAAACCTCAATCTAAACTTTTAGATTTTAGATGAAGTATAATTTCCTCTCCCTTAATTATAGCAAAACAACTTTTTCCCAATTAAGACCTTTCGTTTTCTATAATTAACATTGCTAACTTGCAACCTTTATCATAATTATCATGCTCCCACTAACATGTTGATTATTAGCATAACACTTATGCTCCCACTAGCTTTGATATGTACTCAGAAATCAGCTGGACTTCTAGAAATCAATACTTTATTGACTTTCTTACCAAAGTTCAGATTTCTAATACTTGATTGCTTTGATAAAACTTTATCAATATCATACACCTTATCTTAGATAGCTCACAGGAGTGTCTAAACAATTTAAGAACTATGAAAAGGGATTCCGTAATCATAGTCTCAATTGTTTAGACCATTGCCACTTCTCACAAGTCCATGTTAGTGTGTCGGTTAACCACACATGCTCCACTAACAACTTTGAGAATGCAAATATCACAATTGTTATCTAGTTAAAATCTACTTAGTGAAAGTGTTTCCTCACCATCATTTTCATGAGTCGGAGAGAAACCTTATGACACTTAGATTTAATAGTGTATGTGTTCTTATCCATGTGAATTGTCAAAACCATAGTCACGAGACAAGGATAATGACAAATTTAAACTCATATGGACTGAACTCAATCTTAATTTCTTTCCATCTGGCAGCTCAAGGGCCTGCCATTGCTTCCAAGTTGTTGTGCAACCAATTGAGAACTCTAAGAACTCATATGCAAAGCCAACTTTAATTGGAATGGGCACATATTATGTCAACACGATAGGTTATAAACCTCAAGTCGTGTGCTAGTGAAAAACTTCAGGTTTTATTCTTGATTAGTTCTTGAGACTTTCAAGACCTTTAGGACTCCCACTATCCTCTTGATATATAAGACTCTCTTGTCAAATATTCAATAGATAGTGTGGATTCTAATCAAGACAAACACTTCACATAATTGGCCTTAGTTGGTCTTTGTTTTATCCAAAACATCACAACTTACCAATTTCAAATGTACAAGAGTAGAAAACTTTTACTCTTACATTTGACAAGTGTTTTAAACCTTCTTTAAGACATGTCACTCAAGTTACATTCTTAGAGTATAACTCTAAGAATTGTTTTTAGAACGAAGTATGAATCATCTTCTTGATTTAACCACTTCAACAATTCATAGCTCCTCTTCTTAGCTATCAGAATGCACTTAGAGGATGAATTGTGATAAGGCCTCTTAATCATTAAGATGATCATATAATATGATACTAAAGTACTCTCCCATCTTTTCAAATTTGAGAAACTTTTATCCTTCTGCCTAAGTTGATTCTTCTTATTCGCTCTGCCAGACATTGGAACCTTTTCCAATGTCTCAGAATTATACTTAAGCTTGTAAGTATAACCATATTTACTAAACTTTAGTAAATCATGACGAATAGTCGTATCAATATTCTGTGGTGGACTTAATCAGTGCACAAGAATGTGTACCTAATCCCTTAGTCCTTTACTTGACTCACACATCTATGTGAACAAGTAATTAGTCTGAATTTTTCCAATGCTTGAAAGTTCTCATTCATTATACTATACAACTTGCATGATTCCAAGTTTCGGTCCAACTGAAACTTGGGTGATGAGAATTTTTCCTTATTTGGTAAATTTGGACACTACCACAAATGAAAGAATCAAATTCATATTTCCACTCTTGCTCTTAATGGAATCTTATAAGAAACAAAAATTTTCACAAATGCCATTGTAAGGATATTTTAAAATAAATAAAATCAAAAATTTTCCTTTTATTTTAAAAACTTTGTGGAAAAACTATCCTTATAATGCAAAAGTACATGAAAACTTTGTTGTTATCTATTCCTAAGCAATATATCATAACTCGTAAGAAGTAGCTCAAGAATCCAATCTTCAAACTATGCGATAGAAATCCATCTACGCAATCAGATTCAACATATTCTTTCTTTAAATTTCTTCACTTTTCTTTGATTCTTAAAACATCAACATGTGACCCAGTCACATCTTGTATCAAGAATCTCAGAATAGAAACTTAGCAGAGTTAAATAGTGGACTTTACCTGAAGTAGAGTCAAACTTATTGACTTTAACATCCTTAGGTAAAATTTGGCAGCTTCGCAACCAATGCCCCTTTCTTTGGCAATATAAAAATATGGACCCTTTGGTAATGGGACTATCTCAGACTTAGCTTTTCTCTTTACCATTTGGTCAACCGAGTTGACTATGGCCGATCCCTTTCCACTAGGAAGAGAGAGCTTTACTAGATATCCAATGTTATCATTGTCAATGTCCATAAAGTTTTGGAAGTTGACCTTAGAAAATAGATAAGATCATTAAGAGTATTGTCATTGTCTGTTTCATAGGAGTCCTAAAGGAACTCACTATGTGACTTAGAAAGTAGTTGAGCCACCAACTTTCTCAAGACTTAGACACCGAACTCTCCCGGCTTGTCAATATGTGACTACATCTCCAAGATGTGATCACACATAGACCTTTACTTACCAATAGGGCTTGAGTGACCTTAAACTTTTTAAGAACTTGTGGGTTAGGGAGAATAATTGGAGGAGGTGAAAGAAGTATGATTTCCATGGGACATCATCTTCATTTAGGAAAACTTGTTTCAAGAGATTTGGGAAGATCATAAATGTCTAAACCAGACATCTTTTTGGGAGATATTCAAGATAGTTGATTTAAGGTCCTTAATATAACACCCAATATGAAATATTAAGGCTAGGACCCAACAAAGTACTTTTATAACTTGGAAGAGGGATGTCGTAATCCAAGCTATAAAATATTTGAAGGTAGGTGAATGACGATTCACCAATTTCCACCAAGATAAACGAAATGTATTATTAGGTTTTAATTGGATTTGAAACTCCTAGACCTTTTGAGATTCATTGAACTTTTCAATGGTATGTTTCAATCTCGAGTGTGCCCTTCAGGTTTTGTGACTGGGATGCCGAGGATCACAAAACAAGTTGTGAAGCAACCATGCAAATTACTTGGTGCCCTTAAGTGTTTACCCCTCAATCGATGTGCCGGTTAACCACACACGCTCCATCGATATTATGATAAACATTAAGTTACCCTTTTCCTACCTTGTTAAATACGAGTTAGTGTGCCGGTTAACCACACACGCTCCACTAACCGACTTAAACAAAGTGCAGAGTGTAGTTTCATGGATTAGAACCTTACTCACTTTTCCTAAGTAACTAAGATTGGGTATTAATAAGAGTTGAGTTACTTAGTATTTATCATTAATACTTTTAATGAAGGGAGAATTACATCCTTGTCCTACCCGTTCGGCTAACGACCCTCCACCGGTCAAGGAAGCGGTGGGTGAGAGTGGACACCCATTAAACTGCCATTTTATAGACAGTAACCTTATACCCCCCTTATAGACTGACTTCGTGAATGAAGCCTACTAACGGTAAGACTGACTTTACTCTTATACATATATATATAAATATTATTAACTTATAATATTATAAAGTATAAGGGTTGAATTTTAACTTTTAAAATTCTAATGTCTAACTTGGAATTAAAGTATTCATAAGTGAAAACTTTTCAAATTCCAAAACTTGAGGGCAAGTTTTGAAAGTATTCAAAACTAATTAATTCCATAACTTATGAGTTTAAAGTAGTTTTAATTAAAAGACTCTTCAAGTTCCATAACTTGAGGACAAGTTATGGAAGACTTTAAACTAATAAAAGAATGTAACTTTTCTTTATTTTGTAACTTATGGAATTAATTAAGGTTACACATTTTATTACTTAATGAAGTGACTCTTGAACCTCCATAACTTGAGGACAAGACTCTTCATTTTTGTAACCATTGCCAACTTTTATGAGTTTTATGAAACTTAAATGTGACCTTTCATATAACTTGAGGACAAATTACAAAAACACATTTTAGAATCATCTCTTAGATAAAAAATGGATTGAAAACACATAATCAATTAACTTATCTATTAATCTAAGCAACTCATATAAACAAAGATAATTCACATCAAACTTTTTCATGTAATTAGCATAACTTTTAAACTAATACAAAACATGAATCTACTGACAATTATCTTTGAAATTGGATTAGCATGAACATTACCACATCAAAAACAAGTTTATAAGTTCAAAAACAGCTTATGGTAATGTTCCTAGTCCAATTCCATCCAAAAAACACGAAGACAAGCTGTCATGGGCCAAAACTCGTCGAGTTCTATAGAGAACTCGTCGAGTTCATGCAATAAACCATGAACTCGTCGAGTTTCCTGTCTGGACAGCTTCTTGGCTTCGAAAAATGTATTTGCATCAAGTATGAGAGAAAGCAAGTCTTGGCTCTAATACCACTGTTGGGTTTTGAGCATTCTAACACTCCTAAGAGTACATGCAACCCTAAATACCTTGGCTCTATGTTTTCTCTATTATACATACAAATATGAATCTTCAAGATATTACCCTATCTAGCATACAATCATTGATACTTGGGTAATCAAATGGATAGAATACATAACTTTGTTTGATGTAGCTTGTCTTCATGAAGCTTGAGTGCCTAGTGCCCCAAGTGTGACACCTCAAATGGTTCACACAACATCATATGCACTTGGAAAGAATTGAGAGAATTCCACACTTCATGAAAATCGGTAGCCCTTTCTCTCACCTCATAATGGCCGATTTTTCCCAAGAGTATGATCTTTATATAGTGTCATAATTAGGGTAAACCCTAATTGTCATGGCTTTCCATTTCCTTGGATCCATGGGTTCAAATACACCATGGATCATCCATGGAGCATCCTATGGGTTTTAGCCCAACTTGATAATCCATGGAGTCTTAGCTCACTATACAAGTATGGATGATTTACATAATCAACCCATATATTTAATTAGTCTTCTTTTGATTACTTAATTAATCCTAGATTAATTCTTGATCAATACTACATAAATAATCTTATTAATATATTAGAACCTATAATATATTAACAAACCTTAAGTGCTATTTCTCTCATTATAGTCTATCCAAATGCAAGATGCCATGCAACCCAAATAGACCATGTCGGGTCGGGTCAAGTCTTACCAATTATAGTTATGGACTTAGAAATTAATCCAATAGTAACGCGGGAGAGTATCACGTGGAATAGATCAGGCTTAGCTGCCAATGATCGTAGATATATCATGCGAGAGAGCATCGCATGGGATGGATCGGGATTAGCTCCCAACGATTGTAAATACGTCACACGGGAGAGCATTGTGTGGATTCATATAGGATAAGGTTGCAAGCCTTTGAGCCTCGTCGGTGGAGTATGCCACTGTAGTGGAGCCGGGCTGGGTCCATGTGACTCAAGGCAAAGGTACTGGACTTTGCATGCAGAGCTTGCCGCTACAATGGAGTCGGGCTGAGAAGCTAGGCGACTCAAGGTGAGGGTACTGATCCTCGCATGCGGAGCTCATCGCTATAATGGAGCTGGCTTGGGAAACTAGGCGACTCAAGGCGATGGTACTGAACCTCGCATGCAGAGCTCGCCGCTATAATGGAGCCGAGTTGGGAAGCCATGCGACTCAAGGCGAGGGTACTGAACGTTGCATGCGGAGCTCGCCGCTATAATTGAGTCGGGCTGAGAAACCAAACGACTCAAGGCGATGGTACTGAACCTCGCATGTGGAGCTTGCCGCTATAGTGGAGCCGAACTGGGAAGCCAAGCGACTCAAGGCGAGGGTTCTGAACCTTACAAGCGGAGTTTGCCGCTATAATGGAGTCAGGCTGAGAAGGCAGGCAACTCGAGGCGATCGTACTGAACCTCGCATGCGGAGCTTGCCGCCATAATGGATTCGAGCTGAGAAGCCAAGCAACTCAAGGCGATGGTACTAAACCTCGCATGCGGAGCTTGCCGCTATAATGGACCCATGTTGAAAGGCCAGGCGACTCAAAGCGAGGGTTTTGAACCTTGCAAGTGGAGCTTGCTGCTATAATAGAGTCGGGTTGAGAAGCCAGGCGACT
Source organism: Lactuca sativa (assembly GCF_002870075.4). NCBI lineage: Eukaryota > Viridiplantae > Streptophyta > Magnoliopsida > Asterales > Asteraceae > Lactuca > Lactuca sativa. Next base: position 29,214,426 of record NC_056630.2, on the reverse strand, counting down.
CAAGGCGATGGTATTGAACCTTGCATGCAGAGCTTGTCGCTATAATGGATTTGGGATGAGAAGGCAGATAACTCTGCGCAAGGATGTTGGACCTTGTAGGATTGGGCGTAGTATCCTACGATCTATGTGTCTGGCTCGTGTGATCAGTCCGTGTTGAAGTGAAATGGCGCTTGATACTCTGCTGCATCAATAGTTGCAGTTATAACTGATGCGTCGTCTTCTAATGACTTAGTCGAGAGCCATGCAGCGAGGCTACCGGGAGCCAGACAATGAAACTGTTGTCAAGAGGTGTGTAGTAGGAGTATTGTCGAGAGTAGAGCAACAGGGCCGCTGAAGGTTGAGCAGCGAGCTGCTACCGATGGATGAGCAGCGTGACTACTGAGAGTTGGGAAACGTGACTCCGAAGGGTTGAACTACGAGGCTGCTCTTTTGATCTAATGTCACCTCGGGAATGCACTATCAACCCTTCTCCCCCCCCTCTTAGAGGAGGAGACGAAAAGGAATGATGGATGCATAGTTGTTGGAAGTTGGGTGACACAAGTACTAGCAAATACTGGGTAGCGCGGCTGCCGAGGGTTGGGCAATGCGACTGCTAGTAGTTAGACATAGCAACTTCTGATGATTGGCTTTGCGGTTGCTAAGTTGGGTCGCATGGTCGCTAAGGTCTGGGCTGCGCGATTGCTGAGATCCAAGCGGGGCGACTGCGGAGAGCTGAGCAACGAGACTTCTTGGAGCTGGTCAATACGACTGCTGATAGCCGCTCAGCGCGGTTGCGCTGAGGGTCATTTCGAAATGTTTTATAAGTAGCAGTAGCGTACTACTCTTCTCCCTCCTTTTTTTTAAAACACCTGGTGTATTCTGAAATGTATTTGTTGAGCAAAACTTGTGGCATGCTAGCATTAATTAGCTGATTATCGCCTTGTGAAGCTAACCCATGTGTTGCTGAGGTGGTCAATAAAAACTTAGGAGAAGTTCAAAGTAATGTATTGTGGCCCAATTTCTTGATTAAATGGCCCAATGATGAAATTGTTTAACTTGATTTTTACTTATTAGCCCAAACTCTTCATTTTTTATGAAAATGTCGAATGGATCGGATGACCACGCATCTTCTAAAATTGGATTTTACTGAATCAGAGCATATGAGCATTGAGTTTTTTTTTTTGTAAAATTGGCCCATCTTTTTATCACTGCTAATATGGCCTGGAAGAGTGTCTCAAAGAAAACCCCATAACGAATTTGTGACAACCCATTAACAATTAACAATAGTAGGAGTACAAGATCGGAAGTAGCACCATATGTGAGCCCAATTAATAAAAGCCCATATCGCAATCCCTTTTTCTTCTTTCTTATGCGAACTATGAGGTTTTAGGGTACCATGCAGGCCCACAACACTTTCTCATTAGCTTTTTGTACCGTATGTCGCACCAAAGAGAGAAAAAATTGGTGACATCGTATCGACGACGAGTTTGTTGCCTCTTCTGGAGGTCGGAGACGCGAGTTAGGTGACTGCAAGTAGTCCGGTTGTGATGGTGGTTTGCAATGGATTTGACAAATGGAGGGGATCGGAACAACGTCTCCTCCATTTGTGATGGTTTATTGAGCCACCTGTTGAAGGAAATTGGTGGTGCTTGATCTTTAAAGACGCCGCCAGCTGCAATCGATCTGGAGGTGCCACCAATGGCAGATACTTGAGTTGTAGTTGCACAATCGTAAGAGGTCGGCGGGTATAGTCAACCGGCGATGGCTCCTGACACTGTAGCTGCTTTGGTCGACGATTGTTTGGACGGATATGATGGTGAGCTCCGAAGGAATATGTCACACCCCAAAACCGATGGCGGAAAAGTTTCGGGGCGGAGGACGTCATGTAGTATCGCAACCAATGTACATAGTAAGCATAGTAAATACAAAACATTACATTACATAGAATCATTACATTTGTTTTGAAACCAAAGTGTTAAAAGTGTTATACATATGTATATATGAACAAAAGCTAAGACGAGTCTTCTATACACTGTGTCTTTTCCAAAAGATCGCGGGATACCTGTCTAATGCGGACTTGAGAATACAAGCAGTTTGAAAATTAGCATAAAGCTGGTGAGTTCATAAGCGGTTTGTTTCTGAAAATGAACAAGTTTCATTTGGTTTCCTTAAAAAAGTCGTTATCCAAGAAAATCCCATATTTTCTTATAAGTAAAGTTTGTTTATCCATTTGTTACACAGTTTGATTAAGAATAGTTTGTTATCTGGTTACTACATGATCTTGTTAAAAACGAGTTCTGTTATCCCAGGAAAAACCCTTATTTTCCTTAAAATTTTGTGGTTGGTTATCGGTCCTGAATGTAATGTACAAGTATCTACCATACTTAAAGTGTTTGTGTGAAGTTTCCTGAAAGCCTGGTTATCCTTGAAAAAGTACATTAGTTTTAACATGTATATAAAACTAATAAATAAATAGAAAAGTTTTCATAATCTAGATTGCGAGTTCCATAACCATACTACAGACTAGATAAGGCTCGGAACGGGGCCAGTATCCTTTTATGACTTTTGTCACCCTTGAAACATTCGGTTCGGCTGTAGCTAGCAGCCAGGAGCGGGGTAGTTAATCCCGTATAGATCTATACACTCAAGTGACGTTCTCCCTCCAGGAGATTCTGGTTACAGGGGTAGTCCTCCACTTTTGTATCTAGGGGAAGTGTTACAAAGGACGTGTCTCCAATCTTAAGATTAATGAATTTTAAAAGTTGTCCTATACTCTCGTATCTAGGGGGAGTATTACCATGGACATTTAAAAGTAATAAAACGGAAAACTCTGTTTATTAGTCCTTCACTCTCGTATCTAGGGGGAGTGTTATCAAGTACACATCTAAAATTCTAAATTTAATGTCATTAGTCCTTCACTCTCGTATCTAGGGGGAGTGTTATCAAGGACAGGTCTAAAGTTCTAAGCTAATGCTTTTAAAAATAATGATGATGGTAATCATTTGTGAAAATAAAATATAACATTTTATAACGGAATTCACAAACGGTTTGAAAACTAACTCTGCAAGTTAAAACGGTTGATTAATACGGATTTCAGTGTTAAAAACATACGAAATATGAAACATTTCAAATGAAATAATAAGTTTGAGTACAAGATTTCCTTCTACTTTTGCTTGTATCCCCCCCCCCCTGAAAACATTGAAAAACACGGAAAAAGGTGTAGGGTATGAACTCACCAATCGAGAAATGTGTCGGTTTGGATGCTAAACGTCAGTTTGGGGCTTTAAAATGCGCGAGGTTCCTATGTAATATGAAGAGATACACATTTGTATCTAATTAGACCCTAAACCACTAATCAAATATGAATAAACACTTCGAGACGCGAAAACACTTCATTACAAGTGTTTGGAGTGACCCGGGTGGCATATATGAATGTGTATGGCCTAGATATGGAGTTTGCTCTTCAAGAGTAAACTCCTATGGGAGTTTACGGCCCTAATGACCATATCCCCATGAGTTTATGGCCGTAAACTCATGGGTGGTTTTCTTGGGTGCTTAATGGCCTTATAGCTCTTGAGGGATGGTGCTAGGTTTAGTTATAAAGCATTGGAAGGGGACTTGAACAACATAAGGACCATTTGAGGAGTTTATGGCAGTAAACTAGGAGTTTACGGCCATAAAATCTCATGTACCCATTCTTATTGTGTTTTGTTGGTCCTAGGTCAATCACAAGTGATTCTAACTCAATACACAAGTCATGGAAGGAAGTTAGGGCACCATTTGACCACCTTATAGGAGTTTACGGCCCAGGACCCATTCCTTGGGGGGTTTATGGTTGTGAACTACTAAAGGGATGGTTTTTATCAAGTTTAAGGTCCCTAACACATTTGTGGTTGGTTCTAGACTTTATTCCAAGGCTTGGGAGGTGGTTAAGGGGCACTTTAACAACTAAAAAGGGGTTTACGGCCTATGAAAGGGTGTTTACGGTCCAAGCATGTTATTGGGCCGTAAACTCATGTTTACCCCTTAAATGATGAGTTTTTGGTGTTCCAAGTCCGGTCTTGTAAGCCCTTAAGTCGTATCTAAGCTCTAAAGGTGGTTTGGAAGGGTTTTGAGGCTCCAAAACCCCATCTATGTGTGTTTGCGTTCTAAGGCTGTTCCAGGGCCGTAAACACATGTTTATGGTCCTATTTCATTATCTAAACACGAATTTGAAGGCTAAAGATGTTAATCTATGAGCTAGGATAGTTGTCTTACAGATTTGGAGCTTGAATTGGATGGTTTTTGGATCAAAGGTTTTGATTGATGAGAGAGAGTAGAGAGAGAGTGGAAAAGGCTTCAAATGAGGTCCCTTCAACCTTAAATATGGTTTAAGTTTGAAGCCCGATGGAGTTCTACCCGATACTGACGTTAAAGGAGGCTTTTGGTCGTACCCGATTTAATTGTTGTAACCCGACGTGGTCGAAACTAAAAATTTTCCAAAAAATAATTTGGGGCATTTTCATGTGTTTCTAACGGGTTTGGATATTTACGAGGTCATAATAAAAGTCTTAAATTTAATGACTTAATCCAAAAACGTAATCAAAACAATTTGCTAAAGACGAGTTTTATGGACGGAAACGAGTTACGGCGATGAAACAAACTTCGGGTTGTCACATTATCCCCCCGTTAGAGGGAATTTCGTCCCGAAATTCAAAATTTAGATACAAATCATGGATTTGGAAAGAGGTACGGATACTTCTTCTTCATCGGATCTTCGCGCTCCCAAGTGAATTCGGGTCCTCGCATGGCATTCCAGCGAACCTTTGCTATTGGGATACGGCTTTGTTTGGTACGTTTAATCTCCCGATCTATGATTTCGATTGGTTATCCCATGAGGTTCAGACTTTCTTTGATTTTGGTCTCATCAAAGGGATTTCTAGGGTTTCATCGGATAGGCACTACTTAAGAATAGAGGCGTGGAAGACAGGGTGAATGTTGTTAAGTTCTGAAGGTAGTCGGAGTTTGTAGGCTACGAGGTCGATCCTAGCGAGGATTTCGAAAGGTCCTATGTATCTCGGGTTAAGTTTTACGTGCTATCCAAAGCGTATCATGTCTTTTCGGGGCGAGACCTTCAACAGAACACGGTCTCCAACAAAAGAGTACACCTTTCTGTGTCAGAGTGGTTAGGGGTTTGGCGATCTTGGAAAAGTTTTGAGTGAATCTACGATAGTAGTTGAAGAGACTCAAGAATAGACAGATTTTTGTGGGTGTCTTTGGTGTCGACTAATTCTCTATCGACTGGATCTTAGACGGGTCTAAGTGTATGCCTTCCTCGCTTACCACGTGAACAGGGAAAATGGTTAGACCGAAGGGCATCACTACGATCTCGTAGTGATCATATAGAGTCCTAAATGCCGTCTTGGAAACATCATTCTCGTGAACTCGTATTTGATGGTACTTTGACCTAAGGTCTATCTTCGCGAAGTATTTGGCTCCCTGAAGTTGATCGAAAAGGTCGTCTATTCAAGGAAGAGGATATCAGTTTTTGATGGTCAATTTGTTCAACTCACGGTAGTCGATACACATTCGAAAGAAACAAACAATACTGGGGTCCCTCAAGGTGAGGAACTCGGTCTGATGAACCCTTTGCGGAGTAGCTCATTAAGCTGACTGGATAACTCCTGCATTTCTGCTGGAGCTAAGAGATATGGGGACTTGGCTACCGGGGGGGGGGGGTAGCTCTAGGGATTAGGTCGAAAGGCATCAGGAAAATTGCAGACTTCGGGGATTCTCTCGAGGTCTTTAACTTCCTGTTTCTCGTTTGCCACATGGGCTAGGAAAGCATGACACTCCTTTCGCAGAGGCTTTTGGGCTTTGATGTATGAAATGAGGCGAAGGTTGGAATTAAGTTTATCGCCATAGATTATGAGAGTTTGACCAGATGGGAGATTAAGACGGATGGCTTTTTCGTAACAAGGATATCTGCATGATTGGGACTTAACCAATCCATGTCAATGATAACATCAAAGTTCTTTATTGAAAAACCGGTATAAGATCGATGGGAAAAGAATGATCACCGAGGGTAAGGGTACAACCTACGAATATATCGCTAGCGTCCTCTTTCTCATTGTTAGTCATCTCGATGGTAGACATTTCGGTTACTAATGGAGGACTAAGATTAAGATGATGTTTGAATGAATAGATAACAGATTCTCTTTCAACAATATAATCGAAAAGGATTGCAAGTATAAGGGCTATCGAGGAGGAATATACATGTGGCAACGGTGGGATCGGCGGCTGCCTCATCTTGTCCCATAGCTAGGACTCTTCCAGTATTGCCAGTTGTTGCCGCTTTGGGGCAGTTCCTCTTAAAATGCCCTACTTCAGCGCAACCGTAGCCGGCCTGACTGATACCCGCTCCGGAAGCTTGATTGGTTGATTGGGTTGGCGTCTTGCAATTTTTTGCAATGTGACCCTTTTTGCCACAGCTGTTACAAAACACCTCTCGACATGGGCTGGAAGTGAGGTGATGATAGATGCACTTGTTACACATAGGGAGGGTACCAACATACCTACTGGTAGGTGTTTGAGTTGTGGATCTGACGGCAGAAACAACAGCAGGGATAGTAGCAACATGGACTGCCATAGTTTGCTGCTTCTTCGAGAACTCCTGCGAAGGCTGACTTTTCTTTTTCTTCCAAAATTTTCTTTTCTCACCACTCCTCTCTGTCGGCTCAGGAGTGGTGGCTGCTTCCTCTAAGTCATCGCTATGGTCGATCAGGGTTTGCGCTAGGCATTTGGCGCTGTCGTAGGTGTTTGGCTTTGCAGCCAAGACATTACCCTTGGTTGGCTGGGTCAACCCCCAAATGAATCTCTCAATCTTTTTACTCTCCAGGGTGACCATTCCCGGACAGAGTAGTGCCAAGTCGTCAAACCTTGAAGTATGAGCGGCGATATCAAAACCTTTCATTTTCAGGTTCCAGAGTTCATGCTCCAGCTTCTGCATTTCGCCCCGAGGGCAATACTCCGCGAGCAGAAGCTCCTTCATGGCCTCCCAAACCATAGCATTGGCTACAGGTAGGGTTAAGGATTTGACTCAGCCATTCCACCAAGTCAGGGCTTTATCGGTGAACGTGCAGGTGACGAACTTCACCTTATCAGCTTCAGAGCAGACACGGATTTCAAAGATAGATTCAATTTTCTCGAACCATCGGGTTAGGGCAATGACACCTCCAGTGCCATCGAAAGATGTGGGTTTCGCATTCATAAAGTCCTTATAGGAACACTCCTTCCGGTGTCCCTGGCCACCGTCCTGGTTTTGAGATTGGGTACCAGCTCCTGGATCACTGGGGCCATCGGGGTTCATTTGATACATGGTGGCTACCACTGCGGCAGTAACAGCTGCCTGGAACATTACGGGATCAAATTGGGGAGGAGGTGGTGGCGGAGGTTTGTTGTTCTTTGAGATGGGTCTTTTCCTTGGAGGCATCTTGATCTAAAATAGCCAGGAAAGAGAGGATTATAAGTCCAATGAATTGAATCAAGAGATATGGAACAAGAGATATCTCATTATGACAGATATAGGGTTATATAAGCGATAAGCAGGAAAGAGTTATCAAATCAGATAAACTATTGCTAAAGGAATGATTGAGGAGCAACGCTGGAATGAGGATTTCTATAACGAAGTTGGCTCTAGAAAATACTCCCATAGTATTTTATGTTCCGCTGCGACGACAGCTCGTTGTTTGGGCATTGGGTAAGTTTTAGGCATGCTGAACACCACAGTCACTCCCAAGCACATGTTGGTCGTGTCTCGAATGAATATACTTGATCAGGCTATATTGACCCTAGACACGACTACATAACTGCCCAGGTTTAACCGCAGTGTACAACACCCATTTACTTATGTTTTGTTCTACTCGAGGTTACGGGTTACGGCGATTAGGTATACTTGTATACTTTTGAAAAATACTTATATTTTAAAGTATACTTTTAGTTCAGAGCACTTTGGCCCCTTTAGTGTTTATAGTCTTACACCATGTAAAGTTTGGTATACTAGTTCACTATAAACAAGGGCTCTGATACCAATCTGTCACACCCCGAAACCGATGGCGGAAACGTTCCGGGGCGAAGGATGTCATGTAGTATCGCAACCATTGTACATAGTAAGCATAGTAAACATAAAACATTACATTACATAGAATCAATACATTTGTTTTGAAACCAAAGTGTTACAAGTGTTATACATATGTATATATGAACAAAAGCTAAGACGAGTCTTCTATACGCTCCGTCTTTTCCAAAAGATCGCGGGATACCTATCTAATGAGGACATGAGAATACAAGCAGTTTGAAAATCAGCATAAAGCTGGTGAGTTCATAAGCGGCTTGTTTCTGAAAATGAACAAGTTTCCTTTGGTTTCCTAAAAAAAGTCGTTATCCAAGAAAATCCCATATTTTCTTATAAGTAAAGTTTGTTTATCCATTTGTCACACAATTTGGTTAAGAACATTTGTTATCTGGTTACTACACGATCTAGTTAAAAACGAGTTCTGTTATCCCAGGAAAAACCCTTATTTTCCTTAAAAGTTTGTGGTTGGTTATCGGTCCTGAATGTAATTTACAAGTATCTACCATACTTAAAGTGTTTGTGTGAAGTTTCCTGAAAGCCTAGTTATCCTTGAAAAAGTACATTAGTTTTAACACGTATATAAAACTAATAAATAAATAGAAAAGTTTTCATAATCTAGATTGCGAGTTCCATAATCATACTACAGACTAGATAAGGCTCGGAACGGGGCCAGTATCCTTTTATGACTTTTGTCACCCTTGAAACATTCAGTTCAGCTGTAGCTAGCAGCCAGGAGCGGGGTAGTCAATCTTGTATAGATCTATACACTCAAGTCACGTTCTCCCTCCAGGAGATTCTGGTTAACAGGGGTAGTCCTCCACTTTTGTATCTAGGGGAAGTGTTACAAAGGACGTGTCTCCAATCTTAAGATTAATGAATTTTAAAAGTTGTCCTATACTCTCGTATCTAGGGGAGTATTACCATGGACATTTAAAAGTAATAAAATCGAAAACTTTGTTTATTAGTCCTTCACTCTCGTATCTAGGGGGAGTGTTATCAAGTACGCATCTAAAATTCTAAATTAAATGTCATTAGTCCTTCACTCTCGTATCCAAGGGGAGTGTTATCAAGGACGGGTCTAAAGTTCTAAGCTAATGCTTTTAAAAATAATGATGATGGAAAACCATTTGTGAAAATAAAATATAACATTTTATAACGGAATTCACAAACGGTTTGAAAACTAACTCTGCAAGTTAAAATGGTTGATTAATACGGATTTTAGTGTTAAAAGCATACGAAATATGAAACATTTCAAATGAAATAATAAGTTTGAGTACAAGATTTCCTTCTATTCCCCCCCCTGAAAACATTGAAAAACACGGAAAAAGGTGTAGGGTATGAACTCACCAATCGAGGAATGTGTTGGTTTGGATGCTAAACGTCAGTTCGGGGATTTAAAACGCGCGAGGTTCCTATGTAATATGAAGAGATACACATTTGTATCTAATTAGACCCTAAACCACTAATCAAATATGAATAAACACTTTGAGACGCGAAAACACTTATTACAAGTGTTTGGAGTGACCCGGGTGGCATCTATGAATGTGTATGGCCTAGATATGGAGTTTTCTCTTTAAGAATAAACTCCTAAGGGAGTTTACAGCCCTAGTGACCATATACCAATGAGTTTATGGCCGTAAACTCATGGGTGGTGTTCTTGGGTGCTTAATGGCCTTATAGCTCTTGAGGGATGGTGCTAGGTTTAGTTATAAAGCATTAGAAGGGGACTTGAACAACATAAGGACCATTTGAGGAGTTTATGGCAGTAAACTAGGAGTTTACGGCCGTAAACTCTCATGTACCCATTCTTATTGTGTTTTGGTGGTCCTAGGTCAATCACAAGTGATTCTAACTCAATACACAAGCCATGGAAGGAAGTTAGGGCACCATTTGACCACCTTATATGAGTTTACGGACCAGGAACCATTCCTTGGGCGGTTTACGGCCGTGAACTACTAAAGGGATGGTTTTTATCAAGTTTAAGGTCCCTAACACATTTGTGGTTGGTTCTAGACTTTATTCCAAGGCTTAGGAGGTGGTTAAGGGGCATTTTAACACCTTAAAAGGGGTTTACGGCCTATGAAAGGGTGTTTACGGTCCAAGCATGTTATTGGGCCGTAAACTCATGTTTACCCCTTAAATGATGAGTTTTTGGTGTTCCAAGTCCGGTCTTGTAAGCCCTTAAGTCGTATCTAAGCTCTAAAGGTGGTTTGGAAGGGTTTTGAGGCTCCAAAACCCCATCTATGTGTGTTTGCGGCCTAAGGCTGTTCCAGGGCCGTAAACACATGTTTATGGTCCTATTTCATAATCTAAACACGAATTTGAAGGCTAAAGATGTTAATCTATGAGCTAGGATAGTTATCCTACCGATTTGGAGCTTGAATTGGATGGTTTTTGGATCAAAGGTTTGGATTGATGAGAGAGAGTAGAGAGAGAGTGGAAAAGGCTTCAAATGAGGTCCCTTCAACCTTAAATATGGTTTAAGTTTGAAGCCCGGTGGAGTTCTACCCGATACTGACGTTAAACGAGGCTTTTGGTCGTATCCGATTTAATTGTTGTAACCCGACGTGGTCGAAACTAAAAATTTTCCAAATAATAATTTGGGGCGTTTTCATGTGTTTCTAACGGGTTTGGATATTTACCAGGTCATAATAAAAGTCTTAAATTTAATGACTTAATCCAAAAACGTAATCGGAACAATTTGCTAAAGACGAGTTTTATGGACGGAAACGAGTTACGACGATAAAACAAACTTCGGGTTGTTACAGAATCCGTGACCGCTTGGAGATGCTTTGTCCAATCTGGAAGCAACCGGTGATGGAGACTAGGACCTCCTTTTCGGATTCAAGAACGCATGGTGGTTTTTCAGTCATCTAAGGAAAGGAGTCGGGACAGTAATCGGTTTCTAGCGGTGGTGTTGTGGTTCCGCTGGCGGTTACAAATCGATAAGTTGAGGACCAAAGATTGTTGCAGGTAGCGGACATGAGTGTTGCTGTCGGAGATGCTTCATGGGGGTCGGAGACGGGAGGTCATAGGTGTTGTAACTCCAGCCGATAGTAATAAATCAGGAAGCCTTGGTCAACGATCGATGTATGTGGTGGTAGTAAGTTTCGCAGTTGGGAATTCTTTCTTGGGTGCCACTCGTCGGTGGCATCGGTTTGAAGGTTAAGAGCGACCGGAGACGCTTTATTGTAGGTAGCGGTGATCGGTGGTAGGTTTGACGAGTTTGGTATGGAAATTGTTGATGGTGGTTTTGTAGTGATCGAGTCGCCTGCTGTGCTTGTGGTGGTTTGTTCTGCTCGTCGGAGTTGGAAACGGGTGATGGTGGTCCAGCTAAAGTTGACAGCGGGGTTGAGCCAGAGACAACTAGCGGTGGAGGGGTTCTATCGTATGTAGTGGTCGGAAGAGGTGGTGACCAAATTGGGTCCCACCTATTGACTTCTCTTCTAGCTTTCTGTCTTTTCATGTGCTTTTGGTTCATGGTGTACTGCACCCTTCCCCCCTTTTTTAAAAAAAAAAAAAAGAAAAAGAAACACAAGGCACACTTTCCTTGTACGTTGTTTTTATATTATTTTGTCATCTTTGGAATAGCGTAGGTCCTACATGCTTTCTGAGATTTGTTGTTGTATACTACATTGTATATGGATGTGATTCACATGGATATGATATTGATTGGACCATTTTTACTCTTTTATCTTGTTGAGCTGACTAATAACTTTTGTATCATTTTTTTTTGAAAACCATTTACTGAAATGGTAACTAAAATGTTAAGGTAACTTTGAAGTGGGTTAAAAATAAATAAATAATAGGTGAAAAGCATAAAATAATACTCAACAAAAAATATTTTCGTGGTAATACCCATTCTCCCCTTTTTCCTTGTCGGCTCAAAAGAAACATATCTCACCACTTTTCTATTTTTTTAATGGTAATCTTTTAAGGGTAAAACTAAAGTGGTGGGTCAAAACACGATTTGAATCTAAAACTAAAGTAGATCCACATACCTGATGGATTTTGATGAAGACATAAACGATTTTTTGAAGGCTTTGAGAAATGTACAAGTCACACAGCTATGTGTACAAATAGTTGTTACAACAGGTAACAATATTCACGAAAATGCATAACTTGAGAAATGTTTTCTGATAATATATGAGCAAAATATGAGGTAAAACTCATAAAACACTTCTTTTCTTCTCATCTTGTTGAACCCCCCCCCCCCCCAATATATATATATATATATATATATATATATATATATATATATATATATATATATATATATATATATATATATATATATATATATATATATATATATATATATAAACAAAAAACGGGTCTAATTCTTTTCTTTTCAGGTTGCTCAACAAGCCATCAAAATTTGAACAAGAAAACATCTGAAAAAATTCGTTTTCTTTTTCTAAGCTTTTAAAGGAAACACCAAAAATATAAACAAAAATGAGATAAGAAATCGATTTTTTTTTAAATGTATAAACATCTCAGCTGTTCTTACAAACAGCTGATGCAAGTGGTGAAGTTGTTCATAGAAAATTTTAATTAAAAACAATTTTCTGATAATATATGGGCTGAAAATGAGATAAAAACTCATAAAAATATCTTTTCTTTTCATTCTACTCAACAAACCCCCAGAATATGAACTAAAAACGAATCTAAGAAGATTTTTGCAAACTTGGGGGATATTTAAGTGAAGAAAATCGTGTAGACCCATAAATCTGAACTAAAAACAAAAAATAGATTAACAGATCTAAAAGATTGTGTAGCTCATTTGGACAGATCTTGTCAAGAAACAAGAAGATCTGAACAAATGATGAGAGAAACGAGCAGATCTAGACAAACTTGACGTGAAATACAACAGACATGTTCAGATCTGAGAGAAAACGAGCTTGAAACCAACTGAGGCTTTTACTACTTGCTCGAATCCTAGATGGCGCCTAATGAGGATGTGCTTCTACGTTGGAGACGGATATGCGAGGTCACAACAAACAAGGCCGTTAGAGCCGCCCCAGGGACTGTGCCCCGGGAGCGGACTCTGACGGTCAAGTTAGATCATCTGGTAGATCTGAGATGGCTCTCTTTAGCTAGAGAGAACCATCTTGGTGATGGCGGTGGTGTGTGGTGGCTGACGGCAGCTGGTGGCGGCTGAGCTACCCGGCCGGAGTACAGTGTGGCGGCAAAGCCAAGAGGAAGATCCCTCTCCATGGAGGAGATACTATTCATTATATAGGGAACAATTAGGTCAACGGGAATTAGGTCAGGCCATGGGCCAGCCCATTCAGGCCCAACTAGCAAGGAGTTGGGCGAGGTTGCCTGGAGACGTCGGGCGAGGCTGGCGGGCGCACACCAGGAAAGGTTGGCAAGGGAGTGCCAAGCCAGGGAGCGCCAGGCCAGGCCGGCGGGAGAGTCCCCAGCAGGGCTGGTAAGGGAGAGCCAGGCCGGGCCGGTGGGAGAGTCCCAGCAAGGCTGGCAAGGGAGTCCCCAATAAGGCTGGCAAGGGAGCGCCAGGCGAGGATGGCGCACCAGAGCTGTCTAGGGCATGCTAATGGACCATATATCAACAGTATATATATATATATATATATATATATATATATATATATATATATATATATGTCTAGGGCATGCTAATGGACCATATATCAACAGTATATATATATATATATATATATATATATATATATATATATATATATATATATATATATAACGTATCCCTCGGGGAAAACGTCAAAAAAGGAGAAGTCAAACTTAGCCTGGTTAGAATCTGGTGGTATCTAGTCTAAGGCCAAGGTCGGGCCTTCGCCAACACGGAGTCACCAGTATGACGGTTAAGGGGCAGTACAACGCCTTACCCTCTTCTCCTAGAAATAACACCCCGACAAACATGAGACCAATCAGAGAGCTCCACTTGCCCATCTGACGACAACCATGATCATTATAATATTTAAGATTCTCCTCTAGCCAGTGAGGCAACGAGGCAAAAACGCGTGATAGGGGATCCTTCAATATGGATCCGCCACGTCACGTCTCACAAGGGAAGGCTCAATAGAATCAGTTCGAAGGCACAGGCCTCTCAATCAGGTATAAAATGATCCTTCTTCCTCATGAAGAAGGGGACGGAACTCTTTTTCCTCTGATCTACCCTTTCTTCTCTCATAATCCATTCTAACTTGATCGTCGAAGCTTCCTCCTGGGAATCCCTCCCGAACGTGGACTAACGATTACTTTTCTCTTTTGTAATGTGATATCAAGAGAAGGGACCAGCACGACTCTCACCCTTAATCTCAATTCAACCATCTCTGACATATCACAACATTTGGCGCCATTCGGACGTATCTCCAGAACGATTCATCCACGAAGCACGACCAAATAGCAAAAATGGCATGCGAAATTTCGGTGACGTCAAGAGCACCAGAAACAAGCCCAGTACATCCAATGCAGCTAGACGGAGGGCAAGTTCCCACCCAGGAAGAACACGCTTCAAATTGCATGCCAGATCCAGCTCTGCAGTTGAAACGGCGACAACCTACATAGCCAGTCAATGGCGCCAAACAGCTAACCCACCTCCACAAGCAACAATCGTAACCACAACTCCACAGATTGTCACAACACAACAAACAGAGATACATGTTTCGCGACAACAATCGTTTCCACACACTTCGGGCACCGGAACCTGCATCCCTCACAATATTCAACCGCATTCGCAATATTCATCGATGGCCTACCCACACGTCACCATGGTAGGCTTGCCCCACGTGTCGATGTTCATACAACAACCACCGATCTTTAACCCGTTCGCACAATAGGCCCTAGGTTCAGTCCCAGAAGTGTCTTAGCCGCAAGTCACAAGTGTGCAGATCTCGATCAACCATGGATTCAGCTCCTATGGACCTGGCGTACATTTCTCAATAACACCTGAATTCAACCCCTTCATGATGGCCGCTCAACCATTTAATTCGTCCATGCAACAGTACACAGGAGCAAACCCATACATAGTTCACCTGGCAGGGCAACATGCATTCAAGGAATTTGGATTGCAGCCAAACTTACAGCAATATCAACTGTACATCTCGATGGCAGCCATGCACAACTAGATGTATGTGAGCCTCTACTAGACACAACAACATATGGCCTATGGTAGTATGTCGTACTCATACATGGAGAACCCCATGCGAAGTGCAAGTTCTATTTTCAACCATGAACAATTCTAATACGAGATTCCGCACACTACGATGATACCGAACTTGCCAAAATACGACGGTACTACTGACCCAGATGACCACATCAAAAACTACAAGTGGATGATGACATCTCTTAAGATGGATCGTCGCTTCACCTGCACTTAATAGGAAATGCAAGCAAGTGGTTCAAGTCTCTGAGGCAAGGAAGTATCGCAAATTTTGAGCAGCTGAAATACCTTTTCCTCAACAACTTCATTCTGTTGAGAAAAGGAAAAATGGACGCCAACTCTATGATGGCGTGTAAGCAAAAAAAAATGAGAGTCGATTAGTGACTATTAAGATCGATTCATGCTAGCTACCTTGAATGTCCCAGGACATGAAGGGTTCCTGGTGACGGGCGCCTTCGCCCAACATCTGCTTCCTAGACCCGTATCTAAGAAGATGCAGGGGACAGTCCCCAAACCCAAGGACGAGCTCATGTTCCGTGTGGAAAAATACCTGAGACAAACCGAAGGGGAAGAGAGAAAGGAGGCCAATCTCAAAGTTGTAGCAAACACATACATCAATCAGGAGGAGGTGGCATCCGGCCAAGCTCAGCCTAGTAGGAGAGGCAAGACGACAACCAACAGAAACACAATTGCCACTCTAGACACATGTCGAGAAGGTACAGGTTGTTCAATAAAGATGACAACATAAATGGTTAGCAGATGTCCATACAATCAACAAAACTCCATCAAAGGACAGCAAGGACAAGACCAAGTTCTGTGAATATCACAAGATCAAAACTCTTGATACCACCGAATGCACGGTATTGAAAAGGGAGATAGACGAGAAACAACTAGATGGAAACATAGTTGACATAGCAAAAGAGCTCAGAGAAAAATTTGATGAGAATAAGTACCAGCCTAAAATTCAAAAGGATGCGGGGAAAGGACCATGAAAGGAGACCAGAGATACTTACTATCATCGGGGGCCGCCCATGCAACAACCACCAGAGCCAATACGCAAGCGCAATGACATACAATCAAAACATGCTTAACATAGCCTTTTCAATGAGTGATCCCAGACCATAACATTGGGATCCGAATGACCCATTGCACATCATAGGATTCATCAGCCAAAATTGTGTTAAGCATGTATCCATTGATAACGGAATCAGGGTCAACGCAATTTACGAGCACTGCCTTCAGCGGTTACCAATCGAGTGGAAAAAACACCTCCATCCACCACAGCATGGATCGCTAGTCGGGTTCACTGGTCATGGTATCTGGCCAACAGGAACAATCATGCTCCTATTTACATTAGTCATTCATGATAGGACAAGACAGGTAACAAGGGTACTCGAGTTCTCGGTTGTTGACTGCCAGTTGAACACAATATTCTACTGGGTCGGCCTATACTCTTTCAGTTACAAGCGATTCCGTTCACTCTCCATGGTATTCTCAAATTTAGCACAAGTGATGGGTCGGCTTCGGTCGTAGCAACCAGACCAGATAATGAACACAGTACCCAACAAGAGACCAAGCAAGAAACCAAATCGTGTCGAAGCAAAAGTTGCCAGAAGATGGAGAATCCACAGCGGAGATCAGCAACGACACAAAGATGGCCTAGCTAGAGCACGGAGCAAAAATCACAAAGCAAGGGAATGCCTACCCACGGGCAAGGGCAACAGTCTGGCCCGCAATCGATGGCTAAGCCATGCCCAGGCAAAGAACATTCCGGGACTTGAACCAGATCTTCACCAGTGTTAAAGATGAACCAAACCTACTTGGGATGAAGAAGCTAAGAGCCAGGAACAACAAAGATAGTGACGGAGTGTCACTCAATCTAACACGCAGGATTTCCTATAGAAGAGAACCAACCAGGGCCTCTAATGAATAAAATGAAACCCTAAATAATCGTGTGAAGCGCAAGATTGATAGGCACGCAGAAAAGCGCGGGTGGCGTTCTCACCCGACCAAAGGGAGGCGCTTCCCACGGTCGCAGCATGCACTGGGTCAAGAAGAAGGGAAAGTGTGAACGCCTGCAGAGCATGAACGGCGAAATTCAGCTCTTCCACACCGAGACTCGGTGGTGGAGACAAGAAGGAACCCCCAACATATCAAGAAACACTGGTAGAAGATGAGGAAAATATGCACCACCATGACGAGGTAGTCATAGCGGAGCACTCGACCAAAAATAAATCGGAGGCTGAGAAAAAGGAATATGGTCAAACTCTGCACAGGATAACCATACTCCAGGTATTGACGCGAAGACCGGGCTTGCGCTCTGATACTTGGACATTCAGAGTCTAATGTTCCATGTCTTTCCATTTTAAGAGTTAATATAATTTTCGTTTTGAAATAGCTTTCTAGAATTCTGTTTAACCAATTGCAAAAACACAAAGTAAAGGGATTGTGCATATGTTCCAAGTAGCAACAACGGCTGATCACCTATGCAAGGATGCAACCGTAGGTCATAAAGAATCATAATCTTTACCAAAAATTTGCTAATAACATCTCAAACTGAGAATGTATAAATCTTAAATTAATGGCGTAAAGAAAGGGGTACTAAAAAGATTCATAACCTTTCCTTAAAAATTAGATATTAAAAGGCCTTGAGGTGACGATATCGGCCAACATACAAGTAGATAAACCTCAAAGTATAGTCAAGAACATTGACCAACATTTCGCGACTTAACATAAAAACCGCGATTAAACATACAAGTCAGTGAAATATAAGTCAATAGTGGCAGGTTGTACGACGTCTGAAATGCACATTAACCGATCAACGCGAACCCTAGAAAAAAGGAGTGATCAGAAATGAATTATAGTAGAAATGTTGAAAAACCCTAGCCTAAAGATATCACAAGCCAATTCAAAATATATAAAAGGAAAAAAGAGCATTTCCATACCAAGTAAAAACAAAATACTCACCTCTTGGTCATTAACAACTAGTGTCTTTCACTACATATATAATACATGGGAATGCAGATACATTACGGAATGAACAGAAGGGTCAAAAAAAATCAGTCCTCAGAGTCCAAGGAAAAGCTTCCCGGACCCGGCCTACGACAAAACTGGCGGAAGCTGTCATAATCCAGCTCCCCCAAATGAAAGTGGACCGCAAAATCCGTCTCAGCAAGGGACGAAAAAGCAATATCCACCTCTTCGGCTCTTCTTGCGACACGGATAGGATTTGGGGCTTCAGGTTCAACAAAAATTATAGAATGACCAACTAACTGTTTCCCTTTTTCAAGCCAAAGAGCCTCACACATATTTTGAACACCTTGGATCCTGTTGGCAAATTATGCGCTCTCGATAACCTTATCAATTACTCGAACCACCCCCTTTCCAACATCCATTGCAAACTGCCCCGGGCAACAAAATCATCAACCCGGGCACGAGCCAATTGATGTTGGCACCTAACCAACTCACTCGCTAAAACACCTTTCTCCCGAGTGAGAGAACTCACTTGACTTTCGACTCTCTCCATTTGTCCTTCCAAAGTGGCCACATGATCTTCCAAAGTTACCTTCTCGCAGGCCACGATGCAATCTTGCTCAGACAGTACTCAACGCTCTGCCTCCGAATCACGGAGTTCCTCCCTCAAGATTGTAAAGAAACCTTGTAAGGTTTTTAACTGTGATTCATTTATGCCAGAGCGGCAAACCCGGTCAGCGACAACAACCATAAGGGCAGAAGCCTGAACAGCGGCATATCGAAGGTCACCGACCATACGAGTGCCCGATTGGCTCGAAAGCAACTTCATTGTGGCCGGTGGATGAGCACAACTACTCCACTCCTAGGTAGCGATGTCTTCCGACAGTAAGGAATCCATAATAACCGCCCATCCTAGAGCATAATCCTCGAAAGTCGAGCGGTGGGACGAAGTTCTCATTTTGTCAAACATGGAGGGCTTGTCTGATGGGGAAGAATCTCTTGACACACCCAGTGCACCCCCAAGCACGGAGTTGGAACCAGGATCAACTGAGAGTAAACCAATAAACGATGAAGGTGATGTCTTTAAAGAAATAGGCACCACTACTATCTCTTTCTGTCCATGCACAAAAAATTTATCGCCAAGAACATCCCCAATACCACCAAGAAGCTCGGGCACAAACATCGTGTTGCGCATCTTACGAGGACGGAGGCTTGTGTCATCGGATTCAGTCACTTCATCCAACGATAGCACCACGCACAAACTTTTTTTTTCGAAGAGGGGTAGTACCTTTTCCTGCTTGCACCCCCATAGGCAAATCGGAAGAATCAGAAGCCGAAAAACGAACTGGGGAAACGACCCCAACAACAAATGGGAAGGTGAGGCAGGTCCGCTAGAATGAAATCTTCCTAGTTCTCCCTAATGACAGTAATGTTTCCCAGCCGTTTGCCAAGAGTTAGGTTATCCCTGAACAGGTTGGGGGAGACGGTCCGGAATATCTCGTGTTTTCTAAAATCCATGCCCACAAGGTTTCAGTTAACCCAGAGCCATTGCCTCTGCCAATTTTTCATCGCAGTATCTTGTTCAGAGATCAACTGAAGAATGCTCCGCCTTTTCACTAGTGTGCAAACGCCAGATTTCATAGATGAATAGAAAAAGTAACTAAAAACCCAAAAAGTGGGTATACAACCCATAGATCGACAAATCAGTTCGAAACCTACAATCTTATTGACAGCACTTAGGGTTAATTCGTCAACAAAAAAGTCGTAGTGATGCACGATCATATCGAAAAAATCAGATGTCGGCAGGCGTAATCCCGCTTCGAATAGAGGAACCGGAACCCCCACTTTCCCTTGAAGACATTCATAAAATTATGACCCCTTTGCCGGAATCATCACACCATACTCCGGTAAGAAACCGAATCGATCTTGCAGAAGTTGGAATTCCTCTGTGGTAGGGACTCTGCCATAACGGTCCATCGTTAAGAACGGATGAATGATAGAAAAGAAAAATTCGTAAAATGCCTAAGTCAATACAACAAAAGCAACGAAAGGTGGTAAAGATGAAAGGTCTTGGATAAAGGGGGGATTTTAAAGGCAAAACTGGTGTCACGAACCGTATCACGATGGATCTGACACACATTGACGGTGCTGTCTAAAGTTTGTCAAAATGATAGAGATAATCTCAAACATACACGTGTTGTAATATAGGCTCGAACGGCAACGCTACCAAGGCAACGCGTACTCTTACAAGCCTAAGGGACTTGTTAACGGATCCCTCACGGAAAACATCAAAAAAGGAGAAGTCAAACTAACACCAAGCTTGTCCTGGTGAGAATCTGGTCATATCCAATCTGAGGCCAAGGTCGGGCCTTCGCCAACGCGGAGTCACCAGTATGAAGGTTAAGGGGCACAACTACGCCTTGCCCTCTTCTCCTAGAAATAACACCCTGACAAATGTGGGACCAATCAGAGAGTTCTACTTGCCCATCTGACGATAGCCACAATCATCATAATATCGAAGATTCTCCTCTAGCCAATAAGGCGACGAGGAAAAAAGGCGTGACAGGGGATCCTTCAATATGGATCTACCATGTCACGTCTCACGAGGGAAGGCTCAACATAATCAGTTAGGAGGCACGCGCCTCTCAATCAGGTATAAAAGTACCCTTCGTCCTCATGAAGAAGGGGACGAGAATCTTTTTCCTCAGATTTACCCTTTCTTCTCTCAGAATCCATTCTAACTTGATCGTCGGAGCTTCGTCCTGGGAATCCCTCCCGGACGTCAACTAACGATCACCATTCTCTTTTGAACTGTGATATCAGGAGAAGGAACCAACACGACTCTCACCCTCAATCTCAATTCAACTATCTCTGACATATCACTATATATATATATATATATATATATATATATATATATATATATATATATATATATATATATATATATATATATATATATATATATGTTAAGTTCAAATGAAACCATGAAATTTTATAATACGTGGGTGCAATCATACTCACTTATTTGGAGATAAAAAAAAATATTCCAAAATTCAAAATAAATGGAAAATTTGAATTTTTTTAATATTATTTTTTGTCATTTTTTTATTAAAAAATTAAAAATTAAATAGTTATTCTTTTTTGTAAAAAAAATATATGGAAAAAAGTTAAAATTTTTTTAATGAATTAATTGAGTTTACTGTTGACTGATCAATGTTTTTAAGTAACTAAAATTACTACAAATAGTTAATATAACAAATGTGATTAAAAATATATTATAGATGTATAATTTAATTTTACAAAAATTCCTGGTTGAAAATTTTTGAATACCCGTTTTTGATTTATTTTATTTTAAGCTAAGCTTTACAATATTATTGATAAAATTTATTATTGATAAAATATAATCAAAATATCATCCAACTTATTACATGTGTGAAAAACTATATCATTTTGAAAAGGGTTCTTTGAATATTTGAAAAGGGAAATGACATGAATGCCCTACGAACTTTTTAGGGTTTACCCATTGAGTCTCTAAAGTTTTTTTCGGGCTATATGGGTCCCTAAATTCGGATATGACATGCTATGTTAGTCCATGTCAACCTGTAATAGCCAGTTTAGTGACATTTTATACCAAAAAAACTCACATTGTGCCCCTATAAAGACCAAAAAAAAAGTTTGGGGATCAATTTATACCAAAAAAAACTCTCCTTCTTTTCTTTTAAAGCAGATTCACACTCAATTCGTACCCTCCCAAGAAATCGATCGCTGCTCTTCTTTCCGTCTTCACCCTCGATCGTCACACACACTCATCGAATATCACATCCCTCTTCCCCTTCTAAACAATTCTCGATCACAACCACCTTCCACTATTTTATTTGATTCGATTTTAGCTTTTCAAGGAATTGACCCCCTTCTTCCTTCTTCTCTATTCAAAATCGCACAATCTACCTCTCATTCTCCCTCCGAGTTGTAGGTTTGATGGATGTGTGGGTTCGATGAGGTTCACTGAGAGAACTGGAGTCAATCTCTTTTTTTCTTCGAATTGAGTGTGAATCCTCTTTTGAAGAAAAGGAGAGTTTCTTTGGTACGAATTGATCACCGAACTTTTTTTTTTGGCTTTATAGGGGTACAATGTGAGTTTTTTGGTCTAAAAGGTCACTGAACCGACTATCAAATGGTTAAAGGGACTAAAAGAACATGTTATATCCTATTTTAGGGACCCATAAAGCCCGACAAAAACTTTAGGAACTCAACGGGTAAACCATAGAAAGTTCGTTGGGCATTTGTGTCATTTTTCCATTTGAATTCAACCCGGTAGATATAGATTATCAATTATATCTTACCATATAATTCCTAGATTTATGGGATCTCTAATAACAAATTTAATTAGACATGTTTGATCCTATCTATGCCTCAAAACTCTCTTGCTTAGGTATCCTTTATCACAAAAGATTTCCGATCAAATTGTCCAATTTGAAAAAATTGTGTAATCGGCCTATAACTTTGTTATAGAAATCGCGAATACACCCGCCCATCGAAAGACAACACTAAGCGGTTAGGTATATATCATTTATCCCACTAGTGCATACAAGAGATGTGCGGGTGTTTTTCAAAAGGATTGCATAGATTTGAGGTTTGTAAAAAGGGTCTTTATATGTTTTATAATTCTAGTTTAAAAAACATATGATATCATGGTTATTACATGCATATAATAAACCATGATATCAATTTTCAAAAGAAAATCACTTTTAAAGGTTCTATATAAAAAGCTAGTATGTATATAATTTGACGTCAATTCAATTTTAATAACCGGTATTAAGTTTGAATGCATTTGAACCTTCTATATCTTTAATAAAACTTCTTTTTATTACTTATATATTTGGAGTTTGTATAAGTTACAAAAATCACCATTTTAAAACTTATAATAGAGTATTTCAAAATTTGTCGTTATTAACGATTTTATAAAACCGGGTTTTATTTTAAAATAATAACTTGTTACATCTTATGTCCAATTTTGAAAACTCAAACTCCATGTGATGTTTATTTTGTCCAAAATTATTTTTGCATGTGGAAAACTAATTTATCAACCATACATAATAATTGCACAAAAATAAACAACACAAACATGCATAAAAAGATATGTGCATAAACATAACCAACTAATGACATTTTTTATGAGTCAACACAAAAATCTCAAGTCCATTCCTAACGGGACATTTAAGGGGACGAAAAACTTCTTGTAACGTTGTTGAAGAAGCTCCCGATTGAGTAAGCACTCATTGCTTGCAAAAGATTAGAACAACTTATTGAATGCTAAAATTCAGAAACCATCGCAAAAATACCAACAATCCTTTATAAACAACATTAGCGACACGTTTCAGAAAATGTCACTGAAAATCCTGCACACCTTTTAGACTTGAAAATTGCTCTTTTGTCTTCCAAAAAAGGTTCCAACTTGATTTCTTGTTACATTTTTGTACAAATAAATTAATTCTAAAATGTAACATCCCGGAAATTCATAAGTATAGGTGAAGGGCTAAAAGTGTAAATAAGAAGGTCGACTCGGCGAGTCAATGGATAGACTCAACAAGTCGAATCGCGCTCGAGTCACGTGTTAAGTGACCAACTCGGCGAGTCGCATGGGTAGACTCGGCGAGTTGGTGCTGTATGGAGAAAACCCTAATTCCGGAGGTTGTGCCCTATATAAAGAACATAACATCCTTTCTTCAGCCTCCTTACCACCCTTGTGAGCTTACAACCCGAGAAATCGAGTGGAACTCCATTGATAGTGAAATTGGAGCTTTGGGAAAGGAAACCTTGAAAAGGGAACTTGAAGGCTAAGGGATTTCAGCAAGGGAGTGATATAGATCCGAGGTCTACTTCAGTGGGAGCTTGCATTTGAGGTAATAATCTGTTCTTGAGCTTTTGTGCACCTAGATCTATCAATTGTGGGGTTTTGGGGCATAAATGAGGTCCATCTCGAGTTTGGTGTAAGATCTGGGGTTGCTACCTCAGATCTAGGTTGTTAATGACCCAAAAAGCCTTAAAGTCTATGCCCAAGAGTTGTTGGTGAAGTTCTTTTGTCCCAAACCTTAGCCCAAGAGTGTTGTGTGCTTAGATCTCTTTGGATTCACGTAAAGTTTGCTACTTTACGTGATGGGTGGGTTGTAGAAGGGTAGATCTATGGATTGGAGCCCCTGCATGGCTTAGAAAGCCACTGTATGGGTTAAGAACTACAGGTACTCGGCGAGTCACATGGGTGTACTCGGCGAGTTGGATGAAGATGGACAGGGACTCGACGAGTTGGAAGAACAACTCGGCGAGTATGTTGAATGTTGCCTTGGACTCGGCGAGTCTGTTCTTGGACTCAGAAAGTCGGGTCGTGAATTCCTAATCTTTTGGTTGAGCTGTGAATCGGTGAGTCGAGGGACGAATCGGTGAGTTGAGCGAGAAAGGACTCAGAGTTGGTTGGACTCGGTGAGTCTTGAGACGAATCGACGAGTTGATTCGTGGATTGGGAGTTTCTGAGTTTAGGGACTCGACGAGTCGATGGGTTGACTCAGCGAGTAGGGTCAACCAGGAAGATTGACTTTGACTGAGGACTTTGAATTGGACCAAGGGTTGACCAGTTGACTTCTAGGGGTATTTTGGTTGTTATTGGTATTTATTGGTTTCGATGATTCAGTGGTGGAGTTCGTGACGGTGGTCGGAGCAGCGTGATCTTGTTCGTCAGTCGGCAGTAGCGGGTGAGTCTTCTCACTATACTTTACCTTGAGTAGGTAACCAGAGTTATGTGATAGAGTATCTTATATGCTATATATGCTATGTGTAGCACTACATTGTTTCTATGTGATTTATGCTGTGTGTATATCAGAGTTATGACCAGAAGGTCCACAGAGCTAGGACCATAGGGTCCCTAGAGTTAGGATTAGAGTTATGTGCCAGTGTATTGTATGTTATTTATGTTATGAGATTTGTTGTGATATGTGATATGCATGATTCAGAGTTATCAGAGTTAGGACCCTCGGGACCATAGAGTTAGGGCCAGAGGGCCCATAAAGAGTTGGGACTGGAGGGTCCCACTGAGACACGCTGACCAGAAGGTCAACAAAGCTATAGCCTTGACTAGCTAATATGGGTTAGAGTGGTATTTTGGGGGATTCACTAAGCTTCGTGCTTACAGTGTTCTGTGTTATGTGTTTCAGGTTTCTCAGGTTCACATGGACGGCACCGGCTCGATTGTACACACTAGGGGAAATGTTTGTTTTAAGGATCCTGGTATATTAATTGATTGAACAAAAGAGTTATGAATTGTAACTTAAACAAATGGGATTTTTATGAAAAATGTTAAGAAGATAAGCGATTTTAAATGAAAATTTTGTTTGAAAAATTACAGTGTTACATAAAAACTAATATATTACTTTACAAAACTAAACAAGAAAAACTAATCTATTTAATTATTACAACCATTTTATAAAACAACCAACACAACAACATAACAAACATAATGGTCCTTGTCTAGTTTATGCACATCATATTACATCAACATACACATAAAACAAACTTTGTTTTTCTAAGACAACTTTAAATGACAAAAGATGCATGAAACTTGTGTCATATAAAATAACAAAAAAAAGTTGTCATAAAAAATATGTATGAACTTATTTTTATACAAAAACAAGTTATCCATATTCTCCAAAAACTAAGATTTCCGAAAATCAAAAAAAATCTAGCCAAACTTGCAAGGTGGCTCTGATACCAATTGTTGGGTTTTAGTTCAAAAATAGTTTCATAAACAAGAAAAATATGGCAACGGAAGACTTTAACTTTTGAAATACATAAACATTTTATACCCACCAAGGATCTTCTTGAAAGTTATAGAAATATTAAACACCAACCAAAAGAAGGATGAATAAATAACAACCTTTGTAGTTCTTTGGGTCCTCTTGGGAGGCTTGGAAGTTAATGAAGAATGTGGAACCTCTGAGACACCAACAATGATTCAACTTGATGTAGATGCTAGTCCAAAACTCTTAAACTCTTAGGGTTGAAGTTCATAACCAATATGAACTTCAAGAGAGAAAAAGATATGCAAGTAATCTTTAAGAACTCAAAGCAAGGAAGAGATGGAGAGTCTCCTAGAGAGCTCTCGACAATAAGAATGGAGGAAGGAATGGTGCACTAATTCAAGAGTGCAAGCCTCTTATTTTTATGCATAAAGTGAAGGTATTAACCATTAGTCCTTAGCACTTTAAGCAACCTTGTTCCTATTGTCATGAGTGTGTCCATGCATGATTAATACTTTTTATTAAACAATTCAAAAGCCCATACTCCTCCTCTAGCCTTCAACTTTCGGCCATGTTGAGGAAAAAGAGAAGATTATGTTTGAATTTTATAAACTCAAAGTTTATAAAATATAAATTTTGTCTTTTAGGAAAAAGTCAAACTATTCCAATAGTTTGTACATGACTGATAAATCATACCATGTGATATATTATGTTACTTGCTAATGAAAATTATTATTTCCTAGAAATAAATAATTTCCTTTTTAATTATAAGAGTTTTAATGAGTATTTATTAAAATCAATTTCTAATAAATAATCAATTGTATCAAGTTGTTGTTAGTGTGACCCATTAGTATGATATCACTTTAATATGACTATTGAGCATACTAGACCTTTCAACGTGATCACTTCGTGATGAGGCGAGCCTCATGATTTTCGACAGTCACGCATGGCACCACAATTTGAGGTTCTGGGAGATCATTTTCAGGGAGCTTTATATAGAGTTCCTTTTTACTGTACTGTTCAACCGGGAGACCAGGATTTGGTCAGATAGCTCAACCTTGTCTTTCAAGCTAGGTGGAGTTGTCCGTTGTAACACTCCAGTCTAGGTATTCCATGTTAGCCCTTGAAGTATTTCCTTTTGCAAATGAGAACCTTCCTTACGCTGGGCGTACATATGTGTACGCTTGGCGTACGCTTGAGCATGCATCACGAAGCTGAGGCTCGTATGTGGGGCGTACGAGGCCAGAGACCAAAAACCCTAATTTCATGACTTGCACCCTATTTAAACAACCTTATATCATTTGGACCAAACCCTAATGAGCCTCCATAGCCCCTTTTGTCCTTAAACCCATTATTTGCAAGAAAGTATGAGATTTGAGATTAAAGGTGTGTTAGTGGCCTTTTTAGAGGGTGTACAAGAAGAAGAAGGTGGTGTTCAAGTCTTGATCAAGGAAGTAGCCTTTGGATCCTGCATCTAGAGTATCTTGGAGAGCTTTTGAAGGTAAAAAGCTTGCATCTTGTCTATCCTCCTTACTTGTTTATTTAGGGTTTTCTTGAGTCCACTTTTGAGTCCATAAATCATCTCTTAGGAGTTTAGGCAACTCTAGAGGTTAGGAAGGTTAGATCTGAGTCTCTTGGACTTGTTTATAGTATACAGATGTAAACTTGATGTCTTCAATGGCTCCATGCATGATGTAAGACCATTGGAAAGGTCTTAATGAGGTAAATTGAGTTGTTTGGATATTATATAGCATGCAAAGTCATAAAGTTGTCAACTTTATGCCTTCGAACCATTAAATCGACTCATATCTAGATTTAGACGTTGAGATCTCAAAATTTAAGCACTTAATGGACTTCCGTGCATGATCATTTTGTACGTTAGGCGTACTATTTTGTACGTTGGGTGTACTGCCCCTTAGCCTAGTACGCTAAGCGTACAAAGGAAGTACATTGGGTGTACGCTATTAGGAAGCTTTGGGCCTTAGGAGAACTTCAGACCTTTGGGCCCTAATTGTTTTGGTCCTGGACTAGCTGCTGTTTGGGCCTAAAATTATCTTTGGGCCAATGTGGGTATGTTTGGCCCCATTGGGCCTTGTGGCCTAATATAGAATTGGACTTTGATGCTAGGCCTATTAGTGAAGGAATGACCTTTGGGCCATTATGGAGGGACTTGGACTTAGAATTTTGGGCTCTTTGATTAGGATTGAGTTATAATGCTAATTAGGGTATGTGTATATTTGTTCAGTGTAAGACTTTGGCTGGTAGTTGAGCAATGATTGTTTTCAGCAGACTGAGGTGAGTCTTCTCACTATACCAATGGGTCGAAGGCACCAATGTCGGCCCATTACTTGATACGAGATTTTAATAGTTGAATATGCAATGGTTTTGTGATTTGATATGTATTGACTAATGTGAAGACCATGGGGGAGCCCATGGAACTTGGTAAGACCATGAGGGGTAGCCCATGGCATTCCAGATGAAGACTACGGAGGGAGTCCATGGAAAATCTATGTATATATGAGCATGGCATTAGTTGGTTATGTGTTTTGTGCATTTTGGGAAACTCACTAAGTGTGTGCTTATTGTTTTGTTGGGTGTTTCAAGTACTCCTGGTTCTAAGGGCAAGGCCCAGCTTGATGGTGCAGCATGCACTCTCCAGTATTTCTGCACTTGTTTTGGATACTCTGATCTTTTGAGCAATATGTTATGTAATGGAATTTTGGAAAAACAATTATGAATGAAATTTCTGATTGTTAAATGAAAATTTTTATTTTAATTTTTGGGTTGTTACAAGTTGGTATCAGAGCCTTGGTTTGAGGGATTCAGACATACTCTCAGATATGTCAAAACTCAAACCGAGGAAATGGTAAACCTTTTTCAAAAAGAAACCAAGAGTTAAAGTTTTTCTTGAAAATGGTTTTCTTAAGTAAAAGGGGGATAGTACATTACACGTAATCGGCCGAGCTCAAGTAAGTGTTCCCAATATTAGCCATGCTATAGTTATATTTTGAAAATTGATTTTGAATTGATTATTTGCTAAGTGTATGCTTTCCAAGTGGTATATGTCTAGGATTGCATAGCCTTGGAATGATGGATTATGCCTTATTCTTATTCCTTGTTTGGTTGTGGTTTATGGTAGAAGCTTTATTTGACAATCTATGTGATTCTATTTGTGTATAAGTTGCATGCATAGGGAAACCTACTATGATTGACTTAAGTTTCTAGTTCGATGAGGATTGAGAAATCCTAGAATAGCCTAGGATTTGAGTTTGTGTTGTATTATGTGGGTCATATTATTTGTGGTTGGGTGAATTAGAGACATCAAGTATGGCACCGGGGAAGGTACAGGTAGGTGTGGAAGGTAGTATTGGGACCCATACTACAGCAAGCACAGGACCTGTACCCAAAACAAGGTCAGACCTGGAAGCTCTAAGGAGTCTGGTGGGGAGAAATTGCTTCGAACTTCCTTATCAATTGCTACTTATGTTGTATTTTCAGTTGAGGATGGTGATGATTACATGAGGAGATTCAGGTGCAGGATCAGGATTCAGATCAAGTTCAGGATCAGGATTAAGATTAGGTTCAGGCTCTCATGTGGAGCCCAATGCTGAGAGGCTGCAAGATCTTATCACGGCTGAGGTTACTCGTGGCATCCTTGACACTACCCGGTGATCTTTGTTATCGTCAAGGAGGGGATCATGGAGATTATGAGGAGCGGCTCAGGTCCTTTCGAGCCAAGATTGTTGTGGGTCTGATTCAAACTCGAACTCCCTCATTTTGGGAGTTCAAGGCGTGCGGTGCGCCTAGGTTCTTTGGGGTTAGGGACCCCATCACGAGTCGTCATTGGGTTGCAGACATGGAGAATGCCTAGCGCACGAGCTTTTTCCTCGAGGTTGAAAAGGTAGGGTTTGCATCCTGTATGCAAAGGAATCGGGTGTAAGATTGGTGGTAGGAGGTTACCCGCAAGGTGGGATCAGCGGGTGTGGTTGAGATGTCTTGGGAGGAGTTTGTATAGAGATTTGATCTAGAGTTTGCCCCAGCCATTGAGGTGTAGCGTCTGGTGAGGGAGTTTCAGGATCTTCAGCAGACGACAGAGACTATGGTGGAGATCACCCCTAAGTTTAGAGAGAGGGCACTATTGGTTCTACAGTACACTGTGAATGAGGAGATGAAGAAGATGAGGTATCACTACATGCTGAGGGATGATATCTACGAGTTTGTGAGATTTTCGTGGTGCAAAACCCTGAATGACATGGTGGAGAAGGCTCAGGAACGGGAAATTTAGTTGGAGCTCCGGACGAAGCGGAAGTCGGATTAGGTTCAGGCAGCAGTGGGTCAGACTAAGAAGCCTAAGACCTTTGATCCTCACAGTCGGGGTCGCTGTGCCAAGTGCGGCAAGCCGCACAGTAGAGGCTGTTTCTCAGTAGGCTCGACAATTTATGCTTGTTGCCAGCCGGGCCACAAAAGCACGGATTGCCCCAAGAAGGGCTTAATTTGTTTTCACTGCAACCAGACCGACCATAAAAAAGCCAATTATCCGAGGTTGATTGGAGGAGCAATGGTGGCACCTGCGCCCGCTACAATGAGGATTACTGATGGCCACCCGATCAAGATAGAGGCTCCTGCGGTGAAGAGCCATGCATTTCAGCTGGCCACATAGGAGGCGCAAGCAACGCTGGACGTCATGACTGGTATGTTATCTATTTCTATATTATTTATTTTATTGTTATGCTCATGTTGTTATGATCTTGTATAGGGACCTTTTTGGTCAATGGATTGTCATCTCATGTTCTCTTTGATTCGGGGGCTACACGATCATTTGTATCTCTTGCACTTAACAATAAGTTCCGAGATGCTCCAGGGACTTTGGATTCCCCACCTAAGGTGGAGATTGCAGATGACCGTACCGTGAGTGCTGCGAGGGTATTTCGGAGGAATGTTCTGAATATGTTCGGCAAGAGGTTTCCTATTGATTTAGTTCTGATTCCTTTGAGAGGATTGAAAGTAATCATCGGAATGGACTGGTTGGGCCCAATGGGACCATGATAGATTGTGAGCGTCAGCTGGTGAGAGTTCGAACCCCAAGTGGAGGAGATAAGGTTATCCATGGAGAAAGAGCCTCGCATGGGCCAACCATCCGTTCGGCTGCGAGGGCTAGGAGACTTCTTCAGTAGGGTTGTTCTGGGTTTCTAGCTTATGTCTTCGTTTCAAGGGTGGAGGCCACGTTAAAGATGAGCAGGGTATCTATTGTGTGAGATTTTCCCGATGTTTTTCCAAAGTAATTGCCTGGGATGCCTCCCGAGAGGCAAGTAGAGTTTTGGATTGATTTGATGCATGGTGCGGCTCCGATAGCCAAGGCGTCGTATCGTCTAGATCGCTAAGGCTAAAAAGTATTTTATCTCAAATTCACTTTTTACGACCCTCGGTGTCGTGCCGGTTTTGCCGCAAAACTTCGACAGGTCATAACTTGTTCGTTATAACTCAGATTTTGGCATTCTTTATATCTTCGGATTCCTTGTCACGACCACTAAAACTTTCTTCATAGATATTTGATTTATCTATTATTTTATTTTTTACGCTTATTTTCATTCTTAATTTATATATCTTATAAATAAGTATAATGCACATAAAATCACATAGTTCACATAATATTCAAGTAATTCCTCTTTATTACTTCAAAGTATGTTACAATTGTTGATCCTAACTATTACATTATCATGCTAATGCTTAGCCTAGAAACACGGACGTTACATGTTGATCTTCTAAAAACTTATTTAGAGCAGTTGATGTTGTACAAGAACTGGTAGGAATGCCTTGAATGACCCCAACTTCATCCCAAATTATGCTTAATTTGGTGCAATAGGAAGAAAATTCATCGTATCCTTGTGAGATAGAATAAATATGTTGAATTTGATACTATAAAGCGTCATCATATTGATCATATCTATGATTCAGTTCATTCCAAATTTCTCTAGCAGATTAAAGAAATAATAGACTATTTTACTATTTTTATGTAACAAGTGTTGGTGATTTTATATCACTAATGTTATTTAAGTGTAATGGGCTTAATTTATTGATCAATGTCACTTTGACAATTATTGAACAAATCGGTATCGTGCAAAGTGCACATTTGTTTAATTTTGTCTTTGTTGAAAGTATATTGCTATTTAGGGGCGAAGCCCCTGAACCGAAGGGGGTCTGGGGGCAGCACCCCTGGGAGCAGGGTCCAAGGGACGGCAGCCCTTAGCGGGGTCCAAGGGGGAGAGCCCTTGGCTAGGGTCGAACTGTTGTTGGTACACTTCTTTTTCATAACATATTGAACAGTCTCTCTTTTGTTTTCTCAATTTTCCGAGTCTTATCCGATTAAAGATTGGGAGTACCACCCAAATACTTTAATCTGAAAGTGTTTAACATGATTCTTAGAATTTTCAAGTCTTTCTATACCCAAATTTCTAACAACAAGTTGAGAATCCAGCTGATTACCATGGAATTAGCACGCAACCAGGTTGAGTAGTTCGAATTGGTTGTTGCATGTGCAACAATGGTGTCATCCACGAATCCGAGCTTGTTTTTAGCAACCAACGAGATCATCATTGATCGTTTCCGAGAGTTGAATCCAACTCCATTAAAAGGAGTAGAAATTAGAATCAAACTAGGATTATTAAAAGAAGCTATGAAATATGGACTTGAATGACAAGGATCTCATGAATTAGTATATGAAGAAGTGAATGGAGCAGATGTAGACATTTCAAAAATGATGAATCAATGAAATGATTAAAAAGATGATGAAAAAAAAGATCAAAAATCGAGTTGAATTGAAATTAGAATTGATTTAGATCGTAAAAACCAAGTCTAATATCATGTTGTAAAACTATATATATATATATATATATATATATATATATATATATATA
The DNA here is from genome assembly GCF_002870075.4 of Lactuca sativa. Taxonomy (NCBI): domain Eukaryota; kingdom Viridiplantae; phylum Streptophyta; class Magnoliopsida; order Asterales; family Asteraceae; genus Lactuca; species Lactuca sativa. The sequence goes on along the minus strand of NC_056630.2, from coordinate 29,181,513 downwards.
TATATATATATATATATATATATATATATATATATATATATATATATATATATACAGAGAGAGACAGAGAGAGAGAGAAAGAAAGATGACTAAAGGGGTGTTTGGCTTAGCTTTTCAAAGCCAAAAGTTTTTTTTGGAAAAGAAAAAAAAAAAAGGAAAAGATGTTTGGCAAAACTAGTTTTAAAAGCTACTTTTCAAGTTTTTATATAGACTAAACTGCATAAATAGTGCTTGTGGTTTGCTTAAAATTGCCATTTTGGTCCAAAAAAATTTGGACTAGCACCAGAGGTCCAAACTTTTTATTTTGTTGTAAGTTTGGTCCAATTTGCTATGAACTTTTTCATAATGACGAATTTGCCCTTGCTTTTTTTCAGTTTTTTTATTCTTTAAAGATTTTTTCTAATTAAAAGAAAAATAAGAAAGAAAAATTTTCTTTTTATTTTATTATTATAATTTTTTATAACAGAAAAAAATGCAAACTCTCTCTCTCTCCCTCTCTCTCTCTCTCTCTCTCTCTCTCTCTCTCTCTCTCTCTCTCTCTCTCTCTTCCCCCCCCCCTCTCTCTATTCTCCCCTAAAAATTAACCCATCCAACTTATCTTCTTCCTGCCACTCTTGTTCTTGATACCATTCCATACTACCAAATGCTCGTCATTGCCACCTGCTTGATGTAAAACTCCACCCAATAACCTTCATTCTTGTTTTCGCCAACATGTCGCCTCCTCTTCCATTGTTGTGAACCACCATTGACGGAACCACCATTAATGGAACCCTAGCCATCGTTCACCCATTACAGTCGCTATCTCTTAGCCGAAACAAGATCTGCACTACCGTCGGGTAAGAACAGAGATGAAGGTCGAGGTCGCCTGAGCCACACCAAACCCTAGGGTCATCGCCATATTCAGATCAAGAAAGGCGAATCTCCATCATGGCGCTGTTAGGGTTCTAACACAACTGATTTGTTGAGACAGTCAATGAGTTTCAAATCAGCGTATATGAGGATAATAGGTTATCGTCGGTGGTCAGTTTAAGACGGGCGACGACGGTCCTGATATGTTGGGCGGCGTCGGCTGAGTTCTACACATTTAGGGTTATTAAGAGATGACAGAAAGAGAAAGAGATGGACACGATGGGGGAGGTGGTTGATTCTTACCATTTAGAGCACCAAGTATTCAGCACGAGAGAGAGAGAGAGAGAGAGAGAGAGAGAGAGAGATAGATAGATAGATAGATAGATAGATAGATAGATAGATAGATAGAAGAGAGAGAGAGAGAGAGAGAGAGAGAGAGAGAGAGAGAGAGTTTGTATTTTTTCTGTTATAAAAAATTATAAAAATAAAATAAAAAACGAAAATTTTCTTTTTTAATTTTCTTTTAATCAGAAAAATTTTTAAATAATAAAAAAACTAAAAAAGAAAATAAGCAAGGCAAATTCGTCCTTATGGAAAAGTCCATAGCAAATTGGACCAAACTAGCAACAAAATGAAAAGTTTGGACCTCTGGTGCTAGTCCAAACCTTTTTGGACCAAAGTGACCATTTTGAGCAAACCACAGGACCATTTGTGCAGTTTATTCTTTTATATAAGGAAAATGAATTTTTTTGAAAAGTTAAGAAATCCTGATTTTTTGTAACTTTTCCAAAAATGACTTTTGGACTGTGAAAAATTAAGTCAAACACACCCTAAGTTTCAACATCTTCTCATTAAATTAGAAAATAAAAAAGATTACATGAATATATATCATAGAAAAGATGACAAATAACTAACTAAATAGCTAACTAACTAACTCGCTTTAATAATAAATCTTATAAAAAAAATAATCAAATATATACATATAACATAATTTATTACTCTTATATTATTAACTTTTTTTACTATACCTGAGCAGGTATTTGCTCCTTTGAAGGTAACTTGGCATGGACATTCTCTAGCATCAAGATACATGACTTTTAATACAGATTATAAAGAGTTTTCATTTTTACTCTTTAGAGCTTATTGTTTATTAAAAGTAAATATGTATTAGAAAATACTGTAGGGTCCATGACTCCATGTGAGAATTCAAGCATTCAAGAAGCCACCGGAGGCCATGTGTGTGAATTCAAGTATTCAACCCGGTGTTTTCATAAATTGACATGAACAATCTTTGATCGATTGCAGTCCTATAAGGAAACTCGTACCTTGACCGATAATTAAAAGTCGAATGCGTTGTTTTTTTAAAAAAAAAAAACAAAAAAACAAAAAAAAACAAAAAAACAAAAAAAACAAAAAAAACAAAAAAAAAAAAAAAAAAATCTACTTTATGTATTATATATAAATTTAAAAATCAATTATTATGGGATACTTAAGAAACTGTTATCTTTGATTTCCACCTCTATACCGTACCAGTTATGGAAGGTCAAATTTTAATTTCACTCATTTGGTCCATTTTATTTTGTTCAAATATTTTTTACAAGCCCATCCCAAAATTAATTACATTTTATCTTTACAAATTTTATTTTTTTAACAACTTTGTTTAAAACTTTTTAGAAGTTTTTTACTATATTTACACTTTCTTACCATTTTTTTACGATTTAACCCACCTATTTTACAATGTTTTTTTACTTACCTTTTCACATTAAACGTAAAAAAATGTAAGTAAAAACGCATAAAATAAAAGTTCCAATAAGTACATTAAATATGAAAAAGAAATATTTAGGAAAATTATAAAGAAAAATAGAAATTGATAAAAAAAAATTTGAAAGTATTAAAAAGTTCAAAAAATTATTAAAAAAAAAAAAAAAAAAAAAAAAAAAAAAAAAAAAAAAATTGTAGAAAAATTTTATAAAAAATTGTAAAAAGTGATTATACGATTGCAAAACAAAGGTTGTAAAAACTTATTAAAAAAAGTTAGATAAAAAGGTTGAACAAAATGTTTTTCTTAAAAAAAAGATTTGGCAAAATTCCAGAAATAACAAAAAAAATGGTGGTTTTGAAGAAAATGACCATGTAAATGAGGGTTTTGGAAAATGACCAAAGGTTCTGCAGAGCACCTACTTCTGATCCATTAAAGTCTTTGTGGATCCTCTACAGCTCTGCGGAATTATGATTTTTTTAATTTGTTTAATTTTTTTTTTCTTTTTTTCATTTTTTTGCGTTCATTTTCGTTTATTAATATTAACTTTTTTAAATACACTAATACAAACCAAATACATATAAATAACGTAATACAAACCATACTTTAGAAAACATAAGCATACAACCTTCATAATAAACATACTTTGAAATAAACTTCATTCATTCAAATCGAACCACGAAAACTTTGATCTGTTTTCGTATTCCGTCCATGGGTTTTCTAGTAGTTTGTGTCCCTAGGTTTATTGCCGCTTGCGTCCATTGGTTATCTGGCTCTTGCTGCCATTGGTACTTGGTGCAACCCTGTCATTGGTTATGTGGCTCTTCCTGTGGTTGGTATTCGGTCTCTTGCGTCCATTTGTTATGTGGCTCCTGTTGCCATTGATGTTCGGTCTGTTATGTCCATTGGTTGTCTGGCTGTTGTTGTCATTGTTGTTCGGCATGTTGTGTCCATTGGTTCTTTGGCTCATGTTGCCATTGGTTTTCAGTCGCTTGTGTCAGTTCCTCTTCTGTCGCTTTTGTCCCACTCCCTAACGCCCCAGTACGTTTTTTCTTTTACTTTGGTTCTTTGGAACGATTTCCTTACTCGTCCTTGCATTGTGAGTGGTGCTATGGCATCTACTACACCTTCTTATTTTTGGTTCCTCATCTTGAGAGGGAATACGATTGGTGTTTTTTGGTCTACTGGCTTGACGTATTTCCATCACAGGAGGGTTAACAACCATAAGGTCATCTGGAACCTCCAAATCACTACGTTCTGAAAGACGGTATACGGCTTGCCCGTACGTTCTTCGATATGTTTTAATTTTATAAGCATCTATAGCCATAAGCCCACAGTGATCATTTTTCAATTGGGTTAAAACCATTATCACATGACCACATGGCAAACCAGTTAGTTGCTAATATCTGCAAGAACAAGTCTTTTGCCTCAAATTCACTATGTCGTCACTTTTGAAGTCATACACTTGATATGTTGTATTCTCAACACCAGATACCAACCATCCTTGAATCCCCTCTTTATTTTTTTAACCTTATCTTCAGCCCACTTCGTAAGTATTGTTGTACTTTTTCTGTTAAAGCAAACATATATTAATATATATGAAATTTATCATATAATTTAAAATTAAACATTATTATATCTGCAGCCATTCGCCATTTGTAAAACCACTTCTGCATAAGTGCGCGAAAGAACTCAAGAAGTGGTAATATAGGCAACTTCCTTGCTTTATTTGATACAACATTCATGGACTCCACACTATTTGAGGTCATATAATCATACCTCGTGGTAGGGCAATACGATGTGGTCCATTTCTCACATGGAATTTGACTGAGATATGTCGCTACATCATCTCTTATATTACGAAGTCTCCCCCAATAGAATTCAAACTCGGTGGTTTTGTAAGCTTTTACCAGCTTCCAAAACAAAATTGTTGTTTTTTTTTTCCAACTGTGTGGACTATGTTTCCTATTAGATGAAAACCATACAATCCATGTTGAGCATTTGGAAAAACATTTTGAATACTTACAGTAACTGCGGGTGCCATATCTGTGACCTTTGTCAGACCTTCCACATCACCAATGCATTCATGTAGTATTTCAAGAAACCATGTCCAAGAATCCGTAGTCTCTTTTGGGCATATTCCATACCCAATAGGCAAGATCTTATTGTTGCCATCCATGGCTACTGAATGCAAGATGGTGCCTTTGTACTTTCCCTTCAAATGAGCACCATCCATAATAATAACTTTTCTACAACACTCTCTAAAACTGAAATTGTTTCTTTCATATAGGTTAAAGCAACGAATGGGGATACATTCCTTGCAGGAGAGGACTTTGAAAACATAATGCTAGAGTTTATCGTGAGTGAGTTCAAAAGAACAGAAGGAATTGACATGTCAAAAGACTGTCTTGCCCTTAAAATACTAAGGGAAGCAGCCGAGAAAGCCAAGATTGAGCTCTCTTCTACAACCAAACATACATCAACCTTCCATTTATCACAGCTAATGCATCTGATGCTAAAACTATGCGAAGGATGCTAGAATCACAACAAAAGAGGTTGATGAAGTTCTTCTGGCGGGTTGGAATGACACGTGTCCCTAAAGATTAAGAGGTTGTTACTGAAATATTTAGGAAGACTCCACGTAAATGAGTGAATCCTGATGAAGCAATTGCCATGGGAGCAGCAATTCAGGTGGAATTCTGAGAGGTGATCTTAAGGAGTTGCTTCTTCTTGAAGTTACTCCTCTTTCTCTTGGGATTGAACACTTGGTAAGACTTTCTCCACCAAAGTAGCCTTGTAATCAATCTTTATACGTAACTATTCATTTAGATATATAGAACATAGGTATTTTGGTCTTTTATTAAAAAAGAATGCAACTGAATTTCACCCATCTATACAGCAAGTTAACCCAAATACACCATGGAATGTAATCTTGAATTCTGGTTCTGTCGGAATCCACTCTTTTAGATTCCACAGCAGCAGACAACTAAACCTAAGTGGGAATCAAAGTCTGACTAAGAAAACGGGAAATGGCATCCACAACAAACTTTGAACTCATATACATCGATGGGTCTGAAATATGTGCACAAGATCTATCACACACCTACCAAAGTTTATGTGACTCATTTGGAAATTAAATCGAATAAAATCAATCTCTTATTTAATCATATTAATCAGATTTATATTTTGCCTAAATATCAGCCTATTATTTATCACTTTCAGAATTCAAATTTGAAACATATAATCACAAATACCCGATTCTTTCTTCCACTGAAAAAGAGCATTAATCTTTTCTTTTCAACAACTTCCCACTTGTGTATCATCTTCAACAATAATCATCTGCAAATCAAACAGGTAAGTTTCTAGATAAACATAATCATGTTGTGTTCAAAAAAACTAAAAATCAACATCAGTTAATGTTGTGTTACCTTCATTCATGTTGTCGTCCAACACCCAATACTCCATAACTTTGGTTGAACTTCAGAATGAGCGACTGAAATCGGATTATACTCGATGTATATTTTAGCCGGAGCAAAGGTAGTCGGAGGTGGAAGAATTTTCTCTGTCACGAATGATTTTAGGGTAAAAGTTGAATTGGGTGTGTTGCGAGAAAGGGAGTGGATACAAGTGAAAGTCAATTGCTTATTTGGTAAATGAAAGTCACCATTGTTTTATACATCTAATATTCAAACTGAATACATGGAGTATATTTTTATTTTCATATTTTTATATTAATTTGTTTACAAAATATCAACCAATGTAATTGATCTATCTCATAATAAATGAATTTACACATAAACGTTTTTCTTAGTTATTTTCTAACTAATATATTCATAATATTTTCTAACTAATATGAATATTAACGTTTGATTATTTATATACTCATTAGAATGTTATTATTCTATTATAAATTTATATTTGTGTATTTTTGTAGTAAATTCTAATTTTAATTTTAACATGTAACTATTAATTGCTGAATAACGACATAAAGTTGTGGATAAAAAATTCAATCCAGAATAATAACATAAAAATAGTATTTTTATGTTCTCACGCTATTTATTGGTTTAATAAATGAATATATATATATATATATATATATATATATATATATATATATATATATATATATATATATATATATATATATATATAGTTTTAATCTCTTTTTGTCAAGTGTTATTCTAATACAACTCTTCATTAATATTATGTCATGTAGATATATTAGGCAACTTATTTCAAAATTCAAATTTATATTTTCTAATTATATGTTAAATTTGAAGTTATAATAACTTTAAAATTTTGATATATCTCTTAATTAATAATTTAATTAAAATAATTGATTAATAATTATAAATTTTTATTATGAAATTTTAATTAATATTATAACACGTGGTTCCCACCGGTTATTTACCAATTTTAATTTACTTCACTTATTGGTGTTGTTTTATTTTTACAGTAAATTTAATATTTCATTATATTATATCGTAACGTGTTTTTATTCACAAATAAAAACTATATAATATATATTGAAAATTAATTATACATACTTATTTGAATCAACGATTTTAACTTTACATAACTATATAAAATAGTTATACATTAATAATTTAATTATATTATTTGATTAATAATTACGACATTTTAGTATGAAAATATAATTAAGTTCGCACTTATGGTTCCAACGAGTTATACACTATTTATATATAAAGTATTTTATACAATTAACCCATTTACTAAATTATGAACAAAGTGTTTTGTGTGGGTATATGAAATATATGGTTCTATCTCTACTACAATTTGGGGATGTCAAAAAGTCCCGTGGGACCCCGAACCCGTGGGGCTCCGATCCTGAATGTGGAATATTTGTTTAAAAAATCGGGGACGGAGGCGGGGACAATGTTAAACCCCATTTTAGTTTCGGGGGCGATGGCGGGGGTTGATAGTCCCGTCCCGAACCCCCAATGGGGACCCTGTTAATATATTATTTATATTAATATATATTAATTATAAAAATATAATAAATAATAGCAATGATTTTGAACTTTTAAAATTCTATTAAATTTCATGTTTTTAAGTTTATAGTATAACGTTTTTAAGATGTTATAATATTATTATTTTAAATATATAAACTTATGTTATAAGTAACTATTTTTATCCAAAATGGTTTCTTTTAGCTCAAAAAATAACTTCTTTTAACCTAAACAACACATTCATTCGCCCAAAAAAAAGTCAACTCAAACGGGGGGGTGGGGAAACGGGGGCGGGGGTAATCTTGGGATTCGGGGGCGGGAGCAGGGATGGGGAGGCTACAGATTTCGGGGGCGGGGGCGGGGGCAGGGGAACAGGAAAATTTCGGGGGTGGGGGCGGTGGATGTAATCCCCGCCCCGTTTGCCCCCGTTGACATCCCTACTACAATTCAATTTTATTATGAATCATTCTTGAAAAAGTTTTCAGCATTACTTTTTTTTTCGACTGATAGCCTAATTAATGGCCCGCTCATTAAAAATTGGTAATTTTAGTCTCGTCTTTTTCGGTTGTGATCTTTTTCTATAAAACCAAATTAGGAAAAATCTTTATTTTAATAAATGAATATTTTTAGTCTTATTTTGTCAAGTGTGATTATAATACAACTCTTCATTAATATTATGTCATGTGTCATGTAGATGTATTAAGCAGCTCATTTTAAAATTCAAATTTATATTTTTTTAATTATATGTTAAATTTGAAGTTATAATAACTTAAAAAATATAATATATCTTTTAATTAATAATTTATTTAAAATTACTTATTTAAAAAACTGATTAATAATTATAATTTTTTATTATAAAAGTTTTATTAATTTTATAACCGTGGTTCTCACATGTTATAAATTAGTAATTTTATAAGGGAGTAAACTTTCAAAACTTACCGTTTTATATTACATGTTAATATTTTTTTCAATAACTTTCAACCCCCCCCAAATCAAAACTAATTTTATTTATGAAGTTTGTTTTGAAGATCTCGAAAGTGGACTTCGAAAGTCACGTAGAAAAAGTTATGAACAAACCGAAAATGATACAAGACTACCAAGCTAACGGTGCTACCGTGCTAACCGTTTTAAGTAACTTGATATCTATGAATAGGTCTTTGAATTGCATGAAAACTACCAACATCAATATATCGTAGTCGTTAAATAGAAGGAAAAAAAAAAGTAATAAAATCAAATATGAAACAAGAAAATGCAAACTAATTGAGCGAACCATTTTATGTAAGCTGGTTGGTATGTATGAATGGGTCCTCAAATAGCATAATACCAACAGCCACCGAAATGTATTCTAATGAGACGTTAAATCGAAAAGAATGAAATAGTCACATGAATGCATCTCATGGTCGTTGAATTTTGGTGACATTATATCTGGATTATTGAAATATAGAAAGCAGTTGCATAATGTTATAATGTTTCAACATGATGTATTGTGTAACTTCTAAGTTAGTTGTACAGAGTGGATAATTATTCATCTCATTTCCACCCATATCAACCCACTTGTCTGACTCATTATTATATTAGTTTTTCTTTTTTCTCTCACTCCCGCCCATCCTATTACACAACACAACACACGGAATACATCCATATCATCCTCCATATGCTTTTTCAAATTCGTATTTAGGTACGCAAACTTTGACCTTATGTCTTGGATTTCATCAAAAGGTTGTCACTTGACGACGTAGTTTTTCTCTTTTTGTTGGCTTTATCTTTTCTCATCAGCCAAGTAGGTGGTTGCATTTCGAGTATGTAATCACCGTCGTTGAAGTTGAATCCGACAAATGCATTCAATCATGTTGTGTAGTTGAAGTTGAATGTTTTTAGTTTTTTTGGAACCACCATCGATGCAATGACTTTCCATTTCGGGATATCTATTACAATCTTCCAAAAATCTAAAAATTAAAACATTTTCCGCTATTTTCCTCGTAAAACAACATGTAGAACGCCTTTGATAAAATGGTTGTATCACTTTCACCACTTTTCCATTGGTTGAACAAGTTGTTGTACAAACCGTTAAATTACGTAATAATTTTGTTTGTATTATTCCATTTCGTTTTAATTTGTTCTTTTTTTCGGTAATTGTATCGGTTCATTTTTTTAGGAAATGTGTAACATCCATAAAATAATCATAAATTTAAACTTTTTAAAACCAACCAATTTCACAAATTGTTTACAATCATAATTTTCAAAACAAGTTCAACATCAGAGTCTCCCAAAATCATAAGTCAAAAACAAAAGGATGTGTACAATCATACATTCGCCTTTCTGCGATCATCTGAAGTACCTGAAACATAACCAAAAACTGTAAGCCAAGGCTTAGTGAGATCCCCCAAAATACCAACACATAACATAAGCATAATACAGACAACATGCATACAAAGGCTTCAGCCTCACTTGAACGCCCCACCGGCCTACAATCTATCTGGTACACTCACAGAACCTTCATCATGACTGGTACGCCTCATCGGGCCTTCAGCCAATCTGGAATGTTCTTCGGGCCTTCGGCTTGACTGGTACACCTCTCGGTCATGCAGTCTATTTGGGACGCCCTGGGTCTCTTGGCCTTCAGTCTATACTGGTCTGCCTCAACCCAACCACACACAACATGTCGACATATACATAACACATAAACATACATATAACCAATCAACAGAAAATTAAATAGATCTAATAGATCATTAAGCATAGCATTATCCTATATATTAGGATATTGATCTAACATATCACTATAACACGATAACTTACTATCACATAATAGGATATCTAATCCAATGGGTCGGCCTTCGTGCCTTCGACCCGCAAGTACAGTGAGGAAAACTCACCTCACAAACTGAACAAAAGTTGATGAGGTCCCAACTCCGAATCTCAGCTCTCTACCGGACACCTATTTCCACAAGTGACCAATTTCCATCAAAATCCCGAAATACCAAAAATACCCTCAAGGTCAAACTTCGTTAAAGTCAACTGGTCAAACTAACTAGGTCAACTGAGTCAACCCAACTGAGTCAACTCGACTGAGTCAACTAATGATGTGAACGTGGGGCGTACTCCGGAGGAACGTTGGGTGTACACACAGCCTCGCAGTTAACCACCATGGGGGTGGTTGACCTCGTACGTGGGGCGTACCCTCGCAAGTCCCAAACTCCATTAAGAGTTTAATGGCTTAAGCTCTTACATCCATAATTCAGATCCATGGCTAAAATCCTCCTCGTAATCATAAAAATCTCCAACTTTATGATTTAGCATGTCCAATAAGTGGTTAACACAAGGTCTTATTTCATTAAGACCTTCTAAATGATGCATGAAGCAAAACTAACCATCTGGAACCCATTTTTATGACTTAAGACCTCTCCTAGGGTCTGCAAGGACAACTCAAAGGTCAAGAACATGCCATATTCAAGATCTAAAATTTTGGGACCAAAAAGTTGCATAAAGACAACAGAACTAGATCTATATGCTAGAGGAATAAAGTTGCAAGCTTTTTACCTCAAAATGGTTGCAAATGAAGTAGAAATCCCAGATCCAAGTGTTCCACTCCTTCAAGATGAGGTTGGCAGTTAAGGTAGAACTAGGTGAAACTAGGGTTGCACAAACATATGAGAGGGGTGGAGGCAGTTAAGGTGGGTGAAATGAGGCCATAAGAGTGCTTAAATACGAGTTCAGCCCTAAAAATTAGGGTTTCCTTATCTGGCAAATACACCCTACATACTCTGATGTACGCCCCGCGTACTAGCGCGCGCCCTAGTACGCTCAGCATACGCCACGTACACATGGTGTACTCCCAAGGCCAATATTACAACAGTGCCACTAGGGCTCCTTTTGCACACTTTCTTGGACTTAGGGACCAAAATGAAACATAATGAAATTATAGGGTTGAAATTAGAAGTACCTTAACATCAGGATATTACAACTCTCCCCCACTTGGTTTAGACTTCGTCCTCGAAGTCTGCTGCGAAGAATAACTCAGGATAATGCTCCCGCATCTCAACCTTCGGCTCCTAGGTCCACTTGGAGCCTCTCTGATGTTGCCACTGTACCTTTACCAAAGGTATCTCCTTGTTGCGCAGAAACTTTATCTTTCTCTCCAAAATAGCCACCAGGCTCTCAACATAGTTCAGGCGTTCATCGACCTGAATATCGTCCAAGGAAACCACTGCCTCATCATCCAATATGCACTTTCGCAACTGAAAAACATGGAAAGTGTTGTGAATCTGACTGAGCTCCTCAAGTAGATCCAACCTATATGCATCCTTTACAACCCTAGCAATCACTCGAAAAGGCCCAATATGTCGGGGATCCAACTTCCCCCTCTTCATGAATCATATCACAACTTTACAAGGCGAAACCTTCAGTAATACCATATCACCAACCTGAAACTCCTACTCGGATCGGCGTCGGTCGACATAGCCTTTCTTCTGACCCTGAGTTGTCTACAGTCTCTTCCAGATCTGTTAGATAATCTCTATGGTCTAAAGGACTACTTCGGTCCTTCCCATAACCCTATAACCAACCTCCCCCCAACAAAATAGGGTACAGCATCTCTGACCATACAAGAGCTCAAAAGGCGGAGAACCAATGATGGAGTGATAATTGTTGTAGGAGAACTCCACAAGATGTAGGTAGGAATCCAAATTCCCACCAAAATCAATAACACAGGCGTGCAACATATCCTTAAGGGTATGTATCGTCTACTCACTCTGGTCGTCGGTCTGTGGATGGTATGCAGTGTTGAAATGCAACCTCGTGCGCAGTTCCTTGTGGAACTTCTGCCAGAATCGGGACGTGAACCGAACATCTCAGTCAGAAACAATGGAAACCGAAACCCTATGGCAAGCGAGAATCTCTCGGACATAAACATCGGCCAACTTTTCGGCCGAATAGCTCTCCCGAATAGCCAAAAAAGAGGCACTCTTGGTCAATCGATCCACGATGACCCATATAGCATCAAAACCCTTTGACGTCTTCAGCAACTTGGTGATAAAATCCATGGTGATCTACTCCCATTTCCACATGGGAACCTCCAGAGTCTGCAGTTTGCCATGCGGCCTCTGATGCTCGGCCTTAACCAATCTGCAGGTCAAACACCTCTCGACATAGTAGGTGATATCCCTTTTCATACATGGCCACCAATAACTCAATCCCAAATCCCAATACATCTTGGTGGCCCCCGGGTGAATCGAAAAAAAATAACTTATGAGCCTCATCCAACACAATCTACCTGATCCTACCCAAAACTGGAACCCAAACCCGACCACACCAGGTTAACAACCATAGACTACCGGTGACAAATCGTACGATCTCACCCATGATCCTTTCCTGTTTCTAGTTCACCATCTAAACTCCCTCAACCTGAGCCTCTCTGATCAAACCCAAAAGCGGAGAATCAACAAATATCATCATACATATTTCCCTTACCGAAGATCCACCCGACTTGCGGCTCAAGGCATCCGCTACCACATTTGCTTTACCTGGATGGTAAAGGATCTTGCAGTCATAATCTTTGACCTTTTCTAGCCACCTGCGCTGCCTCATGTTTAAATTTGGTTGATCCATAAGATGTCTCAAACTCTTGTGACCCATTTAAACCGTACAACAAACCCCATATAGATAATGTCTCCAAATCTTGTAGGCAAAAACCACTATCCCCAACTCCAGTTCATGAGTGGGATATCGTGTCTCATGCGGCTTCAGCTACCGTGAAGCAAAAGCAATCATTTGTCCTCTATGTTGGATAAGGTGTCTAAGTCCATAACTATATTTGGTATGTACTTGACCCGAGAGTAGCATGGTCCATTTGGGTTGCATTTCACCGGGACAATTTGAAGGATGGACTTTTGAGAAGAGGATAATTATGATTTATTAATATATTCTAAGTTCTAATATATTAATATTAAATCATATTATTTAATTAGTATTGATCCAAAATTAATTTGGAATTAATTTTGTGATCAAAAGAGACTAATTAAATATAAGGGGTTGATTTGGTAAATCATTCATTCTTATAAAGTGGGCTAATGATCCATAGTTATTTATGTTGGGCTAAACCCATGTGGTGATCCATGGATATTCCATGGAGGTTTTAACCCATGGAGCATGAGGTATATGGAAAGTCATTAGGGTTTACATAGTGTAACCCTAATTTGCTACACTATATAAGAGACCTCAAGGCTACCAAAATTGGCACCTAAGTGATCTTAGAAAAGTGCTAGCCGATTTTGAGTGCAAGGAATTCTCTCTCTCTCTCTCTAGTTCTTCCATTTGTTGGTAGTGATTTGTGGTTCCACTTGAGGCATTCAGATTATTGGTGCTAGGCTCTTAAAGCTTCAAGGTTTCCAACTACACTAAAAGGTATGTCAGTTAACTAGAATTTTGTAGTATACATACTCCATTGTATGCTAGTTAGGATGATGCTTTGGAACTTTGAAAGTTTGCATGTATATTAGAGAAAACATAGATCCAAAGCATTTAAGGTTGCATGAACACCATAAGTGTTAGAATGCTCAAAACCCATCACTCTCTGCATGAGGACCGCCCCTAAACCAATGATGGATACATCACATAATACCACAAAATCCTCAACTCCATCTGGTAGGATAAATATCGGTGCCTCACATAACCTCTGTCGAAGAGTCTCAAATGTCGACTGCCGCTCAAGGCTCCATCGGAAATCCACCCTTCCTCGTCAGATGAGTGAAGGGTACCACAATTTTGGAGAAGTCCTGAATGAATCTCCGATAGTAACCTACCAAACCCAAGAAACTCCTAATCTCGAAGGGAGATTTCGGAACCTCCCACTGCATCACACCCTCGATCTTGGCCGGATCGACCAAAATCTCATCCTCTTTAATGAGGTGCCCAAGGAATTGGACCTCTCATAACCAAAACTCGCACTTCAAGAACTTGGCATAAATCCGCTCTCGCCTCAAAACCCCCAAAAGCTCTTGAAGGTGCTCCTCATGCTACTCTCTGGTCTTGGAATACACCAAGATATCATCAATAAATACAATTATAGATCGGTCAAGCATCGGCCTGCATACCCGATTCATCAAATCCATAGACATAGCAGGCGCATTAGTGAGCCCCAATGGTATTAGCAAGAACTCTTAATGCGCATAACGAGTCCAGAACGCGGTCTTCTCCACTTCTTCCTCTCTCACTCTTACCTGATGATACTCAGACCTCAAATCTATCTTGGAGAACCAAGATTCTGATGGGTTTTGGTCATAAGACATCCTATGTGCTCATACAAACCCTAAAGCTTGGATCTAGGTTTCTCTATTGTACATACTTTGAATCCAAGACTATATACCCTAACTCTAGCATATGGACATCAGAATTCACATGTAAATAGGTTTAAGAACATACCTTGATTTTTATATAGCAATAACAATCCAATTCCTCCTTGAATTGACCTTGGAAAGCTGAGAGTCACAAGTGTCACTCCTCTAATGGCTTACAAACACCATAAGCAAGTAGAGAAGGTATAAAGAGAGAGGAGGGAGGTTAGAATTCGTCCTTAGGACCTCTTGGGAAGGGTTACACGAATTCATGAGCCTTGGGGTCTTTATATAGGTGTAGAGATAGGGTTTCAGTCATTATCCTTATCTAGTTGCTTATCCACCAAGCAACCCATAAGATAATCCTTGAATCCTTATCATAATCGAATTCTAAGGCCTTATCACCTCAAATTCGTTCACCCTAATAATAAGATAATCCTTACCTTATTTTGTAACTTTCACATAATTACAAATCAACCCCTCTAGTTTAATTAATTACACTTGATCACAAAATTAATTCCTAATTAATTATTGACCAATATTAATTAAACAAATATGATTTCTTCTTTAATATATTATTCTTATAACATATTAATAAATCATAATAACCTCTCTCTCTTTATTTATTTCTCCAATCAAGTTGCTTTGGCGAAGGCAACCCAAAAGGACCATGCACCATCGGGTCAAGTACATACCAAAATAGTTATGGACTTAGACACTAATCCAACAGATTCACCCTGAAACTGATCAAAGAGATCATCAATCCGCGGAAGGGGATAACGGTTCTTCACCGTTAACTTGTTCAACTCATGGTACTCAATGCACATCCAGTGTAAACCATCCTTCTTCTTGACAAACGGTATTAATTCTCCCCTTGGATAACTACTCGGTCTGATGAACTGCTTGCCTAGCAGCTCCTACAGCTGAGATGAAAAATCTTGTATCTCAGGCGGTGCCTAGCGGTATGGCGCCTTGGCAATCGGGGTAGGACCTGGCACAAGGTAAATCCTGAATGCGACTTGCCTCTCTGGAGGCGTGCAGGGTAGCTCCTCAGGAAATACATCAGCAAACTCCCTAACAACTGGAACCTCTGAAACTGAAGTTTGCCCCCAACCCGGGTATCAACCACATAAGCTAGATAATTGGCACACCCATGCTGAATATAATTTCGAGCCCTGGCTTTCGAACAAAACCCTGAACCAATCATGGTGCCCTCCCTATAGATAACCAGGTATCCCCCACTTGGGGTTTGAACTACCATTCGCTGTCCCTCACAATCAATCATGGCACCAATCTTACTCCCTACTAAATGATCGAGATACAAAGGACCGACTCGTGCCCGAGTCGAATAACACAAGGGCAGGCAAAGAGTTCACTAAGAACATACCTATCAGGAGCGTATATATAAGCATAACATAAAACATAATCAACAGAACAATAAACATACTAGTGACGACATCTGGAGCTACTCTGTCCTCCTTGGCAGTAAGCTGGAAAGCACAACCCCGAGCCCTTGAGGGCTCCGCCATCCCCTGGCGCCCATCGGTGATCCTCAAAGTAGCTAACTTCGTTACCTGTAGTGACTTGGCGGTGAGAAATGGATATTTGACCTTCAAATGTCCAACCTGATCATAGTGATAGCAAATCCTGGAACTCAGACTAGGGCCTTCTGGCAGCGATCCATCCCATAGAGCTTCTCCTTGTCACATTTGTGGCATACACCGCCTGATCAACAGGCCCCCTCATGAACCTTGCTGCACTTCCCACAAGTGTGGCCCCTCTTCCGTTCAGATCTAGTATCAGTGGCCTTGAACCACTTCGACGCAGGTTGCAACTACATCGAGGCCGGTCTTTGCTCCCTCTTCTGGAGCTCCATCTTAATCGCACGCCGCCCGGTGGCCTCCTCCCACTCCAAAAAATAACCATAACTTTGAGTGGATACAAACTGTCTGATACCTGTCTTGAGCATGCTCAAGTAATGGGTCATCTGAGCTTGCTCAAAAGTAGGAAAATCAGGACAAAACATGGCCCTCTCTGTAAACATCTTGATGATCTACGTCACCGACTCAGTCCCCTATCTCAAATCAAGTACTCCTAGGCCAACATCTCACGCTCCAGCAGTGGCACATATCTAGAACAAGACATCTCCAAGAACTACTCCCAAGACACAGTAACTCTCTGCTCAGAAGAATACAACCTAGTAACAAGTCTCCACCAATCCTTCGCTCCGGACTGTAAAAGGTGCAGAGCGCACTTGACCCTCCGGTCGGCTGGGAAGAGCAAGTGAAGAAACATCCTCGATGTAATACAACCACCTAATGGCTATTATCGGATCCTGAACTCCATTAAATGTTTGGAGCTTTGTATTGTCGAAATCCCGATACTGAAAGGCACTCCCAGCATCATTCCCTGCAGACACAACGACTGTGGTGGTTGCAGCAGCAGCAGCCGCCTCAGAGAAAGCACCATAATGCACATCATAATACTCCACCGTGGTGGTATTAATAGACCCAAACATCTCAAGAAACTATTCTTGAAAGTGAGCAATAACCTCCTCCTGAAGGATCTCCATAATACTGTCTTCGGACATAGTTGACCCACTATGGCCACCTGTCCCTGATCCTGATCCGGATCCTGCCTTGAAACGTCGCGTCATCACCATACTAAAAATAAACTAGGGAGATATCACATAACACACATATTATATCATGGGAACCAACTCCCAACAAAGCCCTAGGGGTTGTGACTTCCCTGTTATACGTACGGATCCAATGATTTTAGTAGTATGGGCACATACTACCTTCCACACATACATGTGTTTGTCTCAAGGATCGTCACAACAAACCTAACAATACACACTAGAAAACACATACACTTGATCTTCACTCCCTAGAGGAAGGCTAAACATCACAAAACTGGTTGAGTGACCCCACACAACTCATCCATGAAACATCCACCAACCCTACAGCACTAGTGTATGCTAATCATACATAACACTAGACCATATAGACAGTCGAATATCTGGTCCTACCCTAATCCCTTCATAAAACAAGAACAGGAAATAAGGCTAAACCAAACATTCTCAGGCTATAGAATCTTAGTTATGTATAACTATGATGCATACATTAAGCAACTACACTAATGATGTCAATTTCATATAAGGAAGAACCCTAGGCTATCAGGCATCATATAATTAGACAATTCTATCATGCAATTTCTGAAGATCTCTAGTCTGTCACGAGCATGATGTTCTAACATATCACAAGAGCACATAATAGTGTGGTAATTTGGGGTCTACTTACTGGCTCCGGCTGATCGTACACATCACATCCTATTTGATTATTTTGAAAACACGTTAAAAATCATTTTTAAAATTTTTTTTCCTTAGTTTGAGACTGGATTCACATGAGTGTTCCTCTAAGTCACTCAAACCAAGGCTCTAATACCAATTTGTAACATCCATAAAATCATGATAAATTTAAATTTTTTAAAACCAACCAATTTCACATATTTTTTACAATCATAGTTTTCAAAACATGTTTAACATTAGAGTCTCCCAAAATCATAAGTCAAAAACATGAGGATGTGCACGGTCACGTCTTTGCCTTTTCGTGATCATTCGAAGTACCTGAAACATAACCCAAAACTGTAAGCCAAGGCTTAGTGAGATCCCCTAAAATACCAACACATAACATAAGCATAATACAGACAACATGCATACAAAGGCTTCAGCCTCACTTGAATGCCCCACCGACCTACAGTCTATCTCGTACGCTCACAGAACCTTCAGCATGACTGGTACGCCTAACCAGGCCTTAAGCCAATCTGGAACGTTCTCCGGGCCTTCGACCTGACTGGTACACCTCTCGGGCATGCATTCTATCTGGGACGCCCTAGGTCGCTTGGCCTTCAGTCTACATTGGTCTGCCTCAACCCAACCACACACAACATGTCAACATATACATAACAGATAAACATACATATAACCAGTCAACAGACAATCAGACTGATCTAACATATCACTAAGCATAGAATCATTCTATATACCAGGATACCGATCTAACAGATAAATATAGCATGATAACATACTATCACATAATAGGATATCTAATCCAATGGGTCGGACTTGGTGCCTTCGACCCGAAAGTACAATAAGGAAAACTCACCTCACAAACTGAACAAAAGTTGATGAAGTACCAAATCTGGATCTAAGCTCTCTACCCAACACCTATTTCCACAAGTGACCAATTTCCATCAAAATCCCAAAATACCAAATTCGAAACCTAGCCCCGTTTGTGAGATCCTTGATTTTGTGAGTGCTTTGGAGTGTTCTTGGTGCATCTTGTAGAATAAGGAGATTGTTAGAGAAGTGTGTGTTGCATTAGAGCATGTAGATCCAGACCTTGTTCATCTTGATCTTTCTTCTGGAGGTGTAAAGATTCAATCTTGATGGTTCTTTTTGAAGATCTAGTTTTGGGTTAATTTTCCATGTTTGGGTCCTATGGTTTTGGTTCTTATGACTATATGCTACTCAACACTTTAAGGGTGTCATTTCTTGTTAGATCTAAGGTTCTTGTAGCATAAAAATTAGATCTTGATGAGTAAAATACTTCCATGCGCGAGTTAGTGGCCTTTTGATGAAGTTATGGATTTAGGGCTTTGGTTTGGATACCATTAAGCAAGGAAACTTCTTAAAGTCAGTAACTTTATGACTTAGGACGTCCCATAAGAATCAGATCTGGAAGTTAGATGTTTTGTGATTTATAAATATATTATAAGTATAATATATTTATTGAGAAATCATATTATTTAATTAGTATTGATCAAGAATTAATTTGTAATTAATTTAGTGATCAAAAGAGACTAATTAAATTAACGGGGACTGATTAGGTAAATCCGTAATACATATAGTTTGGGCTAATGTGTGACAACCCGAAACTTTTATCTTGTACACTTACCAATTCAATCAATTTTAAACTTGTTCTGTTAACTTCTAGCACTATTTAAGGGCCCATTTATGCATTCTAAGCTTGAGTATATCCAAGGTTGAGGTTAGGAATGAGTCAACAAGTCGAAGGGTGACAAAATCGGGCCATATACACCCTTAGAGGGAGTGTATGGCTGTACACAACGGTGTGCGGCCGCACACTCACCTCTTGGCCGCACACTCCCTTCTAGGCAGCACACCCACCCTATATAAAGGGTAGACCCCTTCCCTTCATTCCTTTCACTCCTTTGCAGCACACTACTCCTTTTCTCTCAAGATTCTTCAACCGCAAACCCTCTCAAGGCCTAAAAAACGTGAGTTTTCCACCATCTAGCTTATCATTCATGAAGGACCTATTGATCTAAGCCTTGAATCATCATGTTCTTCACTCTTTGAAGGAGTGCGGCCGCACACCTTCATAAGCTGGTCTGCACACTCCTAAAAGATCCTCCAAAGCGAGAGTTGGACTTCCATCTTCGAGTTAGACATGACCATATCCTTGGAGTACCTTAGAATTGGCCTTTTTGGACATCTTCATGTGGGGTGTACGACCGCACACACCTGTGTACGGCTACACACACCCTTGTGCGGCAGCACACTCCCCTGTGCGACCACACACACACCCTATGACCACAAACCCATTTCTAAGACCCTAAAATTGTACTACAACTTAGTATGGACCTAGAACACTTCATGGATGCAAGTATGGACCTTGAAAACACCTCCAAAGTACCTTCCATCATGAGTGTACGGCCGCACACCCATGGCCGTACACACCTTTAAGGTGGCCATACACCTCCCTCATGCAATCCTTTAAGGTCCTAGCACTTAGTGTAAGTAGTCCCAAGTTCTTAGAGTGGTTCTCCATCACATTTAGTAGGGAAATACCTTCACTTGACTCCTTTATGTGTCATTACATGTTAATTAGGATCAAATCGTGTTCAAGGCTTCACTTGAACATCTCGCATTCCGTATGGATCCTTCATTCAAATCGCCAAGGTGAGTTCATACCCCTACATTTTCAGTGTTTTTTTTTAATGTTTTTAGGGGGGGATACAAGCCAAATTCAAAGTATTTTATTATGTTTTAAACTTATAAGTACAATCCAACGATTTCCACGTTTAATAACCTATTCGGATATTATATCCCTTTTTGTAATATGTTGAGCATAAGGGAAAGTTTTATTTTGGAAATCTAACTCCATAGCATATCAGAAAGGTTTTTACAAAGCATTTTCCATATCAAATCTAATAAACTATAATGGATATAGTTTGGGATAACCCTCTAGGCAGTTTTTACCAAATCAGACTTCATGGATGAATATGTATAAACTATGGCAGATTTAGTTTATGTTATATATTTTCTCAGGAGTATAAAGTACTATTATTCAAGGATAATTATTGTTTTATACTGTTTCTAGCTAGTAAACTAGATTACACAGAATTGTGAGGCTCGACTTCAATACTGTACCCTTAGGTGTACAGGGCTAAATCCTATCTCAGTATAACCAGAGTCTCTTGGAGGGAGAGCATAAGAGTTGTGAATAGATATATTCGGGACTGACAATCCCACACCTGAGCTGCTAGCTACAGTTAGGCGGGCATGCCTGAGGTGAACAAATGTCATTTAGCATTAACGCTTGAAGAACGTTATAAAGGTCTCTATGTCATATCAAGTATGGTTATACTACTCGCAAATAAGTATAAACTAATTTTGGTTTACGGACTCTACTCTTCATTTGTTTTATTTTGAGTAATAAAACTACTTTCATATATATACTGATAGTAATCAGGGATTTCTAAAACTTGCATCTCTACCTCTAGGAAGGATAACCTATTTTTTTAGGGAAAATATGGGATTTTCCCAGGATGACACTGGCATTTCTAAAACCGATGATTTATTTTCTACTAATAGATACTCTTTTAAAACTGCTTTTCATAAGAAAATATAGGATTTTCTTGAGGAACACTTTTCAAAAGGATCAAAGAAATTTTTTTCCATAAAGACTAAATGCTTATGAACTCGCCAGCTTTATGCTGATATTCTTTCAAAACTACTTGTACTCTCAGGAATTTAGTAGACAGGTGCTTCCAGGATTTTGGAGAAGTCGGAGCGTTAGAGTCACGTCTTTCCATTTTACTTTTAATACAATCCAACGATTTCCACATTTAATAACTTATTGTTTTGATACTACGCATGACGTCCTCCGCCCCCGAACGTTTCCGCCATTTCGGTTTGGGGGTGTGACAGATTGGTATCAGAGCCTTGTTTGTAGCGAACTAAGTATACCGAAACTTACATGGTATACAACTATAAACATTAAGGGCCTAAGTGCTCTAAACTAAAATTATACTTTCCAAAATATAAGTATTTTTATAACAAAGTATATAAGTATACCCGAGTACCAAAAATCTGTGTCATAAGTAGAACAAAATAAAAGTATTTGGATGTTGGACATCGTGGTTAAACTTGGGCAGTTATGTAATCATGTCTAGGATCAATATATCCTGATCAACTATATTCATTCGAGACATGACCAACATGTGCTAGGGGGTGACTATGGTGTTGCAGCAAGCCTAAAACTTACCTGGGTACCATAAAAGTTCTAGAATCAAACATAAGGGTTAAAATACTATAGGAGTATTTTAGGGTGCTATAACGACCGAACCAGAAACATACCCAAGAACCCATCCCTCGAGAATCAATTAAGTAACCATAATACATTGGAAGAATTATTAGATTCGATGCCTAATAACTATCCCTTTACCCCTTATCTCGTGTTGATAGCATGGCCGGATTCCATCTCCCTGGCGACCTGTACTTTCCCAACCAAGGAGATGATGGATGGCTCGAGCCAGTGCCAGAAGAGAACCATGAGATTCCTTTGGGCGATGACTTCGCCGAACCATTTCCTGAAGAGACTGACTCAGAACCCAAAGTTGAGAATTTGCCTCAAGTAGCCTCGATACCAAATCCTAACCCCCGACTTGAGTTCGAAGGCCCAACGCCTATGTGGGTCGGAAGCCTGGATATATGGAGTCACGAACAAGGCCAACCCCGCCCGTATGATGGGGATCGCCGCTTCTACAATGTGAACGAGGGAGGCTCCGCAGACAGAGCCCTTCCAATCATAGTCCGCCGAATGGCCCGCAACGTTAAACTAAACGTGGCGGCCATTCAGCGAACTATGGAGCTTGAGGCAGACTCGGATGCCAACACAAACTGCATTTGCAATCTTGAAGTTGCTTACGGGAGAACTATGAGGGACAATGAAGCTCTGCAACAAGAGCTAGCTACCACTCGAGCTGAGGTTATAGAACTCCGAGCGCGCCAAACAGTATACGAGAGCCACCTGCTTGACATGGAGTGCCAGCTGGCTAACTTAAGGATCCGTCCAAGGAGTGCCCGTCGCCAATAGGAGAATACTCTACCCATCCTTCCTTTTTGGTCTAAGGAATAACTTCCATATTTATGTTCTAAGTAGCTCTTTTCTGTAAACATCTATGTCCTTCATGTTACCAGGACTCTTTCCCTGTTAGAATGACTTAGACCTATTTTTAGGTCAAGGGTCCCAAAATAGGTGTAATCTCAGTTTCAGTTATGATGACAACAATCATATTTCAGTTAAAGATTATCTTTGTCAAAAGTATACCTTAAATCGATAGCATGCAAATTAAGCAACTTTATCAAGGTCCTATCACTGTTTTGTCCTCAAAACATGTATCATAGGATGTACTTAGACGATCATTCCTTTCCCCATCAATTTCGTATCATTCTCTATAAAAACCTACGATGTCATAACCGGCATGAGATGGTCGAACTCCAAATCGTGCTGATGTCCTTTGCATTCTTAAGGGCGACTCGTTTCAATCTTTCCCCCTGATGAAGTCCTCACTGGTTTTAGTGATAAAATTTGTTCGAACCTTCGTATCATTTCCTGCGCCAAGGCCCAGAAGTATCTATGAAAGGGATCCATGCATTCCTGGCTCATGTGGTTGATGAGACGCAAAAAGTTAAAGACCTCGAGAGCATCCCCAAAGTCTGCAACTTTCCTGATGACTTCCCCAAAAGACATTCCAGGGATTTCTTCCAAGTGTCAAGTTGAATCTCGTATCGACTTGATCCCTGGAACTACCCATATAGCTAAATCTCCATAGCGTCTAGAGCTAACGAAAATGTGAGAGTTATCCAGCCAGCGCATTGAGATGAACAACAAGGAGTTCGTAAGTTTATTGTATGTGAACTTTATTGCATTCAAATCGTTTTCTATTCTTGTTAGGACCACATCATGGGTATGTGGGTCGAATCAATGAGAGTCAAATACCAAAAATGGGAAATATTAGTACATAAATAAACATTTAGAATACGTCCAGAGGCAACCATTTTTGCTCACAAGATTCTTTTCTTGACATGTAGCAGAATCATGCCTCCGAAGAAACATAACCAACCCACAGGTAAGACACCAGTCCTCCAAATGGACTCAGCTACGTTCCAAGCTACTGTCACAACGGTCGTAGCAGCCGCCCTAGCTGTTCTTAATGCTAACAACACAAATGTGGGTGGAAGTGTTAATGGCAATCCAAATATTGGTGTTAACCAATCTCAACAACAAATGCCTACTAGAAAGCACACACCTGATCTCCAACCTAACATCCTAAAACAAAAGTTCAAAGGAAGTTTTTCAACCCAAAGACCTATTGAGAGGCAACGAATTGGGACAGTCAGTACCCCAGTCATCCCTGCTGTTCCAACACCAACCATACCCTACTGTGGAAATCTCCCACACTGCAGCAAATGGAACTACCATCATCATGGATTATGTCGAGTGTTGCATTGCACCAGATGCAACAGGAAGGGACATACTTCCCGCGGTTGTAGGACCCTAGTCAAGTTCATCACTCCGACTACAAATGTTGGGACAAGTCCAACCTGTTACCTCTATGGAAGTGTAGGACATTTCAAAAGAGACTACCCAATAGAGAAGAACAATGAGGAAACAGGAGGAGTTTGACCTCAGAGAAGGAGGAAGCATCGAAGAACCCTGCCTTGTTTTAGTACGTTTTCAAAAAACCCAACAATTGTTCATAATTGTGGTTACTTTCTCGTCCGGATTAACTCACGAAATCCTTATAAGGTTTAAATCCATAATGAGAAAATTATGATAGCTTAGTGAATACGCTAGGGTTAGTTGTAATTATACACGACTTGTGTACACCAAACAATCATAGAGAGATCTAGTAATAACCATTTCATGAAATTTCATAGTTTCAAAACATCAGAACCCTCATGTTAGTAGTACCTGTTAACTTCAAGTCAAACATAGAAAACACTAGATACATTCATCCAAGGGTAGCAATGTCCTAACAGAACGATCCTTCCAAACTAACTTAACGCGCGACTCTACGAAGTCGTCCTGCTTAGTCCGACTGAGTCTATGTTATACCAAACCCTATTGTCTTAAATCGTTCAATCGCAAAACTACCGTCGCTCGCAATGACAAATTAGATGTGAACTTCAAAAATTCATCTCTCTTCGAAACCCGAAAGTATTCATGTGAAGAGTATCTCCCACAAAGAAATGGACAAAGTAAGAGAACAATCCGGACAATTGTAGATACGTCATGGGACATTCATCTACCCTTGGTGGAACTTTCTTGCAACAACGAGGACCTTTCCAGCATCAAGGTTGCGCCGTTCGAAGCCCTCTATGGCCGTAAGTATAGATCCCCTCTGTGCTGGGCAGAGGTGGGTGACACGCAACTAATCAAGAGTCAAGTCCACGATAGTACTCTCACGATTCCTGAAATCATCTGAGAGGCAACTGAAATGGATCGTACGAAAGGGCTACGCCGATAAGAGACAAAAACCATTGGAGTTCCATATTGGTGAACGTGTTCTTTTTGCAAGTCTCACCCTGGAAAGGCCTGATACGCTTCGGAAAGCGTAGAAAGTTAAATCCAAGATACTTGGACCATCTGAGATCCTTGCTAGGATCGGTCCCGTAGCGTACAAACTCCAGTTACCTCGAGCGCTTAGCAGCGTTTATCCCGTCTTCCTCATGTTGAACCTAAAAGAAATGTTCATCCGACAAGACACGTGTGGTTCCCCTCGGCGCTATCGAGCTAGACGATAGTCTACGCTTCATGAGGGAATCATTAAAATTCATGGAACGGAAATTCAGTCGAACGAAGTAACGTTGCATCCCGATAGAGAAGGTACGTTGGAATGCCAAGCGGGAACTTGGATTCACTTGGGAGATCAAGAATGCAAGGAAACAGAGGTACCCTCATCATTTCCAAGTCCGCGAGTTACATCTTTATTCTTGAATTTCGGGACGAAATTCCCTTTACCGGGGGGATGATGTGACAACCCGAAACTTTTATCTTGTACACTTAGCCAATTCAATCAATGTTAAACTTGTTCTGTGAACTTCTAGCACTATTTAAGGGTCCATTTAAGCATTCTAAGCTTGAGTATAGCCAAGGTTGAGGTTAGGAATGAGTCAACAAGCCGTAGGGTGTCAAAACCGGGCCATACACACCTTTAGGGGGAGTGTACGGACGTACACTCCCTTCTAGGCAGCACACCCACCCTATTAAAAGGGTAGACCCCTTCCCTTCATTCCTTTCACTCCTTGGCAGCACACTACTCCTTTTCTCTCAAGATTCTTCAACCGTAAACCCTCTCAAGTCCTAAAAACGTGAGTTTTCCACCACCTAGATTATCATTCATGAAGGACCTATTGATCTAAGCCTTGAATCATCATGTTCTTCACTATTTGAAGGAGTACGGCCGCACACCTTCATAAGGTGGACCGCACACTCCTAAAAGACCCTCCAAAGCGAGAGTTGGACTTCTATCTTCGAGTTAGACATGACCATAGCCTTGTTGTACCTTAGAATTGGCCTTTGTGGACATCTTCATGTGGGGTGTACGACCGCAAACACCTGTGTACAGCCGCACACACCCTTGTGCGGCAGCACACTCCTTGTGTGCGGCAGCAAACTCCTGTGTGCTACCACACACACACCCTAGGACCACAGACCCATTTCTAAGACCCTAAACTTGTACTACAACTTAGTATGGACCTAGAACACTTCATGGATGCAAGTATGGACCTTGAGAACACCTCAAAAGTACCTTCCATCATGAGTGTATGGCCGCACACCCATGGTCGTACACACCTTAAAGGTGGCCATACACCTCCCTCATGCAATCCTTTAAGGTCCTAGCACTTAGTGTAAGTAGTTCCAAGTTCTTAGAGTGGTTCTCCGTCACATTTAGTAGGGAAATACCTTCACTTTACTCCTTTATGTGTCATTACATGTTAATTAGGATCAAATCGTGTTCAAGGCTTCACTTGAACATCCCGCATTCCGTATCGATCATTCATTCAAATCGCTGAGGTGATTTCATACCCCTACATTTTCCATGTTTTTTTAATGTTTTCAGGGGGAATACAAGCTAAATTCAAAGTATTTTATTAATTTTTAAACCTATTAATACAATCCAAGGATTTCCACGTTTAATAACCTATTCAGATATTATATCCCTTTTTGTAATATGTTGAGCATAAGGGAATCTTTTATTTTTGAAATCTAACTCCATAGCATATCAGATAGGTTTTTACAAAGCATTTTCCATATCAATTCTCATAAACTATAATGGGTATAGTTTGGGATAACCCTCTAGGCAGTTTTTACTAAATCATACTTCATGGATGAATATGTATAAACTATGGCAGATTTAGTTTATGTTATATATTTTCTCAGGAGTATAAAGTACTATTATTCAAGGATAATTATTGTTTTATACTGTTTCTAACTAGTAAACTAGATTATACAGAATTGTGAGGCTCTACTTCAATACTATACCCTTAGGTGTACAGGGCTAAATCCTATCTCAGTATAACCAGAGTCTCTTGGAGGGAGAGCGTGAGATTTGTGAATAGATCTATTCGAGACTGAAAATTCCACACCTGAACTGCTAGCTACAATTAGGCAAGCATGCCTGAGGTGAACAAATGTCATTTAGCATTAACTCCTGAAGAACGTTATAAAGGTCTCTAGTTCATATCAAGTATGGTTATACGACTCGCAAATAAGTATAAACTAATTTTGGTTTACGGACTCTACTCTTCATTTGTTTTATTTTGAGTAATAAAACTACTTTCATATATATATATATATATATATATATATATATATATATATATATATATATATATATATATATATATATATATGTCAAGGTTGTAAAAATCGCTCGACGTCAGCTAGTCGGTGGACTGTGGTCAAGGGATTAATCGGCTCGGCGGAGATTAATCGGGGACCATTAATTGCTAATTTGTTATATTTTAAAAGATTAAATATGACTAATATCATATAAAAGTTCATAAATACCACTAATGTCATAACAAAATAAGTTAATATGATAAATACAACACTAATCATACCTCAAATAGTTTCTATTGAGATATAACTTCTTCAAAGTGTTAAAATTCCATCGGGTTCTACTGTTTTAGTCATTTTGTATGTATGGATTAATCGTTAGGCGCTCTCTAATCTGTCGAGTTGCGCCTAGGGATTAATTGGAGATTAATCGGGACCTAATCGGGATTTGTACAACACTGATATATATATATATATATATATATATATATATATATATATATATATATATATATATATATATATATATATATATACAGATAGTAATCAAGGATTTCTAAAACTTGCATCTCTACCTCTAGGATGGATAACCAGTTTTTTTAGGGAAAATATAGGATTTTCTCAGGATAACACTGGCATTTCTAAAACCGATGATTTATTTTCTACTATTAGATACTCTTTTAAAACTGCTTTTCATAAGAAAATATAGGATTTTCTTGAGGATCACTTTTCAAAAGGGTCAAAGAAACATTTTTCCATAAAGACTAAATGCTTATGAACTCACCAGCTTTATGTTGATATTCTTTCAAAACTTCTTGTATTCTCAGGGATTTAGTAGACAGGTGCTTCCAGGATTTTGGAGAAGTCGACGCGTTAGAGTCACGTCTTTCCATTTTACTTTTGATATGAACAAAACTATGTATTGATCAATGTAATCCTTCTTCATATATGTATTCAATGTTTGGATGTGTTTAGTATGCTTGCTATGATACAATTGTTGTGATACTACGCATGACGTCCTCCGCCCCCGAACGTTTCCGCCATTTCGGTTTGGGGTGTGACATAATGATCCATGTTGAATAGAATGGACTAAGATTTAGTCCAAAGGGATTATCATATGGATTATTGGATTCTAGGCCCAAGGGGTGAATTAGGGCTTACAAGTTGAAACCCTAGGAATTACACACTATAAATGTAACCCCTAAAGCACCTAAAATTGGAAGAATGATTCCTAGTTGAACCCTAGCCAATTTTAGTATTTCATGACCTTTCTCTCATAATCCTCCATTTGTTCATGGTGTTTGTGACTTGTTTGAGGCATCACACTTAGGGTGCTAAGCTCTTGAAATGCCAACTTCTACAAGCTACACTAAGAGGTATTCTTCTAACTTGATTTTTTGTTGAAAGATATCAAAGTTGTATGCGAGTTATAGGTTTCATGCTTTGGATAATTTTTGTTGCATGTATAACTAGAGAAAACATAGATCCAAAGCATTATGGTTGTATGTGCACCATAAGAGTGTTATAGTACATAACTCCCAATAGTGGTATCAGATCCATGGGTTTTTCTGTTATATAGATGCATTGGTTGATTGTGCAAAGCAAAAGAAAATCGTTTTTTGGAATCTGATAGATGACCACGACGTGGTGGACCATTTTGTGCAGATTTTCAAGTTTTTGGCCAAGTTTTGGATTAGAATCGTTACCACAACTTGTTTTGACTACTAAAAAATTGTTTTTCTGATAAGGTAATGATTATCTTCATACAATTAAAAGATAAATTGTCAAATTATAAAATAATTACTAGATTATATGATAAACTAATTGTTTGTGTAATTTGATTTGAATTGTCTTGCTATATGAGTTAGATTAGATCAACTTGATGAATAATAAATTATTTGACAATTTAATTAGTTGTATTTGATCTAAATGGTTCTTGAAGAGAGTTTCATAACATGTCCTCA
The DNA here is from genome assembly GCF_002870075.4 of Lactuca sativa. Classification (NCBI taxonomy): domain Eukaryota; kingdom Viridiplantae; phylum Streptophyta; class Magnoliopsida; order Asterales; family Asteraceae; genus Lactuca; species Lactuca sativa. The sequence continues at coordinate 29,151,483 of NC_056630.2, read as the reverse complement.
AGTTATGAAATATGAAAAGTCTCATTCATGAACATTAAACTCATAAGTTATGGAAACCAAAAGTTTTCAAGAGTTAGAAAACTTGCCCTCAAATTTTGGAACTTAAAAAGTCTTTTTTTATGAAACATTAACTCTAGTAATTGAAAGGTTTCACAAGGTGCAACTCTTGGTTTCATAACTTAAAAATTAATTAAATAGTTTTTAATTTTGAATTTTTTATATTTATAACCTTGATGTTTCTTTTGAATAGTTGAATTACACTCTTATGGATTCTATTAAGTTAATTAAATATTTAATTAATAGAGCATTATTAAATCCATAATCACACGATCTAAGAGTTAATTAAATTAAAAAGTTTAATTTATTACTAGATTAAACCATCTAGTATTTTAAAAGTGTGAAATACACCCTTATACTATATAAAATTAAAAGTTAATATATTATATATGTACAAGTAAAAGGTCAGTATTACCGTTAGTAGGCCTCATTCACGAAACTGGTCTATAAGGGGTGTTTAAGGAAATTGCCTATAAAATGGCGATTGAATGGGTATCCACTCTTACCCACCGCACTCTTGACTAGTGGAGGTTCGTTAGCCGAATGGGTAGGATACGACACAAACTTCCATTAAAAGTATAATTAAATACCAAGTAAATAAATTTTTTATAAATTCCTAATCTTAGTTACTTAGGAAAAATGTGAATTTGATGCTAATCCATGAAATTGCACTTTGCAACTTGCCAAGTCGTTAGTGGAGCATGTGTGGTTAACCGGCACACTAACTTGGACTTGTAAGCGTGGCAAAGGGTAGCTCGATGTTTTTCGTATATCAATGGAGCATGTGTGGTTAACCGGCACATTGATTCGGTGATAAATGACTTCGAGAATACCAAGCTAATTTGCATGGTTATTCACACCTTGTTTGTGATCCTCGGTATCCCAGTCACAAACTTCAAGGGCATAACCGAGATTAAACATGCCATTGAAAAGTTCAATGAATCTCAAAAGATCTAGGAGTTTCATTTAAAAATTAATTTGTTTAAAAAATTTCGTTTTCGTGGTGGAATTGGTAAATCGTCATTTACCTATCGACAAATAGTTTACAATTGGATTACAGTATCCCTCTTCCGAATTGTAAATGATTGTGTTGGGTCTTAGCCTTAATATTTCATTTGGGTGTTATATTAAGGACTTAAATCAACTAAACTTGAATTTCTCCCTTGTAAGTGTCTAGTTCTGACAACTATGGTCTTCCCGAATCTTTTGAAAAATAGCTTCCCTCACGAAGATGATGTTCTACATTTCGATCTTGGAAATGGAAATCATACTTCACTTCCTCCACCTCCTACAATTATTCTCCCTGACCCATGTGTTCGTCGACTTGAAAATTTCAAGGTCACTCAAACCCCATTGACAAGCAAACACCAAAATGGAAGGTCTGTGTGTGCACACGTCTTAGAGATGAAGTCACTCATCGACAGGTTGGGAATGTTGGGAGTCGATGTCTCAAGGAAGTTGGTTGTTGACTTGGTTCTTTAGTAACCCCCGATTCGTATGGTCAGTTTGTTAAAGACTGCTATATGACAGATCACAACGTGGACCTTATTGATCTTACATATTTGCTAACTGCTGTTGAATTAGTAATGATTTGGTGCACTGGTAAAGCAAATTTGATTGGAAGATCTGTTTCCCAAACTTCCACGGACATTAACAATGGAAACATTGGAAGTCTAGAAAATTCTTCCCAGTGGAAAGGGAAAGACTAAGTATGAGATTGTCCCCTGTGCCATTCCAAAAGAATCTGTTTGTTTCTACTCCCAAAAGAAGGGGCATTGGACGCAAAGTTGTCGTATTTACCTGAAAGACCACAATGATGGTAAAGTCAAAGTGTGTGATTTTTCTTCAGGTAAGTCCACCATCTAACTCTATTAAGTTCCTATTTCTAGATTCTTAATAGATGATGTGATAAGATTACATTTTTATGTATTGTAGGATCGAAGAAGAGAAAGAAAACTTAAAGAAAGAGCAGGACGAGTCTGATCGCGAAGATATGGATTTCGATCGCATGATTCGATGATCAGAGTTTTAAGCTGTTGCTTAGGAGATATGATAGATTCCTTAGGAATATTTAGAAACATAGTTTTCATATGTACTTGCATTGTAAGGAAAATTTTTCTGCATTTTATAAATAAAGAAAAATTTTAATTTTATCTTAACTTGCAATGGAATTTGTGAAAATTGGTGTTTGTATGTTTCTATTTTTATCAATATGGATTTGATTCTTTCGTTTGTGGTAGTGTCTAAATTTACCAAATAAGGAAAGATTCTCATCACCAAGTTTCAATTGGACAGAAACTTGGAATCCTGCAACTTGTATTGTATGATGAATGAGAACCTTCATCTTTGGGAAATTAAGACTAATTCCTTGTTCACATATAGATGCGAGTCAAGTGAAGGACTAGGGGATCTATTACACTTTGTTGTGCATTGGTCAGGTCCACCATAGAGATCGATAAGACTATTCGTCATGATTTACTAAAAGTTTAGTAAATATGGTTATGCTTACAAGTTTAAGTATAATTCTAAAACATTGGAAAAGTTTCAAGGTATAGCAGAACGAATAAGAAGAATCAAATTAGGCAGAAAGATAAAAGTTTCTTCAATCTGGAAAGAAAGAATAGTACTTTAGTATCGTATTTTATGATCATCTTAATGATTATGAAAACCATATCACAATTGATCCTCTAAGGAAACGTTAGTGCACTTGTATGGCTAAGAAGAGGAATCGGGAATTTGTTGAAATGGTTAAATGAATTAAGGTGAGTCATACTTCGTTCCAAAATCAAGTCTTAGAGTCATACTCCAAGATTTTTCCTTGAGTGACATATCTTAAGTAGGTTTATAACACATTTAGAATTGGTAGTTGTCATGTCCTTAAGACAAAGACCAACTAAGACCAATTATATGAAGTGTCATTCTTGATAAGAATCCACACTAACTCTTGAATATTTTTGTTGTCAAGGAGTGTTTCTTGACAAGAGAATCTTATATGTCAAGAAGTCAGTGGGAGTCTTAAGGATCTTGAAAAGTTTCAGGAACTAATCAAGAATAAACCTATTATGTATCACTAGCTCACGACTTGAGGTTTGTAACCTCTCGTGTTGACATATTCTTGTTTTCGTGCCCATTCCAGTTAAAAGTTGACTATGCATGTGAGCTCTATGAGTTCTCATCTGTTTTCATAAGGCGAAGGACCTTGATCAGTGAAAGTTCATTGATCTATATAAGTGAGCTTCTTAACAACTTGGAAGACATGGCAGGCCCTTGTGTTGCCAAGTGGTAAGAAATTAAGATTTAACAAGTTCATATGAGTTTGAATTTGTCATAGACCTTGTCTTATGATAATGGTTGGAAATGACATATTCATTTGGATAGGAACACATACACCATAAAATCTAAGTGGCATAAGGTTTCTCTCCAATTCATGAAAATGATTGTGAGGAAACGCTTTCACTAAGTATATTTTAAGGAGATAGCAGTTGTATTAATTGTGTTCTCAAATTCGATTATTAATACGGCATCCCTCTTCATAGTTCGAATTGTGAGAAATGGCAAATAGTTTGAACATTCGGAACTTATTGTTGTAAGTTCTGAATAGTTTAGACACACATATGAGCTTTCTAATAAAAGGTGTATGAGCTTAAATAAAGGCTTATCGAAGCATCTCGTATCAGAAATCTAAACTTTGGTAAGAAACTCAATAAAGTATTGATTTCTAGAAGTCCGGCTGATTTTGGATACATGTCGAAGCTAGTGGGAGAATAAATGTTATGCTACTAACAAAATAATTGTTATGCTAGTGGGAGCATAATTATTATGGTAAGTGTTGCGAGTTAGCAATACTATTTATAGGAAACAAAGTTCTAATTTTCAAATTTGCAAAGGTTGAAAAGTTGTTTCGCTATAGTAAGGGAGAGGATACTTATACTTTATTTCAAATCAAAAAGTTTAGATTGAAGTATTAATCGAACTTAGTCATGGATATATATGAATACAATGTTGAAATATTTCAACATTGGAAATTCTATATATGGAAATATTATAGCAAAAGACGGGACAAGTATCATGTCTGTATGTAAGACATTATGAATCATGTCCCATATGCTTCAGATATAGGATCGATTGCATATGCGATAAAATTCACGTGTTCTAATTTTCCAAATGTCTGGGGCATAAGAGGGAAAAATAAATAGAACCGGATATGACTAAATTGGTTAAACAACTGTCAAGGACAATCTAAGGTTCGCAAAAGATTGTTTGCTTAAGGGCAATTTGAAGTATAATAATGGATCGACCATATTGACATTATTATGAATAGACAGGATTCTATTAATAATGAGTTGTCATATGGCATATATGGAAATGTTTCCATAATGGGAGATGGATATTAAGAATCTATGTAAAAATTAGAAACTTTTATGCAAGAAGGATGTTCAAAGGAATGTACTTTGAATTTGAGACTTCGCTTCCTTTGAATTTTTTTGTTATCAATCTCCAGTGGAAATTTTTGTAATATCGTTGGCAAAGTCTATGTGACTTTGGTACCTTGACCTTACAAAAGGATCATTGCATGATAGTTTAGAATCTAACACATTCTTATAGTGGCAAGAATTAGGTATTCTTACACTAAGTAATAAGGATTTGGAATTGTAAAATGATCATCATGGAAATGTTTTCAATTGATCTATTTCACAAAGAAAGGACCATAGGTAAACATAGTGTGCATGCTTGGAGCATGGGATAACTATTGTTTTAATTCAAGTATTAAGTTGATTAATCGAACCATTATACAATGAATAATGTGTAATCAATATGGTGATTAAATATATTTATATTCAAAAGTTTTGAGACCATATTGGATTCGATTATTCTTGTGTTTCACTTCACATGTTTTGACTTCCCAAATAATAAGATTATTCAAACCATCCACAGTCCATCATATTTTGGAAGTAGGTATTGAGGCAAGACAATATTCTTGAGTACTCCTATAATAAAAAGTATTGGATTAAACCAACGCTCATCTGAATCACTTCATGGATTTTATCACGTGTGATTAGTGAGACGATAATTTCTTATATTCTTGAAGCGGAGACATATAGTTGCAGTTTACAAGTCGGTTACACATTAATAATATATAAATGTGACATCCCCAAAATCAAGGCTAGAAAAGACCGGTTTCATTTATGCTTTTAAAATAATTTCAGAGTAAATCCATTGATTTAAAAGAGTTGCGGAATTTGTCCCCAAAACAATACATGATAAAATAAAGTTTATCAAAGCATTTCTTAAATAAATGTATTTTCATTATATATCAAAACTCAGGATGTCATGTTCCGATACAGACACAAAAGCATAAACAATAAAACATAAACCTTACACAGTTATATATAAATACTGTTCTATAAACAAAAACATCTTCTTAGGTTCTCCAACTTATGCTCTCGCGCCACTACCAGTAATACAAAGAAACTGAGTGGGTCAGGCTTGGGAGTCTGGTGAGCATATAGGGTTTTCAACCCATAATATATAATTACATTTAATTTCACCAACCAACAAATAACCCGATTACCCATTCTCGTTATCCTCATTTTACATCCCTAAAACAACAACTATCACAAGGGACCTAATCTAGGATTTTCATCGGGACGGACAATACTGCAAAGGGGTTTCCTCAGCAATGAATGTCCTAAGGCAACCATGAGGGGATAGAATACAGAAAATGAACACCCAAGTTCACCAACACCTACAGGTTATGAGCCTTCCAGAATTCCACATGACAGTCTAGAAAGAGTCCATGGTCGCCATCCATATTCTGCTGAATGACTAGATCACAACCACATTGAGGCCTCTCATCAGTTTATCACACATAAACTATCTACCCAAGTTTTACCCAACATTTTTGTAGATAACAACATACATATGCATTCATATGCAACTTAAAAACTGATAAGATATGCATTCAATACTCATCCCAAATAAACAGATAATATATATATATATATATATATATATACACGTATATTTATACACACGTAACACGTATTCTAAAGTAGATACTTCATATCTATCTGTTAGAAGAAAGGGAATATACACTCACATGATCAGAAGATGATCGGGCAGCACTACGGCTCTAAGAGTAGTATTTCTTCGGTGAAACCGGGAGATCTTCACAAAAACCGGGCTTCTCGCGGGCATAGTTTCGGCTCAGAAACTTTACTTCTTGGGATCTTCGGGGCTTCAGGTCTCGGGATGATACCAAGGCTTCAGGGGTATAATTTGCACGTAGATCGATGAATCAAGGGTGAGAGAGAAGAGATTTGGCAACCACAAACGGCTGCCCTTTGAGATCTATTTATAGGGTGAAGTCTGTCGCGAACGCAGGGCGTTCCCTTCGAACGAGGTGCGTAGGAGCGGGGTTCCAATCCTATCCCTTATCCGTTGAGTCAGCATCGACGTGGCCAATCCGGAGCCAAGCACAGAACGCGGGGCGTTCCCACTTTGGGATGCGTGCCTCGAACTTCATAAACTCATAACTTTCGCATACGATCTCCGTTTTCGATGTTCTTTATATCCACACGAAGGTGAGATTATGCTCCACAACTTTCGTTTAGACTTCGTCAGCTAATTTTGATTTTATTTTTATTATATTATTTTTAGTAGGCCGGGATAGGAAAATTCCGTTAGAAATTCATAACTTCTTCATCTGACGTTCGTTTTTGTCTGTCTTTTCACTGTTGGACTACTATCAACGAGATCTTCGATTCTCGTTTAGATTGTTTCGGCTAGAAATCCCTCGATCTCAAATCCGAACTTCGGGCTGCATACCGCTAAGTCGAAACTAGAAAAATCATAACTTCCTCATACGAAGTCAGATTTATACGTTCTTTTTATGTATGCTCTCGGTTTAACGTATTCTACGACTTTCGTTTAGATCACTAAGGCTAGATATCACTCTATATTAAATTCATATTTTACGTCATTCAGTGTCGTGTCGGTTCTGTCGCGAAATTTCGACAGGTCATAACTTCTTTGTTATAACTCGGATTTCAGCATTCTTTATATATACGGAATCCTTGTCACGACCACTATGTCTTCATGTATCGATATCGGTTTTATCTAACATTTTATTTTTACGCTTATTTTTATTCTTAATTCAATTAGGCCACACAATTAAGCATAAAACACATAATAATCAAATAATACATTCTTATTATTTCAAAATGAGTAACAAAGGTTAACCTAGACTATTACATCATCATTAATGCCTAGCCCAGAAACACAGGCGTTACACTAAACGCACCAGTAACTTGGTGTAACAAAACATATTATTGTGTGTGATTTGATGAGTAAATAGAGCAAGCATACTAGTCAAAGTTTATCCGTTCCATTTACCCTAAGAGGGATAAAAGTGATATATGTGGGCCCCTCGATCATTTAGTGATGACAACCCTCAGCGCTTGGCCAAGCCTGGACTGATTTGATTTGTTCAATTAGTCGGTCGTACGATGTATAGAATGGAGGGATAAAATAGAATGATTATAATCCATGCCTCATATCCATACGATGTATAGAATGGAGGAATATATGATCCCTTATCTAATGGACGCGTCAGAGTTCGACAACGGCTTTTGAGAGCTACGATTACTAATCGGATTTTGGGGTCGTACTTGCAATAGTAGTTATTAAACTTATCCAAGTGGAAGACTATGGGATTAGGTGTCTAAGCCCATAACTATAATTGGTGTGTACTTGACTCGAGAGTAGCATGGTCCATTTCGGGTTGCCTTCACCAGAACAATCTGATAGGATGGATATTTGAGAAAGAGGTTGTTTTTTATTTATTAATATATTATAAGTATAATATATTTATTGAGAAATCATATTATTTAATTAGTATGATCAAGAATTAATTTGGAATTAATTTAGTGATTAAAAGAGACTAATTAAATTAACGGGGACTGATTAGGTAAATCAGTAATACATATAGTTTGGGCTAATGATCCATGTTGATTAGAATGGACTAAGAGTTAGTCCAAAGGGCTTATCATATGGATTATTTGATTCTAGGACCAAGGGAGTGAATTAGGGTTTACAAGTTGAAACCCTAGGAATTCCACACTATAAATGTAACCCCTAATGCACCTAAAATAGGAAGAATGATTCCTAGTTGAACCCTAGCCGATTTTAGTACTTCATGACCTCTCTCTCATAATCCTCCACTTGTTCATGGTGTTTGTGACTTGTTTGAGGAATCACACTTGGGGTGCTAAGCTTTTGAAAGGCCAACTTCTACAAGCTACACTAAGAGGTATTCTTCTAACTTGATTTTATGTTGCAAGATATCAAAGTTGTATGCTAGTTATAGGTTTCATGCTTTGGATAATTTTTTGTTGCATGTATAACTAGAGAAAACTTAGATCCAAAGCATTAGGGTTGTATGTGCACCATAGGAGTGTTATAGTACATAAATCCCAACAGTATTTTGGGAAACTCACTAAGCTTTGTGCTTACAGTTTTATAGTTATGGTTGCAAGTACTCCTGTTTTCAAAGGGAAGGGTCCGGCTTGATTGCACTGCATTCCCTGGATATTTATTATGCATTGACTATTTATGATTCTACTCTGATGTTTTGGGAATACTTTTATTATGATTTTCTTTTGGGATAATGAATGAAGGGTTTTGAATTATTTAAAATGAAATTTTTACTCAGAAATTTTGGGATGTACACCTTACCCTTTGCTTCTTATGTTGTCTCTACAAAGCGTAAGAAAGATCCCTAGTGTATAAAGCATTTTGAAGTATTTATTGAGTGGGCTTTATCTAAAGAAGAGGATAGAACCCTTATTGTTGAACGCAATGCAACTACTCACAACAATATCATTTTCAGACATGGCTCCTCCAAAAGTTTCTTCCGCTGAAAGCACATTAGCTAAACACATGGCTGCTATTAAACATTTTAATGCTAGGGTTGACAAGAATAAGAGGGTTGAAGAAATTCTCACCAAAACTAATCATTCCACCTGCAATGATGTCTTCTTAAGAAGAGTCTCTCTTAATCCTATTATGAAGGTTAGGTGTACTAAGCCAAAAGGGGAGAAGATTCATACTTTACACTTAACTAAAAAGGGTGATCGAGGTGAATACCCTGAAAGAATTTGGGTATCCAACCTTGTTAAATATGGATACTAAAAATGGTTAGAAATTCAAGGGATTGTCAAAAACCACAAGAATTAAAGCTTTCCATCATCTTAATGATTAACAAAGTCATAAATCTAGATTTTCTTCCTCTTCCTATTGCATACTCTATGCCTACTGCTCTATTCTCTTTTAGATCTGGAAGAAGGTCCCAGCACTCAAAGTTCTTACTTCCTTATGGGACCGTCCATTTACAACAATCTTCTAGCAGATGTTATGTGTGTTCAACATCTTTTCATTAGAGAACCTAAATGCGGATTATTTTATATTAACGATCATGATCGTATGTGCTTTCAATGTTCTATTGATCTTTCAAAGGCACCCACTGAGCATCTTTTTCATCCAAGGATGGAGTGTAAACACAAACCTCAAGTTGATTGTTATCCTTGGATCATTTATTATGAGATGGACAAAAGAAGACATGAACTGGCTTGTGATGATTTCATGTGGATCAAGCCAAAGATTATTCCTGATGTTGATAAGGTCAGTGTTGAAGACCTTCTACTGGAATAGGTTTTGGCATCATCAAATTAGGGGAGATTTTAAGGTAAAACCTTATAATTATATGAGTCAAATCTATGTAATGCTTGCTCGTTCATCAGTACCATCAGTTGCTGGCAAGCTTCTCGTTGCAGCGTGACTTTACTTTTGTTACACGTTACTGATATGTTATCTTAGTGATAAAATCTTTTTTTTAATATATATCTTTTATATATGGTAGTTATCATTGTATCAAAATCCCTTATATGTAGTCATTTGACTCTATAATAGTCTCTTACCTTGTATATAAGTTACACTAGGTACCGATATAATTAACGCTTTGTGCATTCTCTCTTTATGAGAGATCTCTTAATCAAAATTGGTTTTTGATTTTTTTTTTTTTTTGGAACGGCAGCAAAATTTATTAATAAAATAAAAATAAATAAATAAAACCCTAGCAAGAAGCTAGGAAAAACACATTACAAGAGAAGGCTAGCAAAAGCAGGTTTATGTAGCCAATCAGTCCAACTAAGTTTAGCTTTTCTACATCTATTGGAAATCCAAAAAAATGCTCTCTCAACAACCTCATCAAAAATCATGGATTTCCTATGAGTGATCGTTCCAAAAATTGTGGAGTTTCTAAAATTCCATAAGCACCAGAATAACTGCATCAAAAGCCTTTCGTTGTCCACCCCTAAGGAAGACCGAATCATGCCAACAAAAAAGACTAGTAATGGTGAAATGATTAGGAGGATGAACATCCCACCATATAGCAGTGCGGCTCCATATATCAATCAAATCCCTGCATCCTAAAAAAATGTGATCGATAGTCTCCATATAACGAAGGCACACCAGACATAAGATAAACTGCAACTCCAAACCACGATAAGACAATCTCTCCCTAGTAGGAATACTCACATGCCCAATCCACCAAATAAGAATATTAACTTTAATATGGACCCAATTATTCCACCTAGTTTTAGAACATGTAAAAGCCAGAGTACTAGAATCAATAATAGCACGAGCAGAAGAGACAGAGAACACATATGACACGTCACCAAGCCAACCCAATATGTTAGGTCTATTCTGCAACCAAAACTTCATCACCAACTCTAGAAAAACGTCCCATTGGGACTGCTCAATACCTCCCCTTGGGGCACGATGAAGAATGTTGGGATCCTATCCAAAAAGAAATCGATCTCTGACAGAGTCCACTTTATGACTATCTAGAGCATAAATCCTATGAAAAATAATTGCAAGATGCAAATCGTCCAACCATTTTTCATGCCAAAAACTCGTTGAAGCACCATCTCCCACCCTAATTCGACAAAGGGAAAGAAGATTAATCCCCTTGTTCCTGAGGTTGGAAATCATACAGATAAGGTTATTCCAAGGTCCCGACGGATAACCACAATAAGGTAAGGAAGAAAGACCCCCGTCTTATCCAAAGATAGTTTTGACAACTCTCACCCACAACACATTAGGATAATGAAAGAACCTCCAACACCACCTAAATATCAAAGCACTGTTAAAATCAAAGATACTACCCACCCCAAGCCCTCCAACCTCTTTAGAGGCTAGAATTTTATTCCAAGTGACCCTATACACCTCTTCTCATCCAACTCAGCACCCCAAAAAAATCTAGCCCTCATAGATTCCAGAGTATGAATAACCGTGAGAGGGGTAGGGAATACCGACATAAAATAACTGCCCAAAGAACCAAGAACAGACTTAAGCATGGTAAAACGACCACCAATCCAAAGGCTTTTAGCCTTCCAAACCACAAGTCTACTATGTAATTTGTCAATAACAGGATACCAAGCATTCACCCGATTCATATTCAGACCTCCAGACACCCCCAGGTGAATGAATGGGAGAGAATCGGAAGCACACCCTATGCAAGTCACAACCTCCATGACATGTGATGAAGTATCCCAAACTCCAATTAATTTGCTTTTTGTAAATTAATTTTAAGTCCCGAAGCCATAAAAAACACTAGAAGATACGGATAAGATGTCTAGCATTATCCAAACTCCAAGGCAACAAAACAATAGCATCATCAGCATAAAACAAGTGCGAAATCACAATGTCCCTAATAGAGATTCTTGTAAAAACATTGGCCATCTATGCCCTATCCAAAGCCACATGAAGACCCTCCATTGCTAAGATAAAAATAAAAGGAGAAAGAGGATCACCTTTCCTCAAACCTCTTTGAATTTGAAATTATTGTGTAGGCGACCCGTTAACCAAAACCGAAGCTCTAGCAGAACTTAACATTTCCAGAATCCACCCGCACCACCTAGGGTCGAAGCCCATATACTGCATAATTTCAATGAGATAGTCCCACAAAATAGAGTCATAGGTGATGCGACCTGGCTCTGAACCACCTTCACTATGGGGAGATGATCGATGGAATAGAACCTGAGAGGTCACAAAGAAGGAAGAAACACCATCCGCCTTCCGGGGGAGGTCCTGGAAAGACGCTCTAACAGTCAAGTTAGTGGGAGGAGTATGGAAGTAGTAGGGTGACCGATCGGTAGATAATAGCTTACATCTCAAGGCAGAGTGACTGGCCTTTTATACTAAGGATCTTCCTCGATCCGTACGAGGGACAAGGACTACGACCCCGACAGGATTCGTCGTCCTTATTGGAGGACCATGATCCACATTCATGTCCGGTCCAACGATTGGTCCAGGCGATAATGCTTTGGCCATGCTCTTTGTCGCCTGGAGCCGTTATCTTTGGAATGTAGTTGAGGACAACCCCTGGCGAGGGCGGACTTCCCACACGGTCACCTCTTGTGGGTCTCGGGCGGTCAGGGCGGCTGATTCGCTAGCCCAGGCTTCGTTAGGATCTCCTCATTATGGGTTCTCCTGTCTCTGGCCCGCTCTGAGGGCCGCTTCATCAATAGGCTTTTTCAAAATCCACTTTAAAAATCAAAAGAGGATTTGAAAAATCCTTACACCAAGCAACCACCTCATTGAAAAGGTAAGGCCCATCTAAAATATGTCTACCCTTTATGAAAGCAGACTGCTCCAAGCTAACCACCAAATCAATGACCTTCACCAATCTAGTAAGAAGTTTTCCATTGATCTTATATTGACACCTAATCAAGCTAATAGGTCTACAGTCACTAACATTCTTTGGGTCTCTGATTTTATTGATAACAATAAAAAAGGATGCATTACAACCTTTAGGAATAGACGATTGACTGTAGAAATGCAACACAAAGCCACCAAATCATCCTCCAACACATCCCAATATCTCTTGATAAAATCAAAAGAGAAACCATCCATTCTCGGAGCTTTGGAAGAGCCACAATCCTAAACCGCCCTTTTTATCAATTCCCAAGTGAAAGGGGCCTGAATAAAATGGATCTAATTCTCTGAGAGAGAAGAAAAATAAGACCCGTCAGTTTTAGGTCGAGGCCCAGAATATCTCGAAAAAAGATTTTGATAAAAAAAAAGCTGAAATTCTTTTTTCACCCGACCCTGTTCATCCACCTAAACATCATTACTAAACACTCCACGAATGGCCATCTGGTGCCTCTTGCGGCTAAATTTACCTTGAAAAAACCCTGAATTCTCATCCCCCTCAATATCCCGTTGAATCTTTGCCTTTTGAACTAAATCAATATGTGAAAGATGATCTAACTCATTTAACTCCTTCTGAACCAAAACCCGTTGTTCCCGAAGGGAAGCAAAACCATCATTAACCATGAGACGGGTATCAATGGAATCGAGAAAACTTTGTAACTCCTTTCTTTCAGAACCCAACCGATCACGAGAAGAATAACTCCAAGCCTTAATGTTAGATTTAAGAAATTGCAATTTTTTTCATAAATATAACCCACGGGTGATTAGACTCAATAGCTTGAACCCAAGAACTCCTGACCACATCATCAAACCTATCCATACCCAACCACAAATGAAAAAAAAAAACAGAAAGTTAAGGGGTTGTAATCAACCATATGCTCCAAAAGAAGAATTAGTCGATGATCAAGAATTTTCTTCTCCAACACAAAGCCAGTAAGATGAGGAAAATGGCCCAGAACACCGTCCGACACCAAGAGTCTATTCAATTCACTAAATTTTAACCCCCATTTGTTACTCCAAGTGAATCTAGCCCCTCCCAAGGGAATATCCAGAAGATCAGCATGATCAATAAATTGATTGAACAAACTAGTCGTCGCCAAATTAAACTGTGATCCCAATCTCTCCGATTCATCACGGACAACATTGAAATCTCCAATAGTGATGCATTCACCATAAATGGAATTTATCATTTGAAGGATTTACAGCCAAAGAGTTTTCTTCCTAGCAGCCTCTTAAGGAGCATAAATGACAATAAAAAGCAACTTTAACCCTGACCGCTTCCAAACCGCCTCGTCCCAACGAAACAGTCAAAATAACCACATTTGAATAACAAATAAAATTTGGAACCCAGATAGCAATAATACCGCCCGAAGCTCCACGAGAAGGAGACACCGCGTGAGAAATACTTTGTTACCCTAAAAAGAACGAGCCACAAACAAGTCAACATTTTCCAATTTCGATTCTTGAATCGCCAAAAAATTCACTTTATATTTATGACATAGAGAACGAATCCACACTCGCTTATCTCTTGAACCCGCTCCTTGAATATTAATGGAAAGACAATTCATGAAACTACTTTTTCATGCACGTGACCTTTGACAATTTCTTTCACCCGCTCGAAACATTCATCCATATTATAACCTAATGATCTTCCAATATCCAATGTCTTTTGAATTTCATTCGGGAAGGAATAGTTATTGAAAGGTCCTTCAGAAAAATCTTTATTATCCACAAAGTTTGAGAAACCCGAAGGGTGAGAGAAAGATTCCTCCGAATTAGCCACCCCCGACATTCTACCAAAACCTCCAGAAAAACCCACCGTAGGATCTCGCACACGGAGAACCGACTTAGTGGCAACCGTGTCTGAAGAAAACATAGGATTACATGTAACATCCGAACCACAATCAGCTGAAAAATGACCAGCACCATCCCTAGAATGTTGACTCAAATCAACAACGACTGCGCCAGGAATAGAAATAGGAGGATTAGCCCTCGCTATTTTTGTAGTAATATCGACAACATCAAAAATAAGGGCTGTAGGCGGAATTTAGGCAGTCCATGTAGCAGTCTCGGTATTTGGATTCACCGGTGAATGATGGCCCACGTCTGAAACGCGTACAGAAGAGGATGCCCCTGTCAAGATCTTCCATAACCAACTCATTAGGGAAAAAAATTATGCCTATTTTTTTTCCCATGTGCCCTTGTAAATCCACATGACCATCAACCACATGATCACTAGAATTACCCCCGCAAGGCTTAAGTTCCTTCTTGTTCCTTTCCTCGTCCTTTTGCATGTTCTCCAAAGTTTCATATAAACCAAATTGGTCGTGTAAATTCTGACACTTCTAGTCCCTAATCCCAAAATTTCTATTAAAAGTCAAATAAACTCCCAACTTTCATATATTTTCTTCAATATATCAAATACTATTAATTTAATAATATTAACTCCTTTAATTTATTTAATATTGAAATTTTTAAAAATTTATCAAAAATAAAGGATGTTACATACAATCTTCCTATAATGGTTTAGGCATACAAATGTTGTAAACTAAGCATGAAAAGTATTAATTTGATAGTTTAATGCTATAAATGAAAATAAGTTGTCCAAATAAAAATTACTATGCTAAAAACTAACCGTTTAATTTTGGTCGTGAGTCACAGCATGCATATCGTGAAGTATGTTGTGTGGCTAACACAAGGTATAAACTTAAATCTCTCTTAAGTTTGATCGCCATGAAATCCTCTTATTCCTTTCATATTTGAAGGTATAAACTCAAATCTCTCTCACATTTGATCTTATAAACTAAACTACGTTTTATGGTGATTTGGAGAGAACCTATCAAAGTTGCATTTTAATGCATTCTTATGATAAGTGTTAAATATGTTGACAAATAACTAATACATACAAGTTCTAAGTAACTACAAGACTTAAAATCTTGAAAATATGATTATGTATTAGGGTTTGTTAATATTGTTCATAAATTGATTAAATATGGACAAACTTATAATGGATATGGTTAATACATATAATAATTATGTAACACTCTAAAATTTCAACCAATTTAAAACTTTTCAAAAACAATCCACATTCATAAAGTTGTAACAAAAAGGTTTTCAAAACTTTTATTATAAAAGTATTCCCCAGAACCATATCATAAAACATAAACATGAGGAGCGATACGATCACGCCTTCGCCTTGCCACAGTCTCCTGAAGAACCTGAAACATTAAACCACAATTGTAAGCCCGAAAGCTTAGTGAGATACCCCCAAAATACTACCATACACACAACATAAAAGAACAGAATAGCCATGCACTTCGGGTCTACTATGTGACTGGTCCGCTGTACCGGGCCTTCAGTCCACCTGGTCCACCCTCCGAGTCTAGCCATATACATCGAGTCTACTGTGTGATTGGTCCGCCCGCACCGGGCCTTCAATCCACCTGGTCCACTCTCTGAGTTTACAGTATGACTGGTCCTCCCGCATCGGGCCTTCAGTCGGCCTGGTCCACTCCCTGAGCCTCGGCACATCTGGTCCGCCCTCTTGGGGCCTACAGCCTATCCGGACCGCTCGCTGGGACTTCAGGATAACCGGTCCGCCCTGGGTATGTTGGCCTACAGCACAAAGCAGGACCCGCCTCAACCCAACCCCAATCCGACAACCATGTGCACATAAACATATAATCATATAACAATCCAAATCCAATCAAACCGATCTAGCAGATCACATAACATAACCTTATCCTAACAAGGATACCGACCTAACCGGTCACTAGCATAGCATCATCCTATATACCAGGATACCGACCTTAACCAGGTCTCTAACATATTGATGTGCACAAAAGTAACCACTAATTTTAATATTTATAACCTAACAAACTTAGACTATCTATGCACTTATAGGCAGTGTACCTAGTCAGATTACAGTATAGCTTAGGTAAGTCGGGTGTCGATCACAGGGAACGGTGGTGAATTAATTTAATATATTTGATTATAGGTTACAGGTCACACGAAAATAATAAAGAAAATGGTTTAATAAATCTCAAACTAGCAATTAACAACTCTCGATAAACTAACAGGAAAACAAATCTCTTCAGGTACTTTGGTTTAGATAAATTATACCTTAAAACATAGACAATTGCATACACAAATTCATTTATTCATGTTCACCGATTCCTAAAATGACTAGATTCGCGTTCACTATAACTAATCCTTTAGCAAACAAGTCAATTTAAACAGTGATCAATTGATTAAACTAACATGCTTCCTAGTGTTCAGTTCGTATCAGGCAAGACTTGTAAATATAGTTAATCAATGTAGACATTTAATTAACCTCTTGTTGATGTTCATCAAACAAGGCTCACACATTAACTTACTTATTCTCAAATTAATTCTAGTTTCACATTCGTTATTTCTAGTCTTATAATCTCAATGGTCATCAAAAATCATAAGAGACAAGCAATCGAGCAGATGTTCAAGCAACTCAATTCACTTAACAATTAACAAAAAATAATCATCATTAACACATGAGGATCTTTAAACAAGCTTGGCAAGATAAATTAAACACAAATAAACTATTTAATATAGCAATTAGTCTAATAATCAAAGCTTCATTCAATCATAAACACAAAGTAAAAGGTTTTTACACCTAAATCAGAAACTTAATACAGAAAAGTACCACAATGGAATGCTAAACATGGTCACGTCAGCAATCCATATGATAACCGACATGTATCCGCTCTCCAATCCTTCCGATCTCCGCTCCCGTTGGCTTAACGGCCTTCCGGCCGCCTTCTAGACCCTCAAAACGGCTTAACAGAAGTTAATTGTCGACTAAATTAGGTTAGAAGTCGCATCCAATCGATCTGTGGAATTATCTTTAAATATACGAACCGACTCGTCGAGTCCCTCTCACATTCCCCGTATTGCGATAACTCTCTGGGATCCCGAGTCATTATCTTCTCGATTCTTCGATTGGACTCGCCGAGTAGACGATCTGACTCGCCGAGTAGGTGCCTTTTTCAGTGTTTTTTCTTCTTTATTCTATTCTCAATCTTCTAACTGTTTCTCCCGCTTCCTTTCGCTTCCGAGCTTCATCTTTGGACTGAAAAACATAATTTAACACTTTTAAGTATCTTTTGTCCATAATATGTGATAATTAAGTTAATAAATGAATAAAAATGTATACTTAATATGAACTAATTATGCACATATCAAAATACCCCACACTTGTCTTTTGCTTGCCCCCAAGCAAAACTGAATTTTAACACATTAGAATTATGTATAACAACTCCAATCTAACCCAGCCA
Organism: Lactuca sativa; assembly: GCF_002870075.4. NCBI lineage: Eukaryota > Viridiplantae > Streptophyta > Magnoliopsida > Asterales > Asteraceae > Lactuca > Lactuca sativa. Next base: position 29,133,343 of record NC_056630.2, on the reverse strand, counting down.
TTATGCCAAGACCGCAACGCATGCATTTGTGTCTAAAATTTTTCCTAAAGAACCCCCCATATTCCAAATACTCACAATCCTCATAAACATTTTCCCACTCACCCCGAACTATGCTCATTCTATGCAACCCTCCGAATCCATCCGCAGAAAACCTCTTCACCCTCAAGGTATTTTTAATTGAGCAACCCAAGCATACATATTCTAGAAAATTACAATTTTTCGATACCACTATGAAATTTTTTTAATTCTTCACTTTCTTGATAATTTGATCTTTGATATCTTTGAATTCACCAACTTGTATTGACTTTTGGTATCTTCAACTTTTTGGATTTCTTGGAATTTTGATCTTTAGATCTTCACTTCATTTGCTCCAAAATTCTTACAACTTTTCTTGTAATTCTCTCCTTTTTTTTTAACATGTAACTCACTTTTTTTTCACTCAAAACCCTACATGCTTAAGCAGGGGCGCTCAATCTCAACCTTTATTGGCTAATGATAAAAATTTTCCTGGACACATTTCAGGTTTAGGCTGCTAAACATATTACATCCTTCGGGCTGAGCAAGATTGTGTTTTTGTCTCATGATTTCACTGAAATAAGGAAGCCACAAATGCACTAGAACGTATATAGGCTCAACTAAACATTTAGGTTATCATGCAATTATCAACACAACTCTAACATGGAATCCTAAATTTTTTACCAAAATTTTCTAAATAAATCCTAAGTAATACTTTTGGTATGCAAAATTTTAAAATCATTCTAAATTAAGACTCTAGATTTTCTATTATGTAACCAACCCCCTACCCCACACTTATTTGATGCAATGCCCTCATTGCATATTATGCCTACTATAAACATAAACATAAACTAAAGAGGGAATTGGAACAAACTCCCCTGGGATAGCAGTCGAAAGGCTGATCACTTCCATATTAGTTCCAACTTCAATTAACTTTAGACATGGTAACATCTCATCCATGCCTTGGGTGTCAAAACTCATGTGGGCCGCTCCAAATACGCGGAAATCAGTGTAAGATCTTCAAGAATGGATATGGAAGAATAAGTGAACAAGTGGGACAAGTAGCAGCATCAAATCAGCAGTCCGTCGGTATAACATTTGAACGACTCGTCGAGTCTTATGGTGGACTCGCGAGTACCAGCGCGCCTTCTCAGAATATGTAGAAATACAAGGCGACTCGTCGAGTCAGCTTAGTGCACTCGTCGAGTAGGCCACTGAACGAAAAAACTTGGTATTTTGCAACTGTTTTAGCCTCTAAAAACGTCTCTAACTCTTCCCCATGTTTAGACTCAATTGCTCATACCCCTAAGGACCGGACTTGACACTTTGACATTAAAGTTCCACTTCCTTGACTCGCTTTCACTCGTGATAACATCCAAGCTATAACTCTAAACCATCCTAAGCAAGCAATCCTAATCCAATCCTGAAAGCATCTGAAGGGTAAAAGTTTTGCAAAGATCTGAAACATCAAGAGCATCAACATGGAAAACAAAATTTAAACAAACTAAAAATAAAAATAAAAACTCACTAAAATAACCAAAAAAAACAAAATAACTAAAAAGGATATCACGATCACTCGACTTCGTCGAAATCAAGTTACAATTGTTGATTAAATCCCTTGCATGCAAGAGGTGGTTTGTGAAACAAAAACTTTCGGGACCTGTTAGACTATTTCCTTTGTTTTCTTTGCACCATTAACTAAAAAGTAGAACAAGAGGTGACCAAACTAGTCAAGAACAGCAAGAGCTCGGTCTTCCACTTAACCACCTCGATACGCCTTGCTATACTACGCCTCGTGGATTGAGTTGGACAAATAACCCAAAGTAGTAGACTAAACAAGTCAAGAATTCCCTAATCGCTTGCAATCTCAAAACCCATGCAAAAAGTAAAACCAAACAATGTGTATGATCACGAATTCCTGCACATAGCAACAAAAACCTTCCCGACAAGTGAAATGATATCAACGAAAATAATATAAAAATAAAAATAAAACTAAAAAAATAAAAATAAATAACGAATAATCAAATAAACTAAATTAATTGAAAACTGTTCCCCGGCAACGGCGCCAAAAACTTGATGTGCACAAAAGTACCCACTAATTTTAATATTTATAACCTAACAAACTTAGACTATCTATGCACTTATAGGCAATGTACCTAGTCAGATTACAGTATAGCTTAGGTAAGTCGGGTGTCGATCACAGGGAACGGTGGTGAATTAATTTAATATATTTGATTATAGGTTACAGGTCACACGAAAATAATAAAGAAAATGGTTTAATAAATCTCAAACTAGCAATTAACAACTTTCGATAAACTAACAGGAAAACAAATCTCTTCAGGTACTTTGGTTTAGATAAATTACACCTTAAAACATAGACAATTGCATACACAAATTCATTTATTCATGTTCACCGATTCCTAAAATGACTAGATTCGCGTTCACTATAACTAATCCTTTAGCAAACAAGTCAATTTAAACAGTGATCAATTGATTAAACTAACATGCTTCCTAGTGTTCAGTTCGTATCAGGCAAGACTTGTAAATATAGTTAATCAATGTAGACATTTAATTAACCTCTTGTTGATGTTCATCAAACAAGGCTCACACATTAACTTACTTATTCTCAAATTAATTCTAGTTTCACATTCGTTATTTCTAGTCTTATAATCTCAATGGTCATCAAAAATCATAAGAGACAAGCAATCGAGCAGATGTTCAAGCAACTCAATTCACTTAACAATTAACAGAAAATAATCATCATTAACACATGAGGATCTTTAAACAAGCTTGGCAAGATAAATTAAACACAAATAAACTATTTAATATAGCAATTAGTCTAATAATCAAAGCTTCATTCAATCATAAACACAAAGTAAAAGGTTTTTACACCTAAATCAGAAACTTAATACAGAAAAGTACCACAATGGAATGCTAAACATGGTCACGTCAGCAATCCATATGATAACCGACATGTATCCGCTCTCCAATCCTTCCGATCTCCGCTCCCGTTGGCTTAACGGCCTTCCGTCCGCCTTCTAGACCCTCAAAACGGCTTAACAGAAGTTAATTGTCGACTAAATTAGGTTAGAAGTTGCATCCAATCGATCTGTGGAATTATCTTTAAATATACGAACCGACTCGTCGAGTCAAGTGGTGACTCGTCGAGTCCCTCTCACATTCCCCGTATTGCGATAACTCTCTGGGATCCCGAGTCATTATCTTCTCGATTCTTCGATTGGACTCGCCGAGTAGACGATCTGACTCGCCGAGTAGGTGCCTTTTTCAGTGTTTTTTCTTCTTTATTCTATTCTCAATCTTCTAACTGTTTCTCCCGCTTCCTTTCGCTTCCGAGCTTCATCTTTGGACTGAAAAACATAATTTAACACTTTTAAGTACCTTTTGTCCATAATATGTGATAATTAAGTTAATAAATGAATAAAAATGTATACTTAATATGAACTAATTATGCACATATCACATATACCATCCTATATACCAGGATACCGACCTTAACCAGGTCTCTAACATATACCATCCTAACTACCAGGATGCAAACAGAGCAAAGCAATAACATAACAACAATACCCGGAGTACAATCCGATAAAGGGTCAGCCTTGGTGCCTATGACCCTGTTGATATAGTGAGGATAACTCACTCGCAACTGCTGACTGAAAAGGATAAGATCACGCTGCTCCAACCTCCGACACGAACTCCACCACCGATCAATACCAAAAGACTGAACTCAATAAATAACAATAATTACCAAAATACCCTTGGAAGTCAACTGGTCAACTCTTGGGCAAAGTCAAAGTTCTCAGTCAAAGTCAACCCTCCTGACTGACTCTACTCGCCGAGTCAACCCGCTGACTCGGCAAGTCCCTACACTCAGAACTCCCAATCCATGACTCAACTCGCCGAGTCGCCCCAAGACTCACCGAGTCCAACAAACTTTGGGTCACTTCCTGCTCAACTCACCGAGTCATCCCTCGACTCACCGATTCACAGCTCAACCAAAAAGGTTAGGACTTCGCGACTAGACTCGCTGAGTCCAAGAACAGACTCGTCGAGTCCAAGGCAATCTTTATCAAATTCGCCGAGTTGTTCTTTCAACTCGCCGAGTTCCTGCCTGTCTTCATGCAACTCGCCGAGTACACCCATGTGACTCGTCGAGTACCTCTAGTTCTTAATCCATTAAGTGGCTTTCCAAGCCATGCAGGGACTCCAAACCATAGATCCACTCCCCTAAAACCCATCCATCACGTAAAGTGTCAAACTTTACATGAATCCAAAGAGATCTAAGCATAATACACTCTTGGGCCAAGGTTTGGGACAAAAGAACTTCACCTACATCTCTTGAACATAGACTTTATGACTCCTTGGGTCATTACAAGCCTAGATCTGAGGTAGCAACCTCAGATCTTACACTAAACTCGAGATGGACCTCATTTATGCCCCAAAAACCCCACAATTGATAGATCTAGATGTACAAAAGCTTAAGAACAGATCTATTACCTCCAACGCAAGCTCCCATTGAAGTAGACCTCGGATCTATGTCCCTTTCTTGCTTCAACCCCTTTGCTCTTCAAGATTTCCTTCCTAATCCACTTATCCAAGCTCCAAAATGTGCTCCAATCTCTCACTCACGTCTATTAGGGTTTCTGGAACTCAAGGGAGGGTAAAGAGGATGGGGAGAGGGTATTATGTTCTTTATATAAGGCTCACCCCCCGGGATTAGGGTTTTCTCCATACAGCACCAACTCGCCGAGTCCACCCATGCGACTCGCCGAGTTGGTCGCTTAACACGTGACCCGTAATGCGACTCGACTCGCCGAGTCTATCCATCGATTCGCTGAGTCGACCTTCTTATTTACACTTTTAGCCCTTCAACTATACTTCTGAATTCCCGGGATGTTACAATTCTCCCCCACTTAAATTAGGCTTCATCCTCGAAGCCTGCTGCAACACACAATTCCAGATATTATTCCCACAACGCATCTCCCGGAATCAATCAACCCAGGTTCCTCCAAACACTGTTACCAAACCCCTATAAAGACCAACTCTTTCTCACAGAGTCACGACAACTGCTTCAAGCCAGCCATCGGCTTCTTTCTCTGCTAACAACCCTTATTAGCCAATGATCACCCAATGGTACTTCCATCGTTCAAAATCACATAATCACTTGCTGAACCTGCTCTAACATCATCAGGCTGGAAAGACCCGACACGCTGACGATACTTCTAAACATCCCCAGGATGAATTACAGCTACATACATAACCTCCTGATCACAACCATACTGAAAATCCATGGCTCCATCCTTGCCTCCCTTCCGAACTCCTCTGGTTCTATACCGCCGGAAATTCTTCCGCAACCTCAACAGACACCCAATCCGGATGTGCTTCCATACCACTGGTATTATCACAGTGCTCAACAACCATAATTGAAATACTCTCAATCATCCATTCTCACTACTGCTTCCACTTTCGTGAACCAACACTCCCTCCCGCAGTTACATATCTTTCCCTTTCCTTATCCAAGGAATCTACTTGCCAATCTTGCCACTTCAGACAAGTACCATGGTGTATACACCCCACTCTACACTATCCCATGTAGAGTAATCGCTACTCCGTGCATCGCACATGCTCTGAATCCGCTCGCATGGACTCTCGAGTCCATGCACTGCTTTCCACTAACTTGATCAACACTTGGGGCCAGACCATATCAATCACCATTCCCCGGCGACGCATTTCCTCAATCTCCTCATATCGATCCACTAACACGTACAGAGTCTTTAGCATGGCTGGACCGCCCCTCCAGGCCTTCAACCTATCTGGACCACTCTCGGAACCTTCAGCATGTCTGGACCGCCCTCCTGGGCCTTCAGCCTGTCCGGATCATTCTCCGAGCCTTCGGCCTGACTGGTACGCCCACTGGCCTTCAGTCTCCCCGGACCGTTCAAACTATCATGCATCATCCGGAACTATTCCTCCTAGGAATCTCCCCCATACATATTGTTCTATCCATCTAGAGGTTCTGAACTCTAACTCTATTCCATATACTCAGATCCCGGCCTGATCCTAGGCCTTACAACCACCGATCTCCCTATCTGAAATCCTTGGTCTGTACTTCGCCCCATCGATCTGTCACTTACTCATACCAGCCCACACTCTTGGCTGACTGAAACACTGTTGGATCCCAAACAGCTAATCGAACTCTAACGCTTATCGATCCTCCTGAGAATTTTCTCATTCTCCCCACTTAGAGCACTGACTTCCAACCGCCAGTGACTCATCCGGCATAACTCAGTCATCTCTACCCAACATACTCCTCTTAACCATGAACTGATTTCCTCTGAAACGGAAACCTCCACAAAACCACGTTCCGGCATTACGTATCTCGAACTCTAAGGGAGTTCGACTCCCCGCTAAACACTTCTCAAAACACAATTGTTATACCCGACAACAAGACTATACAACCAAAATCTGACCATCAATTCCTTGGATGCTAACTGATTCCAATCACCTAACTACCGACCCCTCAATAATACCATAAACCCGAAAAACCGAACGAACGATACCATGAAATTATACGAACAAGACTAGCGGATATAATACTCCATAACAACAATAAGATAACAAGATATCAAGAAGGAAACATACCCGCAGCTGCATCCGGCTCTGCCCTGACCTCCTCTGCTATAAGCTGAAAAGCACGCCCCTGAGCCCTCGGGGGATCTGCTCCACCCTGACCTCCACCCGTAATCCTTAAAGTGGCTGGTGTCGGAGCCTGCACTGGTCCTGCAGCAAGCTGCGGACAGTTGGCCCTTATGTGACCAACCTGATGACGCTGATAACAAATCCTCATATCCTGAACTGGGGCTGACTAACGGCAATCCCTCGCATAATGCCCCTCTCTCCCGTACTAGCGGCACGCACCATCGGACCTATAAGCTCCAGTGTGACCCTTCCCACAATTCCCACAAGCGCGGCTGCTCTGATCTCCCAACCTAGTATCAACGGTCTTGGACCGTTTCGGCGCCGGCTGCGACTTTGTCGGGGCCTGCCTCTGCTCTCTCAACTGTAACTCAATCTCCAACTCACGCCGCCAAGCGGCCTCCTGTAACTCCAGCAAGGTCTCGCACCTCTGCGTAGACACAAACTGTCTAATATCCCTCTTGAGCATACTCAGATATCGGGACATCTGAGCCTGCTCCGAAGCAAACTCCGGGCAAAACATCGCCCTCTCAGTGAACATCCTGGTGATCTCCGTCACTGACTTTAAATCCTGCTTCAGCTCTAGGAACTCCTGAGCCAACCTCTCTCTCTCAACTCATGGAACATAACGAGTGTTGAACATCTCCCGAAACTGATCCCAAGAAACCACAGCCCGCTGCGCATCCGAATATGACCCTGTAGTCAACCTCCACCAATCCTTCGCCCCGAGCCTCAACAAGTTCAGAGCACACCTCACCCTCTGATCAACAGGGCATGAACATGTGAAGAAACACCCCTCCACATCTGACAACCATCGCATAGCAACAATCGAATCCTGAACTTCATCAAAAGTAGGGGGCTTTGTATTATCGAAGTCCTTGTAACGCCCGTAGATCCGGGCTAGTCAATTTAGAGGCAATAGGGGTCGAAAACGACTTTTCGACAAAAGATTATTAAGAATAAATAATCTCAGCCAAGTTTTAGTATATGTTACAAGGTTTCCGTACATATAAAGAGTGTCGAAATCCGAGTTATAACGAAGAAGTTATGACCCGTCGAAGTTTCGCGACGGAACCGACACGATACGGGGAGGCGTAAATAGTAAATTTACGATAGAGCGAGATTTAGCCTTAGCAATCTAAATGAAATTCGTATTATATGTTAAACCGATAGTGTGCATAAAAAGAACATCCAAATCTGACTTCGTATGAGGAAGTTATGATTTTTCTAAGATTTAGCATAGCAGTGCACAGCCCGAAATCTGAATTTTAGATCGGTCGGTTTTTAGCCAAAATAATCTAAACGATAAATGAATATATCGTTAATAGGAGTTATACGATAAAAAGACAGTCGAAAACGGAGCTCGTATGCGAAAGATATGGACGAAGCTTAGTCCCTACTCTTCGAGCGTTGCGAATTCGATACAGTTTTGTAAATCTGAGATAGAGTGAGAATTAGCCGACGGGATCTAAATGAAAGTTTTAGTACTCGTAAATACCAACGCTTGGGCATAAATAACGTCGATAATAGAGCTCGTATGCGAAAGTTATGGACGAAGCTTAGTCCCTACTTTTCGAGCGCGGCGAATTCGATACAGTTTTGTAAATCCGAGATAGAATGAGAATTAGCCAACGAGGTCTAAATGAGAGTTGAAGATCTCATTAATAGGAACTTAACGGTAAAAATACAGACAAAAACAGAGCTCGTATGCGAAAGTATGGACGAAGCTTAGTCTCTACTTTTCGAGCGCGGCGAATTCGATACAGTTTTGTAAATCCGAGATAGAATGAGACTTAGCCAACGAGGTCTAAATGAAAGTTGAAGATCTCATTAATAGGAACTCAACAGTAAAAAGACAGACAAAAACGGAGCTCGTATGCAAAAGTTACGGATGAAGCTTAGAGACTACTTTACTATAAAACTCTTATAAATACAAGGGTGAACTCCTCATATTTTCTTCACACCATAAGCCTCTCTTTCTCTCTCTAACTTCTCTATAGCCTCCCTAAACCCCTCCCAAGTCTAGGGAACCTCCCTAGCACTAGAAGAAAGCCCCGGAGCACTCAAAGACTCCGAGAAGAAAAGCTTTAAGCTTCGAAACGTTGCTCCAGCGAAGCCCGGCTTTTAATAAAACCCGTTGTAAGTGAGTTACGCCTATACTATATTTAATATATTTTTTATTTAATTATAGTAACATTATTAGGACCTTAAAATAATTATTTGGGCTATTATTATGAGTTATATTGAGTGTTATTTAACGCTTATATAATAGTAATAATAGCTAGACTATTAATTAGTCGCGATTAACGTTAAAACTAAACTTTAGTGGTATTAATACTAGGTTTTGGTCAAGGAAAAAAAATTGTTTTAAGAAGTAACGAAGTGCTTTCCGAGTGCCGAGTCACCACCTTACCAGGTGAGTGCATAGTTACTTTCAGCTTACACATAGATATGAAGTATTTTATATAAATTACGTGCTATGTGTGCATATTATCTGAATACTTGCTATCTATGCTGGATGAACATTGTTATACATGTTTTCAATGATTTAAACTGTATATGTATTTTATATCTACGAAAATGTTGGGGTAAAACGTGGGTAGATGTAATAGGTGATGTGTGATAAAATGATGAGAGGCCTCGATGTTGATGTTGTTGATTATATCATCTAGCGGAGTATGGATGACGACCACGGACTCTTCTAGACAGTCCAGTGGAACACTAGCAGGCTCGCAACCTGTAGGTGTTTGTGAACGATATGTTCACCGGTGTACTCCATCCCCCACATGGTTGCCTTTAGGACATTTATTGCTAAGGAATCCCCTTACCAGTAGTGTCCATCCCGATGATGATCCTTAGGCTAGGTCCCTTATGATAGGTGTTTAGGGACGTAAAGTGAGGATAACGGGAATGGGTAATCGGGTTATTGTTGATTGATGAAATTAATAAACTTATTTATTGTGGGTTGAAAACCCTATGTGCTCACCAGGCTCCCCAGCCTGACCCACTCAGTTTCTTGTATTACAGGTAGTGGCGCATGAGCATAGATGTGATGTTTTGGATGAGGGATTACGGATATAGGCCTGTAGATACGAAATAATGTAGTAAGACTTATATTGTACTGTTTATGCTTTTGATCTGTATCGAACATGACATCCCAAGTCTTTTAATGAAATACATTTCCTTGGAAATGCTTTTGATAAATCTTTATCATATTTGTTTTGGGACAAATTCCGCAACACTTTTATTTAAAATGTTACTCTGATTTTTAAACAAAGCATAAACAAAATCGGTCTTTTCTAACCGTGAAAATGGGGATGTCACAGTCCCGATACTGAAAACCTCTATCGGCTCCTCCCCCTGCCACTGCTACAGCCGTTGTAGCTGCCGCGGCAGCCGTCTCTGTAAGGGCTTTCATAGCGCTCATCAAAATACTCGACCATGACGGTCTTGATCGACCCAAACAGTTCCGGCAACTCAGCCCGGAACATAGCTGCAACCTCATCATGCAGGATCTCACGAATCCTAGCATCCAACTCGTCTGTGCTCATCTGACCAATAACCTCGGGCGGTACCGACCCACCCTGGCCGCCCTCTCTTGCTCCCAATCCTGATCCGGATCCGCTCCCAGCATGTCTTGTAACCACCATACTGAAATTACCGCAAAACATCAGACGCTTCTCATTAACCCGAGAACCGACTCTCAACCCATCCCTAGGGGTTGTGACTTCCTTGATACGCGTATGGGTCCTGTGCTTTCAGTAGTACGGGCCCATACTACCTTCCACACCTACCCATATTTATATCAAGTATCACCACAACACCCTAGTCAAGAATAGGCATAACAAGCACTCAACCCTCACTCCTAGAGGAACACTGGAAATCTCATACAGAAAGAAACCCTAGGCTAGCAGGCATCACAATCAGGCAACTCTATCATGCACTTCCTGAAGATCCCTAGCCTAACACTAGCATGCTGTTCTAACATATCACATAATCAAATAACTTGTATGGTATTTTGGGGTTACTTACTGGCTCCGGCTGATCGTACCTCCGCATTCTCCTTTACTCATTTTTGAAAACCATTTTAAATTCTCTTTTGAAAACTCTCCTTGATTTGAGACTGGATTCACATGAATGTTCCTCCAATTCACTCAAACCAAGGCTCTGATACCAACTTGTAACACTCTAAAATTTCAACCAATTTAAAACTTTTCAAAAACAATCCACATTCATAAAGTTGTAACAAAAAGGTTTTCAACATTTTTATTATCAGAGTATTCCCCAGAACCATATCATAAAACATAAACATAAGGAGCGGTATGATCACGCCTTCGCCTTGCCACGGTCTCTTGAAGAACCTGAAACATTAAACCACAACTGTAAGCCCGAAAGCTTAGTGAGATACCCCCAAAATACCAACCACATATACCATACACACAACATAACTGAACAGAACAGTCGTGCACTTCGGGTCTACTGTGTGACTGGTCCGCTGTACCGGGCCTTCAGTCCACCTGGTCCACCCTTCGAGTCTATCCATATACATCGATTCTACAGTGTGATTGGTCCACCCACACCGGGCCTTCAATCCACCTGGTCCACTCTCTGAGTCTACAGTATGACTGGTCCTCCCGCACCGGGCCTTCAGTCGGCCTGGTCCACTCCCCAAGCCTCGGCACATCTGGTCCGCCCTCTTGGGGCCTACAGCCTATCTGGACCGCTCGCTGGGCCTTCAGGATAACCGGTCCGCCCTGGGTATGTTGGCCTACAGCACAAAGCAGGACCCGCCTCAACCCAACCCTAATCCGACAACCATGTACACATAAACATATAATCATATAACAATCCACATCCAATCAAACCGATCTAGCAGATCACATAACATAACCTTATCCTAACAAGGATACCGACCTAACCGGTCACTAGCATAGCATCATCCTATATATCAGGATACCGACCTTAACTAGGTCTCTAACATATACCATCCTATATACCAGGATCCCGACCTTAACCAGGTCTCTAACATATACCATCCTAACTACCAGGATGCAAACATAGCAAAGCAATAATATAACAACAATACCCGGATTACAATCCGATAAAGGGCCGGCCTTGGTGCCTTAGACCCTGTTGATATAGTGAGGATAATTCACCTCGCAACTGCTGACTAAAAAGGATAAGATCACGCTGCTCCAACCTCCGACACGAACTCCACCACCGATCAATACCAAAAGACTGAACTCAATAAATAACAATAATTACCAAAATACCCTTGGAAGTCAACTGGTCAACTCTTGGGCAAAGTCAAAGTTCTCAGTCAAAGTCAACCCTCCTGACTGACTCTACTCGCCGAGTCAACCCGCTGACTCGGCGAGTCCCTACACTCAGAACTCCCAATCCATGACTCAACTCGCCGAGTCGCCCCAAGACTCACCGAGTCCAACAAACTTTGGGTCACTTCCTGCTCAACTCACCGAGTCATCCCTCGACTCACCGATTCACAGCTCAACCAAAAAGGTTAGGACTTCGCGACTAGACTCGCTAAGTCCAAGAACAGACTCGTCGAGTCCAAGGCAATCTTTATCAAACTCGCCGAGTTGTTCTTTCAACTCGCCGAGTTCCTGCCTGTCTTCATGCAACTCGCCGAGTACACCCATGTGACTCGTCGAGTACCTCTAGTTCTTAATCCATTAAGTGGCTTTCCAAGCCATGCAGGGACTCCAAACCATAGATCCACTCCCCTAAAACCCATCCATCACGTAAAGTGGCAAACTTTACATGAATCTAAAGAGATCTAAGCATAATACACTCTTGGGCCAAGGTTTGGGACAAAAGAACTTCACCTACATCTCTTGAACATAGACTTTATGACTCCTTGGGTCATTACAAGCCTAGATCTGAGGTAGCAACCTCAGATCTTACACCAAACTCGAGATGGACCTCATTTATGCCCCAAAAACCCCACAATTGATAGATCTAGATGTACAAAAGCTTAAGAACAGATCTATTACCTCCAATGCAAGCTCCCATTGAAGTAGACCTCGGATCTATGTCCCTTTCTTGCTTCAACCCCTTTGCTCTTCAAGATTTCCTTCCTAATCCACTTATCCAAGCTCCAAAATGTGCTCCAATCTCTCACTCACGTCTATTAGGGTTTCTGGAACTCAAGGGAGGGTAAAGAGGATGGGGAGAGGGTATTATGTTCTTTATATAAGGCTCACCCCCCGGGATTAGGGTTTTCTCCATACAGCACCAACTCGCCGAGTCCACCCATGCGACTCGCCGAGTTGGTCGCTTAACACGTGACCCGTAATGCGACTCGACTCGCCGAGTCTATCCATCGACTCGCTGAGTCGACCTTCTTATATACACTTTTAGCCCTTCAACTATACTTCTGAATTCCCGGGATGTTACAAATTAACCATTTTATGAAGGAATTGCAAAGTAGTTTGATATTTGAAGGATATTTCAAAATATGATTGTGGGATAATGGAATGACATTTATTAATTATAAAATAATAAGTATTAATAAGGTGTAATAGAACAAACATGTGAGAAGCTTGCATATTGGAAAGTATGTTTCTTTTATGAAATAGGTTTGTTGAAGGTATATTACTCAATTTGTAAATGGTCTTTAGCAATCAACATGATTAGTAATATCATTAGCCAAATGATATATGTATCAAAATGATAATATGGAACAAGGTTGGTATCTAGTTAAAATTGATACAAACCACCTTAAATAAGTGATTGGAATTAAGGTAGTAAATAAACCAAACGAATACAAATGAGAGTTGCTCATGTTCATTCATTTAAGTTAGTCGAACAAACGAATGAACACGAATAGATAAACAAATGAGTTTTATTGTTCATATTCGTTTATTTAACAAATTATATTGTTCATCTTCGAGAACGTGTTAAACGAACATAAATGACCATAAACGAACGGAGATAAACAAACATAATTGAACATATATGAATATAAACAAATATATAATATAGTAATGTAATTAAACATAACTAAACATAAAACAAACTTAAATGAACTAATGTTCATGAACATAATTGAACGAACAATACAATTGTTCATGTTTGTTCGTTTAACTAAACAAATGAGAATTTGTGTTCATGCTCGTTCATTTATTAAATTAATGAACATAAACGAACTTCCCGATTATCGGTTCACGAATAGTTCACCGGACATTTGGTTCGTTTACAACCCTAATTGGAATGTAAAAGTGAATAGTATTTGCCTTGTATGATTTAGGCAAAGAACAGTCAAGATTTTGGAGTATTTAGTATTAGTCTACAAAAGAGATCGAGACCAAGCAATCGATGTGAGGTCATAACAGTTGCAAAATTATGTAGCATGTGTATGTGGACTTTGATATTGTGTATGTTCATTATTGTGTGGTTTATCGGCATTACTCGTTAACATGACATGGCATTGTATATCTCCCTACATTCTATTAGAAATTTGAATACCTTATGCATACTATAAATATTGATTGAATTGGATATGAAGACGTGACGTGCTATCTCTTGTTGCCCTTAATGCGCACATACGTATAAATGTAATTAGAACATATTTTATTTTTTGTTTATTATGTCATCAAAATCATGACTCACTAGAAGTTTGGTAATTGGTAGCAATTAGCAAAACCTATAGGAGACTTCACGGGTAAGCTTTTTTTCATATTATGCATTGACCCTAGATGCATATTTTATATTTTGCCCATTATGTCATCGTGTAAAGCATTTTTTTTCTATGGTGTTTATTATGAAAGTCATAAAGTGGGGCTCACTGAGTTTTGGGAGAATAGTTGACATTTAGAAGTCAACGCTTAAAATATCTCTGAGGATGATACTTTGGTAGCGTAACTTTGAACATTCTTTTGAAAATTGATACGTAAATACCTGGACTAAGCTTTGGTGTAATGGTGTTCGTGGTGACACATATCAACAGTATTTACAATAAATATTAAGAAATGGATTTTCTAATTATTGGGTTAGCTTTCGCATAAATTTTATAAGTTCTTGACATATATGAACGTAACTTTTTTTGAATGAATTAGATATAAAATGTATACCTAAGCTTGAGCTTCTAGGTGTTAAAATACTATTTTTGATTATTAGGACCATATTAGATTACGATTTGAATAGCAAGTGTACTTAGGTTTCAATCACTAAATTGCCTTTAACTTTACTTTTTGTATAACATAATACTTACATTTATATACTGTCGTTAAATTGAAACTAGTAATATACATCGATTATAGTGAAAAATACCGTGCAAACTGCAAACCTCAAATGGCAACATCTGTGAATTTAATGGTTTAATTTTAGGGTTTCCTTAGTTGAAGATGAAAAAATAAAAAAGACAAAAAGTAAAATGGTCATTTTGAATAATCTAATAATCTAACAGCTAGGTTGTTAACCCAATGACCAGGTCCTCATGAAAAAAAAAAAAATTGACCAAACCTCTGACTTGTCGGTATACCACAGGGACCAAATTTGTAATTTACTCTTGACATTTACTTGAAACAAATAATCATGAGTAAATTACAGTTTCAGTCCAAATTTTAAAATTTTGACAAGATGCAATCATTTTTTTATTTTTACAAATTTTGTTCGTTTTCGAGTTATATGGTTTCTAATTAACCATTATATAACTTAAAACCCGATTTCAAATTTCAGTTAGCCTATCTATTAATCGTATTAAAAAAAATTATATATAATCTATATTATTAATATCCACATTTAACGGATTTTTTCACATTTTTTACAAAAAAAAATATTTTAAAAAATATAAACAACAAAACATCAAAAAAATTTAAAATGTATTCAAACAACACGTCAAAAATCTAGAAAAAATTATTCAAAAAAATATAAACGAACAAAATGCAAAAAACATTCAACATTATATTCGAAAAAATATCAAATAAAATCTAAATAATAAAAATATAAATAAAATAAAATAAAATGCAAGTGAAAAAATATTTAAAAAAAAATAGACAATAATATATATATATATATATATATATATATATATATATATATATATATATATATATATATATATATATATATATATATCAAGTATAAAAGGGTAAAATGGAATTTTAAATGGACTTATGATGTGCAGTGTAATTTCATGAAACGAGAGTGATGCATCTTGTCAAATTTTCAAAAGTTGGACTGAAAGTGAGAATCTGAGCAAACCAAAGGGACGAAAACTATAATTTACTCAATAATCATTGACATTATATATATATAATAATATATCCCACCAAACTCTTCATTCCTCTCATAAACATTTAATATCAATAGACAACAAAATTAGCTAAACATAAAAATAAAAATAAAAAAAAAAGGACTACAACACCCTCTTCCAAAACCTAACTTCCAGACATGAAAACAAATTACTGCACTGAGAGATTTTCAACAGAAAGATGGTCAGGATTCATATCTGCAGGAGGTGGTGGAGTTGAAGCAGAAGCAACCTTGTGCATTATCATTGCCTCCGCCACACGGATTGCCCTTTGTGATCCAGTCATTGTCACTTTCCTGCCCACAACCCAATATTAGAATATTTAAAAGAATTAATTTCTTTGTATTAAAATATTAAGAAGCTGCATATAATATTACCTGTCGCATGTTCCAGATATGAAATCGCCTCTCTCAGAAATCTTGATCCTGGCTCCGCTGATCTGACTGATTTCCATGATGTTCCTGCCACCACGGCCCACAACAATCCCTATATGCTCATCTGCAACACCTACAGTAACCGAATTACTCATATCTTCCTACAAAACAGAAACCGTAATTATATTTCGTAAATTCAGCTATACTATGAAATTTACAACAGAAATTGATTTTTTTTTTTTAAATAAGGTATTAAACAAAGGTGAAGCTGTTAGGAAATTAATAACCTTGTTGTTTTGAAAGCGGTTGTTCTGAAACTTTCCACCACCCCCATTTGGTCCGTAGTTTGAGGGGGCATTGTAAGGTGCTGTGGACAAACAAAATAAGCATTTTGAATTTTATTAACATAAAGTTAAGGGGGAGATTGTAAGAAATAGCAATGTAGTTTTCTTCTTTTACCTATATGTTTAATATACTTTAATCCTACAGATTATAGCAATATTTAACCCTAAGAAGCTGTAAGGGATTATCATTTGGTATGTAGCAATATAAATGCCAAATAAGCATTCAACAAATAAGAATCAACAAAGTTGTAACGATTACCTCCCACATGCAAAATGTAGTTTTATTTTTTGTACTACTTATGAAAAACAGAAAACCTTTTCTTTTTGTCAACAAAATCATACTGCTATTTATTTTTCAAACTTCTTTTGGTTAACTAGCCTAGTTTTTATTTGGTTAATTTGGTCAATTTGGGTTAGACTTTATTATGTTAATTTCATTATTTATAATTATGTTACACATAGTTTTTCTAATAGCTTTTTATATTTTCAAAAAAAAAATAATATAAAGAAATATAACAAAACAAATTTCTGAAGTTCAAAGATTTTGGAGAATAAGATCAATATACAAAAGTAAAAGGAATATTGTCTAATTGGTAAAGCATTTACTTTACATGTGGGATGTCTAGAGTTCATATCCCTACAACTTTTTTTTATTTGGTATTTACTTGAATGCTTATTTGGCAGTATACGTATTGCCACATCATCCTTAATAAAATGCCACATAATCAAATAGTAACCAGATACCGATTCTCCATGTTAAATATTGCAATAATCAGCAGAAATTTGTAAGCATGTTGTTATTATGGGTAAAAATTAAAGTATAGTGCCCCTATAAGTAAAAGAAGCAAATTTCATTGCTATTTCCTGCAATTTTTCCTAAAGTTGAGTTCAAAGAACATGTATGAGGGAAATCAGTAACAAAAGAAAAAATAAATAAACAAAAAAAAACATACCAGCATATGGAAATGGGGGGCCAATGGACTGAAGATAGTAGAGATCTTCAGATAATTTAAATAAAATCAGATTAATAGCTTGCACCAGTTGTTGTAGGGTGCCAATCACTGTTACAAGCCTATCATTTAATCCAATATAGTTGTGATCCTGAGGGGAGATCTTAATGTTAGCTCCAGAGTCTTCAATGAAGGACCTGTAACAACATATCAAAAATGGAAGTTGTCATGAATTTAAAATTATAAAGTAATAGATTAAATTTTTTGTCAGCAGCATTCTTACCTAATCATGGATCCACCTTTTCCAATGATTCCACCACATGAGCTATTGGGTACAATTAGTCTGACCTTTGATCTTGGCTCACCTTCATCACCATCTTCAGCATAAAACTATAAAAGAATATTTTGTATGTTGAGTTACATGAGGCGTAAACTATAAAATCATGTATACTGTGTTATAAGAATTACCTCATTGAGCAACTTAGTTAGGATAAGTTCAACAGCTTCAAGAACTTCATCGGTTGTTCCAGACACCATGATAACCCTATCAGATGTTCCTGGAAAATACTCATAATTGCGTGATAACTGAATCCTTGCATTGGATCTTGATTGGAAATCAGAAATTGTTGTTCCAGCCTTTCCGATAATTGAACCAGCTTCCGCATTTGATGCAAGAAACCTCAGATATGTTGTATCTATACCATCTTGAACAAAAAAATGAAATGTTACATAAAGACAGTGAGACTCAGGTTTATGTCATGTTTTACTTTAAATCTATTGAAATATAAGCATGTTAGATCTGATTTTCTTTGGTGTATTTGTACAGGGGGGTGAAGTTATGGAGATTAGGACAAGGAAGAGTAACAGCCCTTTTAATAAATAAGCAAAGCTCCATTGAGTCCCTATCTCCCACGCAGACAAACACATAAAGGTCTGCCATTTATTTATTGCATCTAATCAATAGATCAAAACTAGCACGTAAAAATAACGAACCAGATATGAAATTATTTGAAACTAACCAAACATTAAATTTCAATAGCTTATACATCTTCGACACGCATATCCTTACCATACTTAATATATTTCTTAAAAACCTGATTAACATACATGTCATAAAAACAACAAAAACAAATCAAGCTCCACCTCGTCAACGAAAACACAAAATTTGAAGAAATGTAACGAACAATTAGGGTTTCAAAGTCTACGTACGCCTGTTATAAGTGTTGTAAAAGGGAATGACAAACAAATAAAAATTAGGGTGAAATAGGAGATCAAATAGCGGCCAGAGATCGAAAAACAACAACAAATTATAACAATACTAATAATACCTGACGGAGGAAGTGACTGTGACTTGTGAGTCGGAGATTTGGCCGCCGGAGCCCCCTCGTTGGACGAAGCATAACCAGAATCCGGCGATACCATTGCGTTAGTGCGTGTTTTTCAGCTCTAGACGTAGAGAGATAAAGAGACAGGAGACGAAAATTATGTCAAATTTCAGAGGAATTTTTGCTTAGTAGAGAGAGAGAGAGAGAGAGAGAGAGAGAGGAGAATGCAAGTAGTAGTATTATACCTGAGTTCAGGCCGCCGATGCAGTTTGATGTCCACAACTTGCAAACTTCCATCCCTCTCTTTCCGTGAGAACCGCCTCTATCCTTCATTCTTCTTCGACTGAATTACATAAACGGTCCCTCAACTATTTGCCTACTTTCATTTGCGTTCTTTTAATTTATATTTTTAAATAAAACATGTATCAATCATGTTCTTTATTTATGCTAATTGAATACATAAAATATCAATTAACAGTTAAGATGATTAGTATTTTTTGATATTTTTCTCCTTATGCGATTTGAAGGGGAAAAAAGTCGTCATACTATTAAATTGTTCATATAATCATTGTAGTAGATCTTTCTACTTAAATAATTACTTGTTTACTTTTTTCCTTCCAAAGTTTTTTATAAGCACGATCTCTAGTAACGAAAGGGGATATACTAAAATCTGTAACAAATTATTTCAAATGTTTCATCGTCAATGTAACAAACATTTGTTTTTGTTTTTAAAACCTTATTGTAATATGTAATAATAGGTCTTTTCGATTACAATAATTTTTTGAAAAACAAAATTATCTTTTTATTGTCTTCTAAGTTAGAAGTTCTAACAACATGTTTAGTTAAATAGTATTTTAAACATTTTTAGTTAAATAGTATTTTAAAAACGTTTAGAGTTTGTTTGTTTGTGTCATTTCCTATAAATAATATTCACATTTTTCGGTTTGAAAAAATAGAAAAAGAAGCAACATAAAACTAATATATAAATTTCATAGAGAGAGATGTGTAAACTATAAATATTATGTAAATGTATAATCATTTGTGATCTAATCATTTAATATGGGTATTATAGTAATTTTTAACTAAATTAATTATTATCTAACATACTGAACAGCCCAAGATCTTGAACAGCCTAAGATCTTGAACAGGCAAATATCTTGGGATTGCAATCGTATTTCTTATGCAAGAATAAAAGGTTTATCTCACAAGGCATGGACTAAGTACCTATATAGGACAACACATAAGCAAATACATTAGCCAATATTGGCTCTTCCTTCGAGATTCATCCTGACATTAAGATTCAAATATCCTCTGTCATCAAATTTACAATAGAAGACATCGAGGATGAGGTAGCGTATGCGCATAATCTTGGACCTAAAATATACGAGGGGGCCAGAATAGTACTGAAAATATAAAACCAGTACTATACATAAACTCTAGGTATTATAAGTTCAAAAATCAGGGAAGAATCTGCCACTAGCCAAGACCACCCGGGGTTAATGTAGTTCAATCAATGTGGCTCTTTAAGTAGAAATTTAATGTTGACGGATCTCTTTTACGTTATAAGGCTCGTTTGGTGGCAAACTTGTGTAGTCAATAGCAGAGGGTCGATTTTGATGAGACTTTCATCCTGGTTGTTAAACCGGTTACCATTTGTTTGGTTATTAGGCTAGCCATCTCCAGACACTGGCCTATTCACCAACTTGATGTGAAGAATGCCTTTCTTCACGGTCACCTTCAAGAGACTGTTTACATGCACCAGCCACCCAGGTTCAAGGACTCGCATCACCCAGACTACGTATGTCACCTTTAGCGTTCCGTAAACGGCCTCAAACAGGACCCACATGCCTGGTATTAGTGTTTCACTCAGCATGCTCTTCACATGGGTTTCCAGCACAACATGATTGATTCTTTTTATTTTACCTACCACCACGGTACTGATATTGCTTATCTTCTCCTATATGTTTATGATATTGTGTTGGTTGCTTCATTCACCACCATTATTCACTCGATTATTGACCATCTCATCCATGAGTTTTCCATGACCGATCTCGGTGTACTTAACTACTTTCTCGGTGTCTCAACTACCCGCACTCCGTAGGGCTTATTGCTCTCTTAGAGGAAATACACCTCTAAGATCCTAGAGCGTACACATATGTTTAATTGCAATCAATCTCACACTCCAGTTGTGACCATTCATTAGCTGGATGACACATGACCACCAGTGGCAGACCCATCTCTCTACTGCAACCTTGTCGAAGCACTTTAGTACCTCACATTCACCCGTCCGTACATTGCATGTGTGGTGCAACAGATTTGTTTATTCACGCATGATCCTCGAGAGCCTCGTCTTAATGCTCTAAAGCATATTATGTGATATATATATATATATATATATATATATATATATATATATATGTGTGTGTGTGTGTGTGATACTCTTGATCAGGGCCTTTAGATCCATACATCCCCTGCATTTGATCTCATAGCATATTTTAATGTTGATTGGGGTGGATGTCCAGTTTCTCGTCGATCGACCTCCAGTTATTGTGTTTTCCTTGGCAACAACCTTATCTCCTGGTCCTCTAAGCGTTAGAGCATCATTTCCAGATCTAGCACCGAAGCAGAATATCATGGTGTCGCAAACGTCGTTACCAAGACATGTTGGGTTCGTAATCTTCTTCGTGAGCTTCGGTGTCCCCCGGCCAAAGCCACCATTGTCTATTGACTCAGAACATAATCCAACACCAATGTACCAAACACATCAAGATTTACATTCATTATGTGTGTGATTAGGTTGCTCGAGGCCTAGTTCGAGTTTTCCACATGCCATCTTTCGCTCAATACACATATATCTTCACCAAATGCCTTCTGACGCAACTTTTTAATGATTTCAAGACCATATTGAACGTTCAAAACTCCCCTCCCGATTAAGCTGCAGGGGGGTGTTAGCATATCACATTATTATGTAATTGTATGTTGTAGTAGTAGCTTCATTAGCCCAAGCCTTGTATAGCTAGGCCCATAGTATCTAGTATATGTATTCACGTATCATTTCAATAGAATCCTAGTTTGAGAAACATACCATTCTATAGTAATGCTTACAATTCTTATGAAATCCCTAAACCATACACCCCTTATACTAATCTTAAAACAATTAGGATCAGGTTTGTCTATGAATGATTACCAATAGCCAAATATGAATATATATATATATATATATATATATATATATATATATATATATATATATATATATAGATACATTTGGGCCTATACTAGGCTAAATATACAACATAATAATTGTGTTATACTAACATAGATACAATGCAATGTACAACAATAATACTCTTATAGTTTAAGAGAGGGGGTGAAGATGAACACTAAAGTTAGATCAAAAATCAGTGAAAAACTATAATGGTAGTCCCTTTGTGAAGATGTATGCATAATGAAGGATGGAAGGGACATGAAGAACACGAATTTGCCCAGTGGCGACCTTATCTCATACAAAGTGAATATCAATCTCAATGTGCTTCATGTGTTGGTGTCAAATTGGATTGGTTGAAAGATAGACAACGGTAACATTATCACAATAAAAGATGGTTGCTTTTGACACAGACAATGTAACTCACATAAGAGATTCGGAAGCCAACATTTATCACCCACAACATTAGTTATGGCCATGTATACTTCTTCAACATTGTATCGGGTGTAACATCTTGTTTTCCGTCATTTCTTATTTTAGGGTCGTGTGCCGGAAGTCGATTGTGTAAAGGCTTTGGGCCTTAAGGAGGTAACAATTAGACCTTGTGGAAGGAGATAATGATGGTTGAGAGATCTAACACTTGAATTGTGTTTTGGGTCGAAGGGTAAAAATGAAAAAGTCATAGTACGGGTTCTTGCATGAAATATGGATTTTTGTTCGAGAAGTTTTTAGTCCAAGATATCTAGATAATATTGTGGGGCTCTTCAACACCTTTTCGTGGATATAAAGAACATCGAAAACGGTGTTGGCACCAATAAGTTACGACCGTTTGAAGTTAGGAAATTTTTGGGTTAGCCTCGTACGTTGGGTGTACGGTGAGTACGTTGGGTGTACTAGGCATCCCTGGTACGATGGGCATACCAGGAGTATATTGGGCGTACGCAATCAGAACCTAAACCCTATTTCGTGTCTTGTGTCCTATTTAAGCTCATTAACTTCCCCAATTCCATTCCATTTTCAGCCTCCACCCCTTCAACATCCTCCCTTGAAACCCTAACGTTGGGCGTACTAGGCATCCCTGGTACGATAGGCATACCAGAAGTATGTTGGGCGTACGCAATCAGAACCTAAACCCTATTTCGTGTCTTGGGTCCTATTTAATCTCCTTAACTTCCCCAAATCCATTCCATTCTCAACCTCCACCCCTTCAACATCCTCCCTTGAAACCTTAACCCTAGTTTGAGCCTTATGAGCAAAAAGAATGTGTTTTTAAGTGCTTTGAAGTGCTCTTGGTGCACCTTGGAAGAAGGAGCTAATTGGAGAAGTTTTGGTTGTATTGGAGCTTATAGATCCAAACCTTGTTCACCTTGATCTTTCTTTTGGAGGTATAAAGTTTGAATATTGATGGAATTGTTAGATTTTAGCTAGTTTTGGGTCTTATGAGCTTTTGGTCACTCTAAGTGCATAAAGTTTAGATCTTGAAACTTTGTGACCGTGTTATGGATAAAGTGGGAAACTTTATCCATCTAAACATCATATTGATTCAAGTCTGAAGGTTGGAGACTTAGACTTAATGGATTAAGTTGAAAAATATGAACTTTTGTCCCTTTGAGACTTAAAGACTATATCTTTTTATTAGGACCATTCAAATGGATAAAGTTGAAAACTTTATCCATTATGAAGCTATTAGAAACCATAAAAATGCGATCTTGGTCCTTTTATCCCTTCTATGCAATAGTTATGATGTCTTAATGGATTAATAAGTTAGGGTTTTGGCTTTTGGACCTTTTCTAGCCATTGAAAGTCATAAATATGGAAATTTTATAACTTAAGTCGATGTTTTGAGTCTAGATCTGAGCTCTGGACAAAAGGTCTTAAGTGATAAAGTACTTAATGGATAAATAAGATCATGTCGCATATGATGGGCGTACGAGGAGTACGTTATGCGTACGCAGCTGCCATGAACTTTGACTTTGTTGACTTTCATTGATCATTGACTTTTAACCAAGTTTGACTTTAGGTCAAACTTGAGAGTTTTAGACTAATGATTAAGGTTTTACTTGGTTTTTTGTGATTAGCGGATTCGTGGGAGCACACAATGCAGAAAGGGAAACGTGTCTTAGTTTTTCGAGTTTCTTCATTTTAGGTGAGTTTTGTCTCATTGACTCATTATACCCGTGGGTCGAAGATCTGTATTCCTTAGATTGTTAGTACTTAGTATGTTGCTATGTTGTAGTGATCCGTTAGATCTGTATCCTAGTATATAGGATGTTACTATGTTGTAATGATATATTAGAATTGTATCCTGGTATATAGGATGTTGCTATGATGTAGTGATCTGTTAGATCTATATCCTGGTATATATGATGTTGTTATGATGTAGTGATTTGTTAGATCTATATCCTGGTATATAGGATGTTGCTATGATGTGATCTGTTAGATTTGTGTGTCTGTATGTACTTACTGGTTATCATCTAGTGGAGTACCTTATTGATTATATGTAGTCATGTAAGATAGCATGAGAACTCTTGATCTAGGCTTTCTTGCATGTTCCTCGTTTGGTTGTGGCTCTAGAGTAGGATCATCTATTCGGGTGGCTATCTCACCTCTGGGTACTTATGGTTACGTATTTCATGAAGGTTAGCTGGTAGCGAGACTGTATAGTGTGAGAGGACTACTAGGCGGTAGTGAGTTGTATGATTGTTTTTTGCACGTATTATGTGTCAACTTGATCCTGGTAATTTATATGTCGACATATGGTAATAGTGGGTTGAGGCGGTCCTGCTTTGTGATGTATGCCAAGATACCCGGTGCAGGCCGGTTATAAGTCGTAGGCATGGAGGCTCGGGATGAGTGGTTGGGTTAAGGTCGTAAGCCAAAAAACCTTGGGTATTCCAGCCCAATGGTTGATTGGACCCGTTGCATGTTGTCTTTCAAGTCCAAGGACTGATTGGGCCTAGGCATTCCAACAGGGAGGTTTTGGTCCGTTATGCATGATTGTATGTTTATCGTATGAAGTATTTTAGGGAAAACTCACTAAGCTTTATGCTTACTCAGTTGTTTATTGTTTCAGGTATCATCGGTGGCTATAGTAAGGCGAAGGTGATACTGTACACACTCATCAGCAGCATTGAGGATTTCGTGTTCATTATAACACTCTGATTTTTAATAATTGTAATTGGGAACAAATGATTTTTTTATAATGGTTTTATAATTTGAAAGTTTTACTTTAAATAAAATGAAAAAATTGATCGTGAAAACAGCACCTTACATCAAGACATGGTGGCATGACGCTAAAAGGACCAGGAGATAAGGTTGTAACTGAGATACACGTAATATTCGTTGATGGACCATCAATAAATTAGGCATCACCTTGCAGTCGGCATCAAAGTAAGCAATCAATGTGGATATGGTTGATAGATGAAGTTGAAGACCAAAATCAAGTGTGCATCGAATATACCGAAGAATAGTTTGACTATGTGAAAATGTGTCTCTCCAGTGTAACATCCCTATTCCACAGTAAATTTTCATTAAATATTCAAAGCATTTGTTCCAATTACACCCTCAAGGAACTAAATAAAATCATTTGTTTCAAAACCTTAATCAGAGTATAGATTAAGTGCGGACATCTCCAATGGATGTGATACAATCAAGTTGCGGCCTTCTTTCGTTACCAAAAAATTTGAAACAATTTAAACTTAAAACCGTAAACACAAAGCATAGTGAGTTCCCCCAAGATACCACATACATCCATACACAAAGCAACAAGTGTGTTTCAACCCAACGACCTATTTCATCCGACGGGTATGTTTCAACCCAACAGCCTATTTCAGCAAATGGCTTTGTTTCAACACAACGGGTTTGTTTCAATCCAACATGACTATTTTAACCGAACATGTATATATCATATAAGTATACAAGCAAGAGTCACAAAGACAACAAGCATATAACGACACCTAATGTGTATATAGTATAGTAAGAATATTCACCTCACAGTTAGGGGTGAGCAACGGAACATGGTACCCGCTTTCGGAACCGGAACCGCCTCATAACCGCCTGTTTTGGAAACAGAACTGGCTTAAGCGGTTCCGGTTCTCATTTTTTTCGTACCCGCTAGGTACCCGTCAGAACCGGTTCTTGTGTGTGTGTGTGTGTGTGTATATATATATATATATATATATATATATATATATATATATATATATATATATATATATATATATATATATATATATATATATATATATCACGTTTGAAAACTTCAGATTTAATATTATGTTTTCGTTGGAATTAGAGTGAATTAAAGTTATCATTTTTTACCTAATATTCCTAATGGAGCTTTGATATTAAAATGAATTTCATGTAATCCAATTATATAAATCTTGAGATTTAAATCTCCACATTGAGACAAGAATCAATTAAGGTTTTCAACCACTTATGTTTGTTTATATGAAGCACATTGGATACTACAAAATAATTAATAACCAGCCACTTATGTATTTAAGCATGATTATATGTAAAACAAATGTAAATGAAAAAAACATAGGCGATGAAGTAATAAAGAAAACTTGATTTCAATCCTCCTATCCCACATCGTTCATGGGATCGGAAAAAAAAAAAAGGAATACAACTCCTTATAAAATGGAATGATTAGAAGGGAAAGCCTTGATACTTTTCTTAGGTGTGCCTACTTTTGTCGGTTGTCAAGGAGTGTTTATATTTTGAACCGGTTTAAACAAGTTTATGTCTAAAAGAGGTGGGTTTAAACCATTTTTTTTAATAAAAGGTTCGACTTGTTAAATTATGAGTATTATAATCATGATTATATTGACAAAATTTTAGAAATATTTTTAAACCGAGTACCCGGTGTTGGAACTGCGTCCAACCAGCTCCTAAATTTAAAGAACCGATGTAGACGGTTCCGGTTCCGGTTCCTATCATTTTGGCCGGGTACCCGCCTTTGCTCACCCCTACTCATGGTCAAGGAGACAAACACCACAGCTCGCAGGACACATAAAGGCTTGTACTACAAACCGCATAATTATGAATAAAATGTCAACAGGTGGATACCATTTTGTTTCAAGCCATTCGGCTCAATGTGTTATGTGTTGGTTACAACCTGAATCCACTATCCAACAATTATCCTCTCTATTTTTACACGCCATGTTGGCTTCTAGAAATATAGCATAAGAGAGCACAATATTGTTCAGAATTCGAACATGGTATAGGACTCAAGTTTGGGTCGAAAGCATAGTATCCAGCATCGTGAATGTAGCATAAAGAATTGGTGTCAACATGGTTTTCTTTGACCTTCTTTACGGATGATTGTTCCATTCCCCATGGCTGCCGGCTAGGAACAGATTACTTGATGGGGAGGAAAATCAGGAGATAATTATGCAAAATCGAATATACTCATCATTAAACGTGTATAATACACATACATTTGGGCCAATGGTGGGCTAACTATACAGCATAATAACTGAGCGATACTAACATAGATATAATGCAATGTACAACACTAATAAAAACTTTCTGAAGCATTGATCTGTTTGATATGCAAGAAAAACATTTGCTCGGCTGCATTGGGAGTTGGGACCCTCGAACCTGTAAAGAAAGTAAAAAAACACCAAATCTTCCCAACTTGAACAGTTTATTCACTATAAACCAGTTCGATTATACATCAACTTACACCAAAAACCTCTTTACATTAACACTCACTCTCAAATGTACAAGTAAGAACAAGATCTAAAAAAAATCAGTAGAACAATGAAAACCCTAACTGAGAAACCCTAAACGAGAGAAAATATCTGAGGAATAATATCTGCAATCTATCTACAATGAGAGAAGCACAACTTTAAATACATCGGGTCTCCAACAAAAAATGGAGTAACCATGACCCATAAAGATCCGCGTACAAACCCGATCAACTCTTTCCTGCATAAAACTTTCACAAACATCCCTTCGAATAATAACAACTAAACACAATATACCTTTCAACAATTAATGTTTATGTTTGAGTATAGAATGTATATTTCAACACCCCCCCCCCCCCACAAACTAAACATTAATTATTACTTTTATTATTAAAAACATTAATAAGACCAAGACGATTAGAAATATATTCATGCTGACCAACACCTAATGCTTTAGTCAAAATATCAGCATTTTGATTTGAAGAATCAATTTTATTTATTTTAAAAACACCTTTTTCAATTTTTTTTCTCTAATAAAATGGAGATCAACTTCAAAATGTTTAGTTTTTTCATGAAATACAGTATTTAAAGTTAATTTAATAGCAGACTCATTGTCACAAAAAACATTCACTGGAGTTAAACCTGTAATTCCACAATCACATAGTAATTTTAGAATCCAAATTACTTCACAAACTACAGAACCAAGAGCTCTATACTCAGACTCAATTGAAGAACGAGAAACAGTACTCTGTTTCTTGCTCTTCCAGGATACAAGACAACCTCCAAAATATACCAGAAAACCAGTGACAGATCTACGACTAAACAAGCATTTAGCCCAATCAGCATCAACAAAAGCAACAAGATCAAGACTACTATTTTTTTTGAATATGGATACCCTTTCCTGGACTTTCTTTCAGATACCTCAATAGTCTGAATGCAATATTTAAGTGTGAATTATATGGTTTATGCATATACTGACTCAAGATCTGAACAGCATACGAAATGTCTGGACGTGTCATAGTTAAATAGATTAATTTTCCAATCAATTTCTGAAATTCAGTTATATTAACTACATAATCAGAACTATCCAAGTCAGACTCTCTTTTAATAACTAAGTTTGCTTCCAGAGGGGTTTTTACAGGTTTACATGCAAGCATTCCAAACTCATTCAACAATTCCAAACAATATTTTCTTTGATTTAAGCAAATTCCTTTATCGTTTTTTATAACTTCAATTCCTAAAAAATATTTTAATTCTCCTAAATCTTTTATGAAAAACTGTGACTTCAAAAAAACTTTGACCTTTTCTAAATAAACATTACAATTTCCAGTAATAACAATATCATCCACATATACCAAAAAAACTACAATTGTATGTTCATGTTTTCTAATAAATAAAGAATAGTCATTTATGCTTTGTTTAAAACCAAAAAGTGAAAGTTTTTGGCACAATTTCTCATTCCACTTCCTGGGGGCTTGTTTAAGTCCATAAAGAGACTTTATAAGTTTACAAACTCTAGTATCACCTTTAGAGTGATAGCCTTCAAGAAGTTCCATAAAAACATTTTCAGATAGATCACCATATAAAAAAGCATTATTAATGTCAAGTTAATATAAAAACCAAGAATTGTGAACAGCTAAAGATAAAACTATTCTAACTGAAACCATTTTAGCTACTGGAGCAAAAGTTTCCTCATAATCTATACCTTCCCATTGGCTATAACCTTTTGCTACAAGTCTAGCTTTAAATCTTTCAATCTCTCCATTAGATTTATATTTTATTTTATAAATCTAGCGACAACCTATAGCTTTTCTTCCTTTAGGAAGATCAGTAATTTCCCAAGTATTATTCCTATAAAGAGCCTCCATTTCCTTATTCATAGCTTTAATCCAATTTGGATCTAAAGCAGCCTCATTATAGTTTTTAGGTTCAACTGTTTTATTAAGGTTTGAAACAAAACAACAATTTTTAGTGCTAAGAGAAGAATAGTTTACAGATCGTTCAATGCCATACTTATGTTTTCCTTCAACAACATAATCATTAAATCTAGCTGGCATATGTACAACTCTACCAGACCTAGTAGCCCTAGAAGAATGACCATCAGAAGGATCTAAATTACTCTGACCACTTTCCTCAGCCACAGTAGAGGAACTAGGAAACGTCTCACCAGATGAAGGCACATGTGCCTCACCAAACTGGTTGCTGACACCAAGAGGACTAGTCTCATCCAAGAAATGGTCTGCACTAGCACCATCCAAATGATGGACATCTCTCAAGTTACTAGTAATAGATTTATCAAGTAAGGAACTTGAATAAAAAGACTCATCATAGGAAAAAGGATCACTAGAGCATGATGACACACTAATTTTATCATTCACATAAGAAGACTTCATTTTGAAAGGAAACACTGATTCATAAAATTTTACATCCCTGGAAACAAAAATAAGATTTGAATCAAGACTAAGAACTCTATACCCTTTTTTATCAGGTGAATAACCAAGAAAAATACACTTATCAGCTCTTTCAGAAAATTTATCAGAATTATTAAACTTTGTTGCAAAACACAAGCATCCAAACACTCTAAGCCTATCAAAAACTGGAGCAGATTTATAAACAAGTTCATAAGGAGAAGCTCCATTTAACACTGATGTAGGTGTTCTATTGATTAAAAAAACAGAAGTCAAGATAGCTTCACCCCAATATTCCAGAGGTAATCCAGATTGAAAAATCAAAGATCTAGCAACATTTAAAATATGCCTGTGTTTTCTCTCAACAACTCCATTTTGTTGTGGAGTGTGAACACATGAAGTTTGATGAGAGATTCCTTTAGACTCAAACAAATGTTTCATTTTGTGATTTAAAAATTCAGTCCCATTATCTGACCTAACAGTCTTAACTTTAACTTCAAATTGATTAA
The DNA here is from genome assembly GCF_002870075.4 of Lactuca sativa. Classification (NCBI taxonomy): domain Eukaryota; kingdom Viridiplantae; phylum Streptophyta; class Magnoliopsida; order Asterales; family Asteraceae; genus Lactuca; species Lactuca sativa. The sequence goes on along the minus strand of NC_056630.2, from coordinate 29,102,532 downwards.
GAAGATTGTTAAAAAAACACAGAAACATAAGAAAAAACTTCATCCTTTGACTTCAGCAAATAGACCCATGTAGCTCTAGTATAATCATCCACAATGGTCAAGAAATATCTATATCCTTCTGATGTGGTCACTCTATAAGGGCCCCATACATCTAGATGAATTAATTCACCAAGACTAGGTGAAACAACCCAAAAATACGACCCAAAAATTTCATTTTTCAATATAACTAAAAACCATAATCTGAGTGTCATATCATAAAACCATACGTGATATATCTCAAACATGATAAAAACACTGTGCGGAAAAACTGTCCCATATCTATGACATATCAAAATCAAGAACTAAATCAACTCCCAGGATAAAAGCTGAAGCTGTGGTGTGTGCGATGCCATCATCCCGAGCTCTTCCCTCTACTTGTGGAAGTACCTGAAACCAAAACTGAAACTGTAAGCACGAAGCTTAGTGAGCTCCCCCAAACAACCACATACCATACAATATATATATAAAGCACATACTGGGCCTTGCCCACTGCATCAGACCGAAGTCTAGAACTAGCTGCATCGGACCGAAGTCCGGAACTGACTGGGACCTTGTCCCCTGCATCGGACCAGAGTCTGGAACTGACTGCATCGGACCGAAGTCCGGAACTGACTGCATCGGACCGAAGTCCGGAACTGACTGATCATGGCATAGCATAAAACATAACAACTATTATAATCACATATACTGCATACTGCATCGGAACAGAGTCCGGAACACATAACACAAATATGCTTGAATCACAAAGACATCAAGCACTCTAGCTACTGCATCAGACCAAAGTCCGGGACTACTGCTAATTAAACGGGCCGGCATTGTGGCCGTAGACTCGTTCCTACTGAAAGGAAACTCACCTCGTGAACTGGCTGCTGTGTGTATGGCTCTGGAAGCTAACTGCTGCTGCTCCGGTATCTCCCCGGCTACAAGTCCATAAACACACTCAATCAAATACTAAACACTGCACTGGGTAAAATGACTCTTTTACCCTTGGTCAAAGTCAACTCTATGTCAAAGTCAACTCTTGGTTAAAGTCAACTCTTGGTCAAAGTCAACCCACAGTTGACCTGACTCGCCGAGTTGGGCCGCCAACTCGCCGAGTCTCTAATCTCACTTCTCAATCCTACTCGCTGCTACTCGCCGAGTATGGCATCGACTCGACGAGTACCCTCTCGATCCAAAAACTCAGAAAATCTTCATCCGACTCGCCGAGTCATATGAACAACTCGACGAGTTGTTCTTGAGCTTAAGAAGATTGCCTTGGACTCGCCGAGTTGTATGAACAACTCGCCGAGTCCCTCCATTACTGAGTCTACCCTCAAACTCGCTGAGTCCACTCCACTACTCACTGGTCCCACTCGACACCGCTCAAAAGGAAGAAATCGGGGACTCGCGACTCGACTCGCCGAGTCGTTCTTCCGACTCGCCGAGTCACCGCCATGCAACTATTCTACACTCGATTCTGCTCGAATCCAAAACATACAAATGATAGATCTGAGTCCAATAAGCTTATTTACCACGTAAAGTTTCCAACTTTACGTGTACAAACACATGAACAAGGGAATAAAGGCTAAAAGATGCTTAAAAGGGGTAGATCTAGGGTTAATATGCAAAATAGCTCCATAAAGGCAATAGATCTGGGCTCTACAACTCCTAAATGAACAGATCTAAAGATATCTCGGCATAATAGGGCTTCCATATCAACATAAGGCTTGAGAAAAGCATCAACTAGATCTAGAAAGGGTTTTAAAGCATAAAAGGGAAGGAAATCTGAAGAATACCTCAAAGAGCTCTTGCTTTCCCTTGAATCTCTGCTCTACAATCCTTCTCCTTGCTCCTTTCTTCTTCTCCTTCTTCAAGCCTTCACAATTGCACACAAGATCACTTAAAACACTCAAGATCGAATTAGGGTTTTCTCACAGCTTTTGAGGGTGAAGGAGACGAGATTGGGGGCTATAAGGTGGCTTAAATAGTGGGCAACCCGGGGATTTAGGGTTTCTCCCAGACGGACAGACTCGCCGAGTCCAGAATATGGACTCGCCGAGTCGCCAGCTAACACGTGCTCGAAATCCCGACCCTACTCGGCGAGTCAGGCTATGAACTCGCCGAGTCCCTCTTGCAAAACTTCAAAATAAATACCAAGGAATTATCATACCGGAGACGGGTCGTTACACTAGGTGTGATATGTTGACTAACAGGAAATGACTCTCTAGTTTGTTTAGCCCTATGACAAACATCACAAGGAGGAATATAATCATTTGGAAAATTAAGTTTATGCTTAAGAGATCCTAAGACTTGATTAGAAGGATGATCGGGCCTATTATGCCACGTGAGTTTAGAAACACAACAAATTGATGAAGAATTATGAACACCAAAGGAATTAATACCTGAAGGCACACTATTCATGTAATAAAGACCTCCAGATTCTTTACCATTCCCCACCATCTCCTTTGATTGTAAACCCTGAATTGTACAACTATGTTCATTAAAGACAACCTCACAATTACTATCCTTACATACCTTATGAACAGATAAAAGGTTTACATTAAAGTCTGGGACAACAAAAACATCAAACAGAGTTAAGGAATTAGATATATTCATATTCCCAATTTTCTCAATTTTAGCAGATGTGCCATTAGGATGACTAACAAGAAGATTCAACTTAGAAAAATCCATAGTATTATGAAGAAGAGATTCAGAAGCAATCATATGTTGATTGGCTCTTGAATCAACAATCCACTTTTGACAATCAAAGGAAGAATTAAATGCTTGAAACAAGCAAGTACCTGCCATGTTAGCACTTGCAGGTGCTTCCTCATTAACTTGTTTATCATTTATTAGTTGCAAAAACTTCATGTACTGTTCCTTAGTGAGCTGATGAAACTCAGAGTCTCCAACAACATCAGATAAGACAGGAGCATTAGAACTCCCTGAAGAAGTGGTAACAGAATTAGCAGAAAAAGTTTTTTGACTGTTTGACTCATTTCGCTGTTTAAAATCTTTTGGGTATCCTATTAGTTTATAACACTTTTCAATTGAATGACCTTTAATACCACAATTCTTGCATTGTACTACCTAATTTTTATTTCTATTAGAATTGTTTGAATTAAACCTATTATTAAACCTACTATTAAAAGCAGTAGGTTGGGATTTAGAAGACTGAATAGAAGTCAAAGAACCATTTCTTTGAAGAGACTCTTCTCTAGACAATATAGAAAATGCAGTTTTGACAATAGGTAACGGTTCCATAAGAAGAATATGACTTTTGACTTGACTATATGAATCATCTAGACCACTAAGGAACTGCATAAGTTTCATAAGATTGGAATGGTCCTTAAGTTTAACAAATGCTTCACATTTACAGTCAGTAAGACTAGTAAGACCATCAAATTCCTTCCAAAGAGAGTCAAGTTTATTATTGGGTAAATTACACCATTAGTCCCTCGTGCATGTGTCCAAAAGCACGTTTCGTCCCTATTTTCAAAAATTAACTCGGACGGTCCTTAGGTTTGTTTTTTCTTACACGCTTAGTCCCTCCAGACATAAAAAGACTATTTTACCCTTAACAATTTCTTTTTTAATTTTCTTTTATTCTTTTATTATTTTTACATTAAAAAGAAAAAAAAAAAAAAAAAAAAAAAAAAAAAAAAAAAAACGTATCTTCAACCCCCCCCCCCCCCCGCCCCCCATTTTTTTTCTTTCCCCGTACTCGTTTCCCCCTTTTCCTCTAACTATCGACAAACTGCAACCATGAAGCAGCCACCGACGAAATCTATTCATCCACCGTCTTCTCTCTTCTGCAACCCAACGGACGACCACAAATCTCATCCATTTCTTTATGTGCATCTCACAAACTCTATCTCAGCCACCATAGGAGCAAGGCAATCATCAGAGCAACCATCGCTGCGATCATTCATCGTCTGTACACCACCCTTCAAATGCATTCCTGCCAACACCCTTCATCTACGTCATCATCCTCATTGAACAGAAAAAGAAGAACGAACTGAGAAGATAGAACGAACTGCCAACACCCTTCATCTTCATCTACGTCATCATCCTCATTCCCGACGATAGGGTAGCAGATCTGGTTTCTGATTCTCGGTCTGTGGTTGTCGATCGAACTGAGAAGATAGAATAAGGTTTCACTATTAGAGGGGAATGAAGAAGGGAGTATTTGAGGCGGTTGCACCGGAAAATATGGGTGGTCCATCGTTGCACCAAACCTTAGCCGCCTCTTGTTTTTCCGGTGAGAGGGTATTGATACTGCAGCACTCCCTACACTTCTACCTTACCGTTCAGATCTGCACTCCAGCAAAAGGCTAGATCCTCCGACGGTAATGATGATGGAGCGGTGACATGTAGTGTTAAAAGGGGGTGGTTATCGGTTGTTGTACAGGAGGGTGGCGATGGTGGTTTTGTGGTTATTTTTCCGGGGAACAAGTGGTGTTTGGTTGTGCATTCCGGTGATGGCTCTGGAGATTTGTGCATTCCGGTGGTGTTTGTGCAGTCAAGTGGTGGTAGTGGTGCTTAAGTCTTCTTCAACAAAACAAAAAGATAGATATATAGATATTAAGTTTAATAAATTAATAATAAATATTAAAAATAAATGAAAAAAAAATTATAAAGGGCATTTTAGTCATTCCAATTCTTACAAGGGACAAAGCATGCAAATTTAATGTAATAAGGGACGAAATATGTACCGTTTTACGATATAAGGGACGGTCCGAGTTAATTTTTAAAAATAGGGACTTAACATGTTTTTTGGCAACTGTACGAGGGACTATTGGTGTAATTTACCCTTTATTAAAATAGTCTGATAGCGAAATACCATTTTGTTTCAAGGAATTAATCTGTTGATGAATGTTAAAAACAACAGATCCATCCGACTTATTATAGGTTTCAAAAAGATTGTTCCAAATACCCTCAGCAACATCTGAATAAGCTTGACTCTGATAGATGGAATCTAATATGGATGACAAAAGCCAAGAACAAACTACAGCATTGGCTCTATCCCATTTAGAACTTTTAGACTCATCTACCTTTGTTTTCTGAAAAGAACCATCTACAAACCCAAGTTTATTTCTGGCCCTAAGTGCTCTAGACATAGAGCTTTTCCAAAGTCTAAAATTTTCATTTCCAGATAGTTTTATAGTAACAATAGTGGTAGTGGAATTATCTGAAGGATGAACAAAGAGAGGATCATCAAAATTAACTTGATCATCCTTTCCACTACTACTAGGAGACTCAGTAGGACCAACCATAAGAACAAGACAAACAAATAACCAATCAGATAATCAAGAAATACAGACAGAAATCAGACCCGTGTATTGACTTAGAGTCCAGATGGTCACCACGTTTGTCGGGGCTCAAGACAATCAATACATAGCCACAGAAAACAATCGAAACAAGAAAAACAAACAACTGGTGTATATAAAACAACCAGGATCTCCCAATCACAATATAAAAGAGGGAAAAAGGAACAAGAAAACCCTCACAGTGCTTTAAAGACGAAACGAAGACACAAATCGACTCTGTTTGTCCGTTCTCAACGTTGGGTTTATCGGTGATGAAATCCGACCCCTAGAGAGTTATTTCAGACTTAAACAGATTAATCCATTTGAGAAGAATCGTTGATAGTTTGGCTGATGTTCAACTATTCAGGCGAACAGTACAAGAATCAGCCACAAGCACCTGCAATAACACACAAAAAAACTTCACAGCACCAGGATCGAAAGAACGAAAACAATAAAAGAACTAAGTCGATCGACCAACCAGAAATAACAAAAGAAAAAGGAAGAAAAGGTTAGAAACAACCTTTTATGAAACTGTTCTGAGTTGTGAACCTCCGATGAACATCGATGAAGAAGACGAGTCTCCGATGAACATCTACGAAGAGGATGAAGGAGCCTTAAGCTCTGATACCATGTAAAGAAAGTAAAAAACACCAAATTTTCCCAACTTGAACAGTTTATTCACTATAAACCAGTTCGATTATACATCAACTTACACCAAAAACCTCTCTACATTAACACTCACTCTCTGATGTACAAGTAAGAACAAGATCTAAAAAAATCAATAGAACAATGAAAACCCTAAACGAGAGAAAATATCTAAGGAATAATATCTGCAATCTATCTACAAAGAGAGAAGCACAACTTTAAATAAATCGGGTCTTCAACAAAAAAACAGAGTAACCATGACCCATAAAGATCCGGCGTACAAACCCGATCAACTCTTTCCTGCATAAAACTTTCACAAACACCCCTTCAAATAATAACAACTAAACACAATATACCTTTCAACAATTAATGTTTATGTTTGAGTATAGAATGTATATTTCAACAGAACCTCAGTTGCATCTCATGTCCATAAACTAGACTCCTACACAATATATGTACAAACAAGCCATGACACATCAACTAAAATCAAAAGCAACAAATGTGGCCACAACTTTCTACCGACAAAAGGAACCAATTGTTAATCGCATTCATCAGAGGGGGGGTTCTCTGATTGCACATTTAAAAACAAGGTTTCTTCTCACAAATGTTGGAGTGAATGAAAGTATAAAAACGATATTCGTATGTTCAAAATTGTAACTGGGTGATCTTTGGCATAAACACAAACACCTGGTGTGTGTCGAATGTAATCGATACAAAACAATACAAATGGATAAAAACGAAGACTATCAAGCCTAATTTCATTTGATGAAATCAAAAAGAAACATAAGATGATTAACAAGAACATTCCATTACAAAAACAAGATAGTTTCATTTCAATTTCAGAACTTTTCACCTAGAAGGTAATTACATCAGGAATCCCAAAAACCAACGAAAACCAGATTACTACATATACTAACAGATCAAGACAATCTAACCGCTAGTGAACTTTGTCACAGCCTTGGTACCTTCAGACACAGCATGCTTAGCCAACTCCCCGGGAAGTACAAGTCTGACTGCAGTTTGAATCTCCCTCGAAGACAGAGTGTTCTTCTTGTTGTACCTTGCAAGCTTAGATGCCTCCTGAGCGAGCTTCTCAAAAATGTCGTTGATGAATGAGTTCATGATGCCCATTGCCTTACTAGAGATACCAATGTCAGGGTGAACCTGCTTCAAAACCTTAAAGATGTAGATCTTGTAGGTCTCGACTGATTTCTTGTGTCTCTTCTTCTTCTTATCTGCTCCGGCAGCCGATGCGTCTTTTGGGAGTTTCTTCTCCGCCTTGGGCTTCTTCTCCGCTGGTGCCTTCTCAGCCGGAGCCTTTTCCGCTACTGGTTTCTTTCCGGCAGCTGCCTTGGGTGCCATTGATACAGTTGGAGGGAAAATGGAAATAGAGAAGATGTGTTTGTAGTAGATGAATTCGAAAAGTAGGATGTGATCGTTGGCGTATTGGGATGTGTTTATATAGGCTGTGTAAAACTGATCTGATTGGTTAGATTAGACTAACGCGGATCGTGATTACTGGCCGTTGATTGCTATCAAAACTATTTCAAAAAAAAGGTCCCTAAAATGGTATAGTTAACAAAAAGTTGAAAAACTCTTGAAAATATGTTGCTATTTTAGAGAGAACGCCGTTATCAAATTATTTGAAAAACAAAAATAAAAATTGATTGCAAATGTCAAAGGTATGGCCCAGTTATTTTTTTTACATAAAATGTCCTTAATAATCCTCATCTCAGTTAAAATTTTGAAAAATATTCAGAAAAGTCTCAAACTATTAGGAAAAGTTTTAATTTAGTCATAATCTTTTGTTTAAATAGAAAAATCCAATAAACCGTTTAAACCTTACACTTTAATCTTTTTTGACCATGTGGTATAGATGACTTGCTCAACACCTCAAAATTCTTGGATTTTTCTATTCAAAAAAAATTAAGACTAAATTGAAACTTTTTTCAAAAGTTTAAGATTTTTTTGAAGATTTTACCTAAAATGTCAATAGTTGCATTATTCAAAAAAATGAACCTAATAGAGGAAAAAGAAAACAATGATAGCACATTATTCAAAAAAATGAACCTAATAGAGGAAAAAGAAAACAATGATAGCACATAACAACAAAAAAAAAAAAAAAAAAGTCTTGCTATTTTCCGCATTTCTTCCGTGATGGGGTAAATGAAAAAGTAGCAATTTACTTTCACGTAAAGTTGCCATTTTCTTAAACTTTTTTTTGACTTTGCATCAAACTTGAAAATATGTTGTTATTAATTAACATATGACAATGATGTTATATATGACAAAAATAAAAATGAATGTATATTGTTGTGATGGTGTTTGTGTTTAGATTTTAAAAAATATATACATTAAAGGTCTTTAGTAAATTAAATTAGATAAATTTACATAATTAGATGAAAAAATGAGGAAAATATGTAACTGAAAATAACAAAACGAAAACAATGATAGTATAGAGACAAAAAAAAATGAAAATATACTGATATCTTCTGTGTTTTTTTTCCATGATTGAGGTAAATAAAAAAAATTGCAATTTACTTTCAACTTTTTTCTAATATAGCATGATACTTTCATTTTATATATATATATATATATATATATATATATATATATATATATATATATATATCCATTTTTGTGAATTTTAACAACAAAATTTATAGATTTACATAAACAAAGTTGTTTGACTATAGGGTTAACATTGGAAAAGTAATAATAAGTTCCTTATTTTTAGGTGTTCGAATGAAAAAACCCTGATGCATACATTTGAAAACCTAATGAAGGGGTACTTATGTACAATGGAGGTACTCTAAAAAATAACTCAATAGTCAATACATACCCTTTGTTAGTTGCTAATCTATAATCTATATGGATTCCAAATACAAAATACAATTTATAGTTTTAATGAAAAAAAATAAAATACAAAATTTTAATGAAAAAAAATAAAATTAGATGTTGTGGTAGTAAAAATGGTTGATATTTTAAAGTTTTACAAGTCAGAGAAAAAAATGAAAGTACAATCTCAAAGTATGTTGCTATTTTATAGATTTTCCAACTTCAATAATATGTCAAAATGGCAACCTACTTTGAGATTGTCTTTATCAGACAAGATAATATTAGTACAAGGAGTAGACTGTATGTAACGCCCGCAGATCCGGGCTAGTCAATTTAGAGGCAATAGGGGTCAAAAACGACTTTTCGACAAAATATTGTTTAGAATAAATAATCTTAACCAATCTGTAGAATATGTAACAAGGTTTCCGTACATATAAAGAACGCCGAAATCCGACCTATAACAAAGAACTTATGGCCCATCGAAGTTTTACGGCAAAACCGGCACGACACCGGGAGACGTAAATAGTGAATTTAAGATAGATGACTTTTTAGCCTTAGTGATCTAAACCAAAGTTGTAGTATACGTTAAACCGAGAACATCCATAAAAAGAACGCCCAAATATGACTTCGTATGAGAATGTTATGATTTTTCTAAGATTCGGCTTAGTAGTGCACGCCCCGAAACTCGAATTTTAGTTCGAGCGGTTTTTGGCTTACGCGACCTAAATGAGAGTTGAATATCTCATTAATAGGAACTCAACGGTAAAAAGATAGACGAAAACGGAGTTCGTATGAAGGAGTTACGAATTCTTCGCGGTCATTTAACAGTCTAAACTCCTCCTACTGTTAAATTTAAGATCGGTCGGTAATTAGCCGACGGAGTCTAAAGGAAAGTTGTAGATTTTGCTTTTACCTACGCGTGGATATAAAGAACGTCAAAAACGGAGCTCGTATGCGAGAGTTATGATTTTTCTAAGTCAGGAAGCCGATACGCGATATTGGGTGACGTGGCGCGATCACAGCCATTGCTTTCTCTCCAAGGAAAGCCATCAGATGATGACACATGGAACCAACTCGTCGAGTAGGTCCTCCTACTCGGCGAGTCCATCAGGATTTCACACTATAAATAGATGTGTCGAGTTCCGTTCATTCTCACACCTTTCCTCATCCACTTTCTCTCTCTAGCCCCCCTTAAGCCCCCTAAAGCCTAGGTAAACCCCCTAGCACCCGAAGGAAGCCCCGAGGCTCCCGGAGTCCCGAGAAAAGAGCCTTTCGGCTCGGGAACGCTGCTCCAGCAAAGCCCGGTTTTTTCTTTAAAATTCGCTGTAAGTGAGCTACGCTTACGCAATTTTTAATATAGCTTCCAAATAATTATAGTAATGTTATTAGGTCCTTAAAATAATTATTTAGGCTATTATTATGAGTTATATTGAGTGTTATTTAACACTTATATAATAATAATAGTAGTCAGAGTATTAATTTGTCATAGTTATCGTTAGACTAAACCCTAGTGGTATTGATATTAGGTTTTATCAAAGGAAATTGTTTTGAGAGTATCGAAACGTTGTCCGAGTGCTGAGTCACCCCCTTTCAAGTGAGTGCATAGTTACTTTCATCTTACACATAGATATGAATTATTTTACATAAATTACGTGTTATGTGTGCATATTATCTGAATACTTCTTGTCTATGCTGGATGAATGATTTATACATGTTTTAAATGATTTAAACTGTATATTTATTTTATATCTACAAATATGTTGGGATAAAACATGGGTAGATGAAATAGTTGGTGTGTGATGAAATAAAATAAAGAGAGATAGGTGATGATAGGAAGGTGATGATAATTAGGTGAGGATAGATAGGTGATGATGAATCAGTGATGTAGGATACTACAACCTTGTCCGAAAATTTGGAGATGTAGTCATCTACCAGAGTATAGATGGCGACCACGGACTATTATAGACAACCCCGTGGAAACACCAGCAGGCTCATAACCTGTAGGTGATGAATTACGAGTTCAGGGGATGTTGTAACTATGTATTCATGTGATGATACTCTAACCCCCTTACTATGAATTACGAGTTCAGGCGATGTTGTAACTACGTATTCATGCGATGATACCCAAACCCTTGGTGGGCACATATTGAGGGAGTAATCCCAGAATCAATTCTGTCTAGGCGATTTAGGCGATGATCCTTAGGGAAAGTCCTTAGGAACAAACATAAAAGGAGAAGAGAGGTAAAATATGATGTAGGAGACGACCCTTAGGATAAATCCTTATGGAGGGTACTTAGGAATAAAGAAGATAATAAGGATGGGTAATTGGGTTAATTGTTTGATGATTGAACATAATAATTATATTATTGTGGGTTGAAAACCCAATGTACTCACCAGGTTTCCCAACCTGACCTACTCAGTTTATTTATATCACAGGTGTTGTTATGAAGTCACATTACACTGAGAGATTAAAGAGATGTAGATCACTAGTATAAATAAATGTGAGTTCTGTTTAAGCTTATATTTTTGTATTAACGATGACATCCCAAACGTTTTAAAATGAATAAAATACGTTTCTTCGAAAATGTTTTGATAACGTATTTAACATGTTTTTCTAGGAACAAATTCCGCAACATTTTTATGAAAAGAAGTACTCTGATTTTTACAAAGCATAAACAAAATCGGTATTTTCTAGCCGTGAAAATGGGGATGTCACACTGTAAGTATATGTATTATATATATATATATATATATATATATATATATATATATATATATATATATATATATCCCTTTTATATGTTATGCATGATAATAAGAAATATACATATTTACCAAATCTGATTTGGTATCAAAACCAAAAAAAAAAAAAAAAAAAGAAAAAAACACAACCACATAGGTCGATTTTCACATTCATTGATCATGGCGACTATCACAGTGTAACATCTCGGAATAGCAAGAGTAAAGTTGAAGGGATAAAAGAGTAAAATGGGAAAGATAGACTCGGCGAGTCCATGGGTGGACTCGGCGAGTAGAGTCGCGACTTGGTCGCGTGTCAAGTGGCCGACTCGGCGAGTAGGCACTGAATGGAGAAAACCCTAAATCCGGAAGTTGAGCCATATATAAGGAACATTATGTTTCCTCCCCAGCCTCCTTATCACCCCCTTGAGTCCCAAAAACCCTAAATTCGTGGAGAAACCCCATTGTTGGGTGATTTGGAGCTTAGAGAGGTGGTTGTTGAAGAGATCTTGAAGAAGAAGAGGTTTGGAGCAAGGGTTTTTGCTTGGATTCGAGTTCCATTGCAGTTTGGGTGTTCTTTTGAGGTAATATCTCGTCCTTGGGCTGTTATTCTTGGATTCTTCATTATGGGGTTTGTGGGAGCCTATCTTTTGGGGTTTTGGAGTTTAGAGGTTAGATCTGAGGTTGCTACCTCAGATCTGAATTGGAGAAGGGTTGGAATGCCTGAAAGTCCTTGTGTTCAAGTGTGTAATGAAGCTATCATGTCCCAACCCTAGCTATATAGTGTTAAAGGCCTAGATCTCTTTGGATTCACGTAAAGTTTGCCACTTTACGTGATGGATGGGTTGTAGGAGGCTAGATCTATGTTGTGGATGAATTGCATGGCCTGGAGTGCTTCTGAATGGATTCAAACCGTTGGTACTCGGCGAGTCACATGGGTGGACTCGACGAGTTGCTTGAAGATGAGCTGGAACTCGGCGACTTGGATGAAGATGGCCTGGAACTCGGCGACTAGGTTGAAGATAGCCTTAGACTCGGCGAGTCTGTTCCTGGACTCGGCGAGTCTGTTCCTGGACTCGGCGAGTCTTGTCGAAGAGTCCCAATATTTTCTGGTTGAGTCGAGAATCGGTGAGTCAAGGGATGACTCGGTGAGTTGTGGGCGAGTGGACTCAGAGTTGTTGGACTCGACGAGTCTCGGGGTGACTCGGCGAGTTAGGTCGCGGATTGAGGGAAGTTCTGAGTATGGAGACTCGGCGAGTCATCGGGTTGACTCGGCGAGTAGAGTCAGTCAGGGGTTGACTTTGACCTTGTCCAAAGGTTGACTAGTTGCCTTTCAGGGGTATTTTGGTAATAAAGGGTATTTATTGAGTTGAGTGTGTTGGTGTTCAGTGGAGGAGTTCGTGTCGGAGCTTGGAGCAGCGGGATCTTATCCTTTCAACCGACAGTTTCGAGGTGAGTTATCCTCACTATATCAACAGGGTCTAAGGCACCAAGGACGACCCTTATCGGATTGAGATCCGGGTAGTTGTTGTTATGTTGCTGCTTTGATATGTTTGCATCCTGTGAGTTAGGATGATATATGTTAGAGACCTGATTGAGTTTGGTATCCTGAGAGATAGGGAGATGCTATGCTAGTGACCTGTTAGGTCGGTATCCTGGTTAGGATGATGATATGTTATGTGATCTGTTTGATTTGCTTGTTGACTGTGAATTGCTATATGATTGTATGTATATGTGCACATGGTTGTTTGGACTGGAGTTGGGTTGAGGCGGGTCCTGCTTTGTGTTGTAGGCCAAGATACCCAGGGCGGACCGGTTGTTCCGAAGGCCCATCGAGCGGTCCGGATAGGCTGTAGGCCCCAAGAGGGCGGACCAGACGTGCCGAGGCTCGGAGAGTGGACCAGACAGACTGAAGGCCCGGTATGGGCGAACCAGTCATACTGTAGACTTAGAGAGTGGACCAGGTGGATTGAAGGCCCGGTGCGGGCGGACCAATCACACTGCAGACTCGATATATGTGACTAGACTCGGAGGGTGGACCAGGTGGACTGTAGGCCGGTGCGGCGGACCAGTCACACAGTAGACCCGAAGTGCATGGCTGTTCTGTGATCAGATATGTTGTGGCATGTTATGCGTGTATGGTATATGTGGTTGGTATTTGGGGGATATCTCACTAAGCTTTCAGGCTTACAGTTGTGGTTTTATGTTTTTCAGGTTCTTCAGGAGACTGTGGCAAGGCGAAGGCATGATCGTACCGTTCCTCGTGATTTTGTAGTAATGTGATTCTGGGAATACGTTAAATGTTTATATTGAAAACCTTTTTGTAAAGATTTAATGGAATCAAGCTGTTTTTGAAAAAGTTAAAATTGGTTGTATTTTTCGGTCGTTACACACAGCCTTATCCATAACCGAGAAAACCATACACAACTCCTATAAATTTTCGTTTACTTTATCTCCTACCAATTATGGTTTTTAGAAGACAATGATCCAACCGTTTCTCGCCAAACTTTATCCTTTGAATCCCGAGATCTACCCTTGACTAAATTAAAGTTTGTCATTCATAAATAAGAAATTTCCCGAAACCGGATGTTACATCCAGGGTCATGCATGAAGAGGTATATTTATTGTGTAGTATAGGAGATATCGGGGCAAGTAAAACTCAAATACTAGAGGTCGCCTGAAAACTACGATATAAATGGGATCCACAATGTGGGACCCATGAGATCGAGCTTCGACTGAGAATTTTGTGAGAGTGCTACAGGGGTTGTAGGCTTACATGTGTGCCCACACTAGAAGTTTGAACGCATATATGTGTTGAGAAAGAAAAACATCAGTCTTATCACAGACCACTGAAACACCCAAAAACTATGAGAGGACGTCAAAATCGGTCCTAGCAAACTTGGTCAGGAACTGAGAAATGGTATTTCGAATAATTAAGTCAGAGGAAGAAGCATTCAAGATAATATCATCCACGTAGAAAATAATATAGGTGTTACCATCCCCCATTAGAACATGAAAAGTGAGGAGTTAGTTTTGTTGTTGGAAACTGACCCAAGTAATAAACTCATCATATCGATTACACCACACATGTGGTGCCTCTTTCATGTTGTATAGGAATTTCTAGGGATAACATACATAATTTTGATGATTGAGGTCACGAAATTCAGAGGTCGATGCATGTAAAGAGTCTTGTTTAAGTGACTATGCAAGAAAGTCTTATTGATGCACAACTGATGAATCGATCAGTAACAAGAGACAATTATGTTGAGAAGATATCAAATCGCCAATGGTTTGACAATCAAGCACAATCGATGTTTGGTCGTTGACTTTTCTCTTTAACGACCAAATGTTTTTTATACCGGTCAATACTCAATAGTATCAATGAAGTTGTATATCTTTTTAAATGACCACATAGAATGAACAATATTTCCCCTTAGAGGCCTCAGAACAACTACCTAACGCCTTGTTCCCGAGTTCTACTTAACGAGGCAAATGGGAGGAAAGTGAAGGGAAGGGAAGAATTTTGGAGTCATATTTTCCTTCCAAATTGGGCGGATTTGGGAAGAAAGTGAGGGGAAAGAAAATTTCAAGTTTTATTTTCTTTTTCCTCCTAACTTGGGAACACAAAAACTTAAAATTTTCCTCTCATTTCTTTTCAGTTCCTTCGAACCTGGGAACACGGTATAATTAATATTTTTCCTTCCCCTCCCTTTCTTTCGGTCAAAATTTTTCTTCCCTTTCCTTTAATGAATATACAAAAAAATAACGGGGAACAAGGCGTAAGTTATGTTAGACATAAGAGCAGCAAATCATACATTTATAGCAATGTTCTAGTTAACGTAACAAAGGGCAAGCAAGTGGGATTTGAGGGTGTGTGACTCGGTTGTGCTATAACGGATAAGGCAAGCAGTTAAGGTAACAAAGGGCATGCAAGTGGGATTTGAGGGTGTGTGACTCATTTGTGCTATAAAGGATTAGGCAAGCGGTGGATTTAATGATACTATGTTCTAGCTTGTGACCATAGGATGAGTAGAAGGAGGATGGGGTGGTAGGGTTATAGCCGAGGTGGTAGGGAGGAGAGGTGGATGTTCGGTAGTGGGGTGGGTTGGGTTGGATTCTCTTAGGTGGAGCGGTTGTTTCGGTGTCTCAAAAAATTGACGACGCACTGGGGATGTGAGTCCTTCAAATCAAGGAAGGTGTATGGTGGGGATTGGTTAGGAGTCAAGGATCGAAAATGAATGGGGATTCGTCAAAACGACATGACCAGATATGATAATTTTACCAGATGAGAGGTCAAGACATCGGTATCCATGATGGTTAGATGGGTACCCGATGAAGATACTATTGGATTAGTGTCTAAGTCCATAACTATTTTGGTATGTACTTGACCCGATTATGAGCATGGTCTTTTTGGGTTGCCTTCACCATAGCAACATGTATGATGAATTAAGGAGAGAAAGGTTTAATTATGATTTATTAATATATATTATGAGAATAATATATTAAAAGAGAAATCATATTGTTTAATTAATATTAGTCAAGAATTAATTAAGAATTAATTTTGTGGCTAAAAGAGATTAATTAAACTTAGGGGACTGGATTTGTAATTATAATACAATTGCAATTGGGCTATGGATTACCTAAATAATATAGGTTGGACGAATTCTATGGGAAGCCCATAAGGAATTCGTCCAAGAGATATGTTAAAGGAGTTCATGGGCTGCTTAGGGCTTAAGCAGCCAGATTAGGTTTCCTAGTTGTAAACCCTAATAGCCTACATGTATATAAAAGTCTTCTATGCACCAAAAACATGGACAACACTAAGATTAGGGTTTCCAGCCGTTTTTGGTGCCTCCTCTCTCCTCTCTCTTCATCCAAGTTGCTTAGTGGTGTTTGTAACTCCATTAGAGGTGCAGCACTTGAGGCACTAAGCTTTCTGAAGCCAATGATTAGATTGTTATTGCTATATAACAATCAAAGGTCAGATCTAAACCCTATTTTATGTTTATATGATTAATTGTATGCTGGATCTAGGGTTTATAGCTTTGGATATTCAATTGCATGTTTATTAGACAAACTAGATCCAAAAGCTATTAGGGTTTGCATGTACACCATAGGATTGATGTTTTGCTTGAAACCCATCAGATACAAGGAGTGGATTGTGTAGTAAGTTTATGTTGGGGATTGATAAGTGTGTAACATAAGCACTCGAAGACTCCCATGTGAGAATGAGGGAGTTTTCTTGAATAGTTTGGCGAATGGTATCTCGTTCCCAATAGATGTGGATTGGGTAATGTTGAGGAGGTGATTGGTCATATATAAAGCTTCGACCCAATAGGTTGGTATGATGTATGCCATAAAGGTTCATATAACATTACTAATTATGAAAAGGGAGTTGCTAAATTGACACATCTTAGACACCTATAAACACTTTTATTAAAAGTAAACCTATAATAAACTATTAAAATTTACTTTTTCAAAAAACAATGCAAATTAAAGGGTAAATGGTACAAAAAACACTCTTTTTACACAGAAATTCGATTTTGACACCGTGTTTTTTTTTTTGTGTCAATTTTGACATTGTGTTGTCCAATTTGTTACAATTATAACCACTTGACCGGTTAACCAAGTTACATGCTGACGTGGCACGATGACGTGTCGGTTTTGATGACGTGGCATGCTGACATGATATGTTGACGTGTCAAAATTGATTTTTTTTCCACAAAAAACACTAAGTTTTCACTTTTTTTCAATTTTGACACTAAGTTTAATTTTCTATTTCAATTTCGACACTATGTTTTTTTTTTGTTCCAATCGAACATCATTTATCAAATTTTGTTCAATTTTGTCTATTTTACATTTGAAACCGTATTAATATATTTTTTTTTATTACATTTTAAACCGTATAAACATATTTTTTTCGTTTTAAAACCACATTTTTATTTAAATACAAGGTGTTTTTTTTTCTTACATTCAAAGCATTAGTTATTTAATGAGAATTAAACTAATCATCAGCTTCTAATAAGATGTAAAAATTTGATGGGTTGCAAACTTGATATCCGAGTTTTGATCGACTACACGCCTCCAAACCTCCAAACCTCCAAACACATTTTAGAGTTGCATATTTAATATAAAATACAATTTTTATATAACTAATACATATTTATACATAAAAATATGGTTTGAGTGTTAAAAAAATGTATTTATACAAAACTATGGTTTTTAAATGAAAAAAAAAACATATTTATACGGTTTAAATATATTAAAAAAATATTTATACGGTTTCAAATAGAAAAATTGTCAACGTTGAACAAAATTAGAAAAAATAATGTTCGATTTAGAACAAAAAACATAGTGTCAAAGTTGAAAGAAAAAATTAAACTTAGTGTCAAAATCGAAAAAAATGGAAACTTAGTGTTTTTTGTGAGAAAAAAAAATTCAATTTTGACACGTCAGCATATCACGTCATCAAAAACTGACACGTCATCATGCAACCTGGTTAACCGGTCAAGTGGTCAGAATTGTAACAAATTGGAAATACAATGTCAAAATTGACAAAAAAAAAAAACGGTGTTAAAATCGAATTTCTTTTATAAAAAGAGTGTTTGTTGTGTCATTTACCCCAAATTAAACCAATAAAAAAAAACTTAAAAATCAAATAGATGTCTATATGGAAAATTGGGATGTAACCACCCTTTATAAAAATCATGTGTTCAAACATTCCGATTTGTTGGGAATTGTAGGGCTTTTATGTCCGCTATCACGTACTGTTTCATATTAATAGTAATATTTCCAGCCATGGCAAGAGAACGAAGAAAAGATCAAGGTGATGAAAGAAATAGGAGGGAGATTGATAATGGCGCAGGGGACACCGGTGAAGAGCATGAATTCAGATCTATGTTTAGAGGGCATCAAAGGCATTCCATATCAGAGTTAGGTTTTCACTTTTCACATGAACCATTGCTCATCATTAAACGTACTGGGCTAACTATATAGTATAATAACTGAGAGAGAGCAATACTAACACGGATATAATGCAATGTACAACACCAACAAAAAACTCTGAAGCAATGATCTCTTTTATATGCAAGAAAAACATTGCTCGGCTGTTTTGGGAGTTGGGACCTCGGACCTCAGTTGCGCAAACAAGCCATAGACACAGCAACTAAAATCAATCCAACAAATGTGTCCTCACAACACCTGGTGTGAGTCGAATGCAATCGATACAAAACAATACAAATAGATAAAAACGAAGACCATCAAGCACAATTTCATTTGATGCAATCAAAAAGAAACATAAGATGGTTAATAAGAACGTTCAATTACCAAAACAAGATAGTTTCATTTCAATTTCAGAACTTTTCAGCTAGAAGGTAATTACATCAGGGATCCCAAAAACCAACGAAAACCAGATTACTAAATATACTAACAAATCAAGACAATCTAACCGCTAGTGAACTTTGTCACAGCCTTGGTACCTTCAGACACAGCATGCTTAGCCAACTCCCCGGGAAGTACAAGTCTGACTGCAGTTTGAATCTCCCTCGAAGACAGAGTGTTCTTCTTGTTGTACCTTGCAAGCTTAGATGCCTCCTGAGCGAGCTTCTCGAAAATGTCGTTGATGAATGAGTTCATGATGCCCATTGCCTTACTAGAGATACCAATGTCAGGGTGAACCTGCTTCAAAACCTTAAAGATGTAGATCTTGTAGGTCTCGACTGATTTCTTGTGTCTCTTCTTCTTCTTATCTGCTCCGGCAGCCGATGCGTCTTTTGGGAGTTTCTTCTCCGCCTTGGGCTTCTTCTCCGCCGGTGCCTTCTCAGCCGGGGCCTTTTCCGCTACTGGTTTCTTTCCGGCAGCTGCCTTGGGTGCCATTGATACGGTTGGAGGGAAGATGGAAATAGAGAAAATGTGTTTGTAGTTGATGAATTCGAAAGGTAGGATGCGTTTGTTGGTGTATTGGGATGTGTTTATATAGGCTGTGTAAAGCTGATCTGATTGGTTAGATCAGACTAACGCGGATCGTGATTACTGGCCCTTAGTTTTAGAGAATAAATGAAACAATGATACTATAATCCTATTCTAACAAAATAATACCTATTCTAACAAAATAATAATTTTATTCTCCTTTTAACATGTGTCATCTTATTAGGTCTCTTAATTAATGCATATTTTATTCTTGTTTTGCCATGTATCATCCTATTAAGTTTCCTAATTAATGCATGTCACTTGTCAATCTATTAATTTTTCATTTCAAATTTCAAATTTTAAATTTTCCACTCTAATTACTTTAAATTAATAATATTAAAATAAAAACTACAATAAAATTAATACAAATTATAAAGTGATGTAATTTCATATATTTATTTAATTCAATGATTATAATTTTATATAATAAAAAACTCTTAATTAATAATTTATTTAAAATAATTGATTAATAATTTTGAATTTTTATACTATGAAAGTTTAATTAATTTTGTAACCGTGGTTCCCACGAGTTATAAACTAATTAACAAATATATTGCTATCAAAAATTACATAAAAGGCCGTAATTAACGACCATACATAAATGGGCACACTACATTAACATTTTTTCAAAAAATAAACCTAAGATATAACTTACAAATATACACACATAAAAATAGGGAAAAATAAAACAACCATAGCATATGACCAAAAATTAAAATCTATAACTATTTTTTTCTTATCCTCCATGATGGGGTAAATTAAAAAAAAAAAAATAAAGACTTCTTGTTGAATGTTTAAATCATTGTGGGGCAGTTCCTCAACAAGCCTTTATATATTTCTCACGCCTCATAGAGTGATTCGTTGTTCTAAATTTGCAATGACTTTCTTCAACTTTGCTATTTTTGAGAAAGGACAAAATTGATCAATAAATTATTTACACATTTTAACCCATGTGGTGATGGATCCTAGAAAGAGTGATTTAAGCTAATCTTTCGCGACGCCATTAAATGTGATCGGTAGCATACGAAGCAAAACAATCTTGTAAGGCACATTAGGGATATTGAAGTGGTCGGTTATGTCGTTGACCTTGTCGATATGTTTGTATGCGTCTTCGTGATCTTTCCCATAGAATGGGATGTCCTTGAGTTAGGCAAGTATGTGACCTTTCAATTCAAAGTTAGCAGTTGTTGGAATCACGGGTTGCATTTCTTGCTCGCTTTCTTCTTCAAATTCCGTTTCGTACTTGGTATCCTCCTTCTTAGGGTCTTCGTCCTTCAATGTTGTGTTGGATTCTCCCACTTGCTTCCCCTTTTTCTTGCCAAAAACCGATTTGAGATTCTTAAAATGTGACTTCTTTGGGGTTGCAGATTCTCCTACGGTTTTATCCTTGTTCTTCTTAAAATCTTATTTTGGGTCTTCAAGTGGTGGGATCAAAGGTGTATTTGATCCACGGGTCATAAAATACCTGAAAGAAAAACATAAAACACGCGTAAAACGAACAAAATGAAACTGAAAAATTTGTCAACTCGTCGAGTAGCTTCGTCTGGACTCGACAAGTTCAACGCCAACGCAGAAAAATAAAAACGAAAATTTTAAAACAAAAAAACTAGTAACTTAAACTAAGTAACTTGATGACGAAATTAGTAACTTTATGCAAGTTAAATCTTACACAAATGATCGATAACACTAGCAATTAAAATAACTATTAAAATCGTTCCCCGACAACGGCGCCAAAAACTTAATGTGTGTAAAATGCACCAGTGTTAATCCTACTACTTCAAACACAAAAAAAAAACATATGAAAAGCAGTGTACCTATCGATTAACAATATAGTTCAAGCAAGTAGGGTATCGAACACAGGGAACAGTTACAATTAAGATTAACTACTAGAATTACCTAATTAAAAACAAGTAATAAAAGATGGTTTTCTCTAGCTTGGCAAGAGTAAAGACTTAAATAAGCAAATAACACTTTAACAAAACAATTAACGACTAAAGCAACTAGAAGGTAACTTGATTCGATGATAAAAGAGACTTTTGTTCAGATTCGACTCATTTATTCCTATGGTTGATTTCATGGAAAGTGCAATGGACTAACATATCATTGGCTACCGATTCATAATGTGACTAGATTCATGTTCACTATTACTAATCCTTAGCAAACAAGTTAATTCAAATGGTGGTCAATTGGTTAAACTAACATGATTCCTACTATTTTATTCGGATCAAGTAAGACTTGTAATATTAACTAACTAAAATTTTCAATTCAATTAACTCATGTATGGTTGTTCATCATACATGCTTACACATTAATATACTTATTTTCTAGTTAATCCTAGGTTCATATTCACTAATACTAGGCATACAATATTGTGTTCACAAAATTATATGATTCAAGCAATTAAGAAGATGCTCATGCAACTCAACAACTTGATTGTTAACATAAAAACAATTGTTATCAACACATAAGGGTCTTTAACAAGCTTAACAAGACCAAATCAAATTAATTCAAGCCATAAAATCACACCATATTCATAAATTCATCTACTCTAAACATAAGTTATAAGCTTTAAGCTCATATATACAACAATTAACAACCTAAAAACGAAATATAATGATGTAAACATAGTTTATGTAAAATATTAGGAAAAAGAATAGTGTTTATTACCTTTGATCTCTCTTAACTTGAATGTGACATCCCCAATTTCACGGCCAGAAAAGACCGATTGTTTATGCTTGTTTTTAAAATCAGAGTAATCCTTTTAAAGAAAACGGTTGCGGAATTCGTTCCCAAAACAAAATATGATAAGAATTTATCAAAACATTTATTTAAAGAAATGTATTTTTCATTTTATAACAAAATCTCGGGATGTCATGTTCAATACAGATCAAAAGCATAAACAGAACAAAAATAGACCTTACAACAGTTTTTCATAACTACTGGCATATAATCCATAATATCTCGCTATGTCAGCCAACTTATGCTCTTGTACCATAACTTGTAATACAAAGAACACCGAGAGGGTCAGCCTTGGGGGCCTTGTGAGCATATAGGGTTTTCAACCCACAATAATGTAATTATTATATTCAGTTATCAAACAATCAATCCAATTACCCACCCTCATTATCTCCATTTATTTCTTAAAGATTTATCCTAAGAACCGATTACGCTTCTCCTATTCATTCCTAAGGATTCCCTAACGAACTGGCACAAAGTCTAGTGCTACCAAGGTTCTTAGATTACCTCTGGTGAACACGCAGTTCACAATAATTAATGAACACCTAGTTCAAGAACACCCAATGAACACTTAGTTCCAATATTACCCAATGAACACCTAGTTCAAAAACACTTAATGAACACTTAGTTCAAATATCCTTGATGAACACTAAGTTTAAATATCTAATGAACACTTAGTTCGAATATCCCTGGTGAACCCAATCACCTAAGGAACACAGAGTACGAAAGCTCTTAGTTCAAACAATGTGATAATAAAGTATATCTCGATCCTGCAAAACCACTAATATTATAAACAAATATACATCATATTTCTGAAACAATATATCGCATCCCGTTGATCCCCACATACTGACCCTATACAATGATCTTATGAGATATAGCCTAAGGAATCGATATGAACCACAAACTGACGAAGCTGCTTCGGAAATTCCCTAACAGCAAACGAGGATCAATAAAGACATCAAATGAGGGGAATGGAATAAGTTTCGCCACGGACCTTCGTTCGTAAAAGAAAGAACCACAAGACAATTAAGTCATGGGTAGTTATCTAGATAACAATGCCTAGGCGTGGTCCGACTATCATGAGGTATTATACTCCAATACTCTACCTATACAACATCGAACTTTGCCTAGCAGTGGCCTAAATACATGAGGTATTTCATCCCCATACGCACCCTATCCATCAATATAACACCAAACATACCTAGCAGTGTTCTATTACCGACACACTTTATTAGGCAGTCTACGAAGTTCCCTTAATTACTTCGTGAAAGAAAACACTGACATATGAAGCTCGGTCGATCACTTCATAAAAGAAACGATGACTCCAAAGCTCTCTCAAAATAAAAGTATGGGGAAACACTACTAGAGTACTCCTGTACGCTCCCGTAACCGACACACAAAATTGTCATAAAGACTTTGTACATGATAGTACTTCTGGCATATTATAGTACTCTGGTATGCGAAACACTCGTGCCCAAGAACATAATAGTACCTTGGCACAAGCAGCGCCCAAGACACAGAGCTTTGAAAAGGACTTCGTACATAATATGTACTTCTGTACGTAGGACGTACTCCACCGATCATCAATCTCGCAACGCACGTACTCTTAATAAGAGACTACCCAATGTCCAAACTTAATTGAACTAAACATCCCATTTAAGTCTTAACCCATCACTAGGCAAACCTACAATGTTTATAATCTATTTTTTTGATACTATCTCCGTTTAGGCAATGCCAACTAGTTATACTTAACACAAGGTTTTAAGTAATAATATCATATATACACATCTTAACACATATTGAACCATATCTGATTCGCACGTTGTATATCATCAAATATATCTAACCCGTATTTCGGACAATAACATATACTTCACATACATATGTATATTTCATACTTTAATCAATACTCGTATTAAAATCATGTTCCTAAAAAGGGAATATACACATGATACCTTATCGAATGAACACGTAGTTCAAAAATACATAATCCGTACTCCCGGATCTTAAATTTGCCTCATTACCTAATCCATATTCCCGGATCTAAAACTAACCTCTTGACCCAATCCATACTCTCGGATCTAAAACTAACCTCTTGATTTGATCCATACTTTCGGATCTAAAACTAACCTCTCGATCTGATCCATACTCTCGGATCTAAAACTAACCACTTTATCCATTTATCCCATACCAACAATCTCATTTACCCTTGTTCTCTCCAACATATTTGTAGATACAAAATACATATACAGTTTAACTCATTAAAACCTATATAATTCGTCCATTCCACAATCATCTTAAATAAACAACAATATATACACATATAACACGTATTTTATAGCAAATACTTAATATTTATGTGTAAGAAGAAAGTGATCACACACTCACTTGATCAGAAGATGATCGTACAACACTACGACTTGTAGAAGTAGTATTCTTCGGTAGATCTGGAAGATCTTCACAAAAAACCGGCTTCTCGTGGGCAGAGCTTCGGCTCGGGAATTTCACTTCTCGGGATCTTCGTGGCTTCGGGACTTGCTTCGAGGCTCGGTATTAATTTCGGGGCTTTGGGATATTTCTTGCACAAAAAACGAGGTAAAACGGGAGAGAGAAGAGAAAATGAGCAAGAATGTCGGCTGCCCTTGCAAGGTATTTATAGGGCTAAACCCTCGCATTACGTTGGGCGTAATGCTTAGCTACGCGGGGCGTAGTGCCAAATAACGTCATCACTTACGTATGCGAGGCACTCAAGTCCGAGGGGTTCATGCACCGGGGTATGCTAGACGTACTTCGGATAAGAGCAATGAATCCTTCGGATATACATCCGAATTAAAGATTAAATATATATTTTAATTATTTAATAAACTTCAAAAATCCATATCTTCCTCATATGAACTCCGTTTTCGACGTTTATTTACATCCACGCGTAGGTGAGACTACACTCTACATCTTTCGTTTAGACTCCGTCGGCTAATTTTGACATTTATTTTTAGTAGGCCGGGATAGGAAAACTCCGTTACAAATTCATAACTTCTTCATCCGACGTCCGTTTTCGTCTGATTTTTATCGTTGCACTACTAATGATGAGATCTTCGATTCTCATTTAGATTACTTCGGCTAGAAATCACTCGATCTCGAATTCGAGTTTCGGGCTGCATACTACTAAGCTGAAACTTAGAAAAATCATAACTTCCTCATACGAAGTCAATTTTGGGCGTTCTTTTTATGCATGATCACGGTTTAACGAGCTCTACGACTTTCTTTTAGATCACTAAGGCTAAATATTGCTCTAACGTAAATTCACGATTTACGTCACGTTGTGTCGTACCGGTTCTGTCGCGAAACTTCGACAGGTCATAACTTCTTCGTTATAACTCGGATTTCGGCATTCTTTATATGTACGAAATCCTTGTAACATATACTAAAACTTAGTTAAGATTACTCCTTTTAAATAATCTTCCTTCAAAAATTCAGTTTTGACGTTTATCGTCTCTAAATTGACTAGTCCTGATCTACGGACGTTACATTGATGTCTAAGCCGAATTCTCGAAAATCAGAGCATCAAGAACCCTTCTGATCGCCAATAAAGGAGTGTTGGTTCGTGAATATTCTGACCTTCTTGTCGAGTTGATGGACAACTCGTCAAGTTCTTCCTCTTTTAAGCTTTATTTCATTAAACATTAATCCCCAAGCTTCCAATTGCTAGTTCTTCTTCCTTTTTCACTTGAGCATGTCTTTAAGGCTGTAAATATAATTTAACATAATTAAGTACCTTTTGTTCATGAATCGAGATAAAATATCCAAAAAATATTAAGACATTATACAAAATAAATGATTAAATATGCACATATCAACGACCAACTCGTCGAGTTGATCTTCGAAAATGTGTGTGACTCATAATTCCTACTCGTCGAGTGTGTATACCTTAAAATCGACAAGTAGACCTTTCAAAATGATGTTTTATTTTTCATAATTAGCCTTCTAGATTTCGTGTGTTACATACTTCACTCACCGTGGAATTCTTCCAGTTCATTCCACCACCACCCCTTCACTGCTCCATCTTCGATCGTTATTCTCTATTATCAAGAAACCACCGCACATGAGCTACGACGTCCGTCTGGTTCTCCACCGCTTTCTTATCACTTCATCTTCTCTATCTTCCACTCCATTTTCCTCCATAATGTTCTCCTTTATCTAAGAATCATCGCCTTTTTTAGGGTTAGCAAAAGTGAGCGTCGCACCAACATCGCTCCTTCAGTCCCTCCACCGCCAACATCTACCGATTTTGGCTTCTGTGATGTACGAATTTAGGATTTTTCCCGGTTTCCTAATGTTGAAAATGTTAGCGTCGATTACGATGCTTGGTTTCAAATTCCACCAAACAAGAAATCAAGGGTTGAATCTTGAAAGACGATGAAGGGTTTTTCGGTGGAAGCAAAATCTTGATGTAGAAGTGAATGAAATAGATGCAAAAGATGCATCTTTTGAGTGAAATAACATTTTTTGCATTAATCATCTACGCATGTCAAGTTTTGCTTTTTATTTACATTTAATTATGTTAAATTTGTTTTTTTTTTTTTTAACTGAGTAAAGCATTTGAACAAGACCAAAGTACCCTCCTTCCTTAAAATTTTTAATGTTATTTTTAGACCAAAACATACTAATCTTTCATGATTAATTCCTTTTGGAAACCTCAATGGACACGATTTATATTACAAAGTACTCATTAATTGGAGAAGGCAGAAGGATTTTGGCGAAAAATACATTTGTTATTAGAAACACAAAAATCATTTTCTAAAAACCCTTTCTCTATAATTCAACCTCTTCTTTTCTTTTCCTTAATTTATTTTTATGTGGACTTGCTGTAGCTCACAAGTTTAACCGGTCTTTGCTTGCTGCTCCTGACCCTGTTCTCTTTTTGCTACGCCATGAATAATTAGTGGTGGTATTGCACTTGTAGTTTTTAAACATTGGGCTCCATGTGAATCAAATCTCATTACTTTCAGGGTATTATTACCACTTAATGTATTAATTATATATTTCCTTTGTTTTCATTAATTATATTTTTCTATTTTCTTTATAGGTATTGTGCTACTGAAACTTTAGGACACAAATTGATGTTTGGTAAGTCTTTAAATGTTTATTTCGGTAAATATAAACAGAGTGATGTTTGTTTACAGGTTTCTTTCTATTCATTTTATTAAATAATTCATATGTTTTTTATTATTTTAATAATCTCTATCAATATATTCAGTAGAATACCTGCATGGGAATTAGGTTTTGAATGATTATGATTATTAGATTATAAACACTTATTATTAAAGAACGGATTTGGTACCCATATACACAATTAAGGTACATTGAAAAAAAATGGGCTTCATGTTAAAAGGTATTATTGATAGCAAACTTATCATTTGAAGATGTTTAGTTATTTGGGCGTCTTGTGACATTTGTTATTTGTAAAAAGGGTGTTTTCTGTTATGTTCTAAAATATAGGTAAATGAGTGCGGGTTGTTTAACCCGTATCCGTCGGGTTCGGTTGATACCAGTTGCCCCGAAGTATTTAATATTGGAGTTCAGTTCATTTGTGTCATATAGATATTTTGTTGTTCTTTCCACTCGCAGTGCTTTTCTCTACGTTTAGGGTTTTCTATTAGGGTTTCTATATTTTTCACTTGTTCTTGAGTCGATCTGTTCATAAATGGTTATTAGAGTGTTGAGTGTGAATGTAGTGAGGTTTTTGTCCTGTAATTGTTGATGTAAACCAACTATTTCATGTTTAAATGAAATGTTGATGTTGGGAAGTTGTTGAGTTTATACTTTCCTACATGGTATCAGAGCTTGAGACTTCGTCGTTTTCTTCGTCGGTGTACATCGGAGGTCCTCTTCTTCATTGGTAGTCATCGGAGGTTTTTTCATCTTCAGAAGACATCAGAAAAGGTTGTTTCTAACCTTGTTTATTTCCGTTATCTACTTATCTGTCGACGGAGATCTATAAGGTTTTATAACCTTTAGATTTCTCACCAAGATCGATTTGTTTTAGTGTTCTTCGACTTAGGTTTTTATCGGATCTTATTTTTTGTTTTTTTATGATTGGTACTGTGAGTGTTCTTTGTGATTTCTTGCAGGGTCACGACATCTGATCGGTGTATTGATACCTTGTTTCTTGAACAACTGTTGAACTGAAATCATCCAAACTTTTATCGATTAATATGTCTGTCTGAAATAACACTCAAGGGATCGGAGTTCATCACCGATAAACCCTTAGTAGAGAACGGACAGATAGAGTCGATCCTTCGACTGCTTCATCCTAATAGCACTGTGAGGGGTTTCTTGTTCCCTTTTATCTCTTTTTCATATCTTGTGATTGGGTGGTCCTGGTTGTCTTGAGTACACCAATTATTCTTGTTTGTTTCTTGTCTGTTTTTTGGCTCTGTATTGATTGTCTTGGGCCCCAACAAACGTGGTGACCATCTGGACTTTAAGTCAATACATGAGTCTGTTTTTTTGTTTTCTTGTTTGATTAGCTGTTATTTTGTGGTTTTCTTGATCTTATTTTATTAGTTGTTATCTTTTTAGCTTTATTTGTGAATTGTTGTTCTTTCCTGTTATATGGCTAGTTCAAATGATCCTCCAGGAGGAAGTGGAAAGGATGATTCAATCAATCTTGATGGTCCTCTCTATGTCCATCCTTCTGATAATGCTACTACAACTATTGTTACTGTGAAATTATCTGGAAATGAAAATTTTCGTATTTGGAGAAGTTCTATGTGTAGAGCCCTTAAGGCTAGAAACAAACTAGGTTTTGTTGATGGTACTTTTCAAAAAGATAAAGTTGAAACAAATAAAGAGTCAAAATGGGAAAGGGCAAATGTTGTTGTGTGTTCTTGGCTGTTATCATCTATTAGTGATTCAATATATGCAAGTCATGCTTATTCAGATAATGCTTAAGAAATTTGGGAAAATTTATTTGAAACCAATAATAAAGCTGATGGTTTGTCTAGTTCTTATTACTTCAATAAACTAGATGCTTTGTGGAAGGAGTTTGATGGTCTAACCAGTCTTATTGAATGTACATGTGAGGCTGCTGTTAAACTAAATGATCACTTTAAACTAATGAAACTCATGCAATTTCTCAGTGGTTTGGATGAATCTTATAACCAAGTTAAGAGTCACATATTGCTTATGGATCCACTTCCTAATGTTAAAATTGCTTTTTCAATTATATCTCGTGAAGAGTCTCTTCAAAGGAATGGGTCCCTTTCTAATGACTCTCAATCTAGTCTTAAAAATCAACCTAGTGCTTTTAATAGTAAGTTGAATAATAAATTTTCTGGTAATTCTAATAATAGAAACAAAGGTTCAGCTGTTCAGTGTAAGAATTGTGGATTAAAAGGACATACAATTGAAAAATGTTATAAACTAATTGGGTACCCAAAGGACTATAAACCTAGGAGTGATGTTAGTTGAAATAGTAGTCAAATTAAAAAATTTAATACAAATTCATCTGTTGTTACTTCTGGATCATCTGATCCTGGAGAGCCTGAATTTCATCAACTTACTAAGGATCAATATGCCAAGTTTCTTAGCCTAATAGGTGAAAGAAAGTCTAATGAGGAAGCATCTATCAGTTCAAATATGGAAGGTACTTGTTTGTTTAATGTTTGTAATTCTTCTTATAATGGATTGTTGATTCTGGTGCTAGTTAACATATGATAGCATCAGAATATCTTTTGCATGATACAATGGATGTATCTAACCTTAATCTTATAGTCAGTCATCCTAATGGAACTTGTGCTAAAATAGAAAAAATAGGAAACTTAAATATTTCAAATACCTTAACACTTTTTGATGTATTTGTTGTTCCTGAGTTTAATGTAAATTTAATGTCAGTACACAAGGTGTGTAAAGATAATAAGTGTGAGGTTGTTTTTAATGAACATAGTTGTAAAATTCAGGATTTACACTCAAAAGAGATGGTGGGGAATGGTAGTGAATCTGGAGGTCTCTATTATGTTGATAGTGTACCTTCTGGTAATTCCTTTAGCTCTAATTTTGTTGTGTGTTATGTTTCAAAATTAACATGGCATAATAGACTTGGTCATCCTTCTAATCAAGCTCTGAACTCTTTAAAAACTCATCTTAAATTTGGGAATGATTCCTTACCTCCATGTGATGTTTTCCATAAAGCTAAACAAACTAGGAGTTCTTTTCCAACTAATCAGCATGTAACTTCTTGTTTAGGTGAACTTATTCATCTAGATTTATGGGGTCCCTATAGAGTGGTCACTTCAGAAGGTTTTAAGTTCTTTCTTACTATAGTGGATGATTTCACTAGGGCAACTTACATTAATCTGCTTAAGTCTAAAAGTGAAGTGTTTTCTTGTGTTGTAGCATTTTTTAATATTTTACTAAATCAGTTTGAAGTTAAAATTAAAAGGGTTAGGTCAGATAATGGAACAAAGTTTTTAAATCATAACATGAAAAGTTTTTTTGAAAGTAGAGGTGTAATTCATCAAACTTCTTGTGTCCATACACCTCAACAAAATGGGGCGGTTGAACGAAAACATATGCATATTTTAAATGTAGCTAGGTCTTTAATGTTTCAATTAGGGTTGCCTTTGACTTTTTGGGGTGATTCTATTTTAACAGCAGTTTTTTTGATAAATAGAACTCCCACTTAGGTATTAAATGGAGTCTCTCCTTATGAAATTGTTTATAAATCTATTCCTAGATTTGATAGACTTGTGTCTTTGGATGTCTTTGTTTTGCAACAAAATTGAATAATCTTGATACATTTTATGAACGTGCTGAAAAATGTGTTTTACTTGGTTATTCTTTGGAACAAAAAGGTTATAAAGTATTGAGGTTTGATTCAAATTTTGTTTTTGTTTCCAGGGATGTCAAATTTTATGAATTTATATTTCCGTAGAAGCTTAAACCTTTAATTAGTGATAAAACTAATGTTTTTGATAATCCAAGTGACCCATTTTCCAATGATGAGCCTCAATTATCTAGTTCTCTTCAAGAAAATAGTAGTTTAGATAACTTAGGAACAACCCTTTAGTCTGAAGGTACTAGAGGAGTTCAACACCTAGTTGAGACCCCTAATAATGAGGTCATCAACCAGAGTGACAGGGCACATGTGCAACAAAATGTTGTGGATGTTCCTAGTTCATCTACTTTGGCTGAGGATAATATCTTAGAACAAAATAATCCTTCTGATGATCACTTGTTAGGTGTTACTCGATCTGGTAGAAATGTTCGTTTACCAACAAGATTTAATGACTTTGTTGTGGAAAGTTCTCACAAGTATGGTTTAGAAAAATCTGTGAATTATTCTTTGTTAACTAGTGATAGTAAATGCTTTGTGTCTAATCTTAATAAGACATTCGAACCTAGTACTTATTCAGAAGCTTCTACTGATCCAAACTGGATTAAATCTATGAATGAGGAAATGGAAGCTTTATATACAAATCATACTTGGGATATTGTTGAGTTGCCTAGAGATAGAAAAGTTATAGGCTGTCGTTGGGTTTATAAAATTAAGTATAAATCAAATTGTGAGATTGAAAGATATAAAGCTAGACTAGTTGCTAAAGGATATAATCAAAGAGAAGGAATAGATTACGAAGAAACTTTTTCTCCTGTTGCTAAGATTGTTACTGTTAGAATTATTATATGTGTTACTGTTAATAACTCTTGGCCTCTCTATCAATTAGATGTTAATAATGCTTTTTATATGGTGATTTAGTTGAAGATGTTTATATGAATTTGCCTAAAGGTTATCATTCTAAAAATGATAGTAGAGTGTGTAAACTTGTTAAGTCTTTGTATGGGTTAAAACAAGCTCCACGAAAGTGGAATGAAAAAATTTGTTCATCACTTTCAGTTTTTGGATTTGTACAAAGTCTAAATGATTATTCCTTGTTTTTTTGGTCAAAAAATAATACTATTGTCATTTTACTAGTTTATGTTGATGACATAATTCTAATTGGTAATAGTAGTATAGAAATTGAGAATGTTAAAGTGTTTCTTAAGTCACAGTTTAGGATAAAAGATTTAGGTTTACTGAAATATTTGTTGGGAATTGTGGTATTATCTACATATAGTGGTGTTTGTCTAAATCAAAGGAAATATTGTTTGGAATTATTAAGTGAGTTTGGTATGCTTGGTTGTAAACCTGTTAAAACTCCTTTGGAAGTTAATTTTGTGTTTAATAGAGATTGTGACGATAATTCAGATCTTATAAGTAATATAACTGAGTTTCAAAAACACATAGGGAAACTAATTTATCTCACTGTTACTAGACCTGATATTAGTTATGCAGTTCAAGTGTTGAGTCAGTTTATGCATAAGCCCAGGAAATAACATCTAAATGTTGCTTTCAGATTGTTAAGTTATTTGAAAGAGTGTCCTGGAAAAGGTGTTGTGTTTTCTAAATCTAACAATTTTGATATTATTGGTTATGTGGATGCTGATTGGGCGAAATGCTTATCAACTAGAAGGTTTGTTTCTGGATATTTGGTATATTTAGGTAGTTCTCTTATTTCTTGGAAGAGTAAGAAACAAAGCATAGTATCCAGATCCTCAACAGAATCCGAATATCGTGCTTTGGGTTCTGTAACATGTGAAGTGTTGTGGATTTTAAAAGTTTTAAGTGATATTGGTTTTAAAAATTTAACTCCAGTTAAGTTGTTTTGTGATAATGAGTCTGCTATTAAATTAGCTTTAAATCGAGTATTTCATGAAAAAACCAAACATTTTGAAATAGATGTTCATTTTGTGAGAGAAAAAATTGAAAATGGTGTTTTAAAGTTAGTTAAAATTGATTCCTCTAATCAAAATGCAGACATTTTAACTAAGTCATTAACTTCGTTTCAACATGAGTATTTGTCAAAGATACTTGGACTGTTAAACTTGTTTTCTGGAAAATAAGTTTTTTAAATGATAAGTTTGAGAGGGGGTGTTAAAAGGTATTATTGATAGCAAACTTATCATTTGAAGATGTTTAGTTATTTGGGCGTCTTGTGACATTTGTTATTTGTAGAAGGGTGTTTTCTGTTATGTTCTAAAATGCAGGTAAATGAGCGCGGGTTGTTTAACCCGTATACGTCGGGTTCAGTTGATACCGGTTGCCCTGAAGTATTTAATGTTGGAGTTCAGTTCATTTGTGTCATATAGATATTTTGTTGTTCTTTCCACCCGCAATGCTTTTCTCTCCGTTTAGGGTATTCTACTAGGGTTTCTATATTTTTCACTTGTTCTTGAGTCGATCTGTTCATAAATGGTTATTAGAGTGTTGAGTGTGATTGTAGTGAGGTTTTTCTCCTGTAATTGTTGATGTAAACCAACTGTTTCATGTTTAAATGAAATGTTGATGTTGGGAAGTTGTTGAGTTTATACTTTCGTACACTTCAATATATATATATATATATATATATATATATATATATATATATATATATATATATATATATATATATATATATATATATATATATTGGACAAATAAGAGTTTCTTTTAATTACAATCATCATTCATGTATGTATTTATATTGAAAGGTATAAGTAAAAAGATATATATTCGACCCTTTTTAATTTGATTCACCCATGTAAAACAAAATCTCTCAAAGTTGAAGATACAAATTACAGGCCCATATTTCAATAACATAATACTGACGTTTTTGGATTTTTTTTTTTGTTAATTTCCCCATTATATTGACAAAACTGCAAATTTGGTCCTTGTGGTTTGTAAAAAACTTTGGATGTAGTCCAAAAAGTTTTCGACTTGCATGGAATGTCCAAAATCAAAACTTTTTCGTGAATTTGGTCCCAAAATTAGAAGATTCCCGTGGTTTTGGTCCTTGGAAGACTTGAAATGACGGTTTTACCCTTCTAATTTCCTTTTTACATTATTTTTACCATTTATAATGTTTTTATAACTACAAAATAAAAAGAAATTAAAAAAAAATATACACCCAACCATATCGTCTCTCTCTCTCTCTCTCCTCCTTTTCTTTTTCTTCTTCTTCTTCTTCTTCTTCTTCTTTAAAATCTGCAACAAAACACAAATCCACTTGAATATTGAGTGTAAGCTTCGTTGCAGCCCCCTATTCCTCCCTCCCCTTTTCTTCGTCGAAAACCCAAACAAAAAAGACCTAAAGGAGACTGGCACCTCTAACCTACAACTGGATCAAAAACACCCACCACTACATATTCAAAATCAATCTCCAAATATTCTGGGGACATCGGTTTTACTTTTCCTTCAAATGAATCGAGCTGTCAAAAAACCAACAAAAACTTACCTTAAAAGCTTCAATCCATCGGTTTTGCATTCATCAATTTAATCCCGCAGAAACCCAACTCAATTTAACTGTCACACCCCCAAACCAAGGATGGCGGAAACGTCCAGGGGTGGAGGACTTCATGTACAGTATCACAACAACGTGTATAATAGTGCTCAAAGTAAATACAACCATCATAAATATAATTGAAAAAGTTACACCAAGGTATATGTAATTAAAACGTCGAATGTAATGGGTCTGCCCTAGGTCCACAACCCAACGAGGAACAGGAGATGAGGCGGAACCACCAATTCTAAGCCAATCACGACTAGGTTCTATATAACTCTAGCATATACACTTAGAAATTATAGTTGAAAACTAACAATGCGATATTGAATGTGGACGTAAATCCAAAAAACCGGAACCAATCCTAGTGTAGTGTACGAAATAGTAATAGTGACCGTGAACATAAACTATACATATCATAGTTCATCGGATAGTGATAGTGACTAGTGAACATGTACTATGCATATTATAGTTTACCAAAAGTGGTTGTGATGGTGAATATAACCTATACATATCATAGTTCATCAAATAGTGATAGTGGTAGTGAACATGAACTATGCATATTATAGCTTATCAAAAGTGGTGGTGATGGTGAATATAACCTATACATATCATAGTTCATCAAATAGTGATAGTGGTAGTGAACATGAACTATGCATATTATTGCTTATCAAAGGTGGTGGTGATGGTGAAATCCTTTCTTGTAATTAAGTTCGTAGTGTAGATGAAACATAAACTATACCTATTATAGTTTATCACTTTGTTTGTAATATATATATGCCATAACTATACTGATTATAACTAGCATGTTCGTTTGTGGGGGTATAATGGCTTAACTATACTTATTATAGTTTATCATAATTATTTGTGTGGGTAGTGAGCATAAGCCTTACTTGTCATAGTTTACCAATGTTTGTATTTTAATGGATATAGCCTTATATTATCATATATATATTTACCATACTTATGGTGGTAAGAATCCATTTGTTTTCTGATGTATGTCTATATAATAAGACAAGATGACATATATGGTAATAACACATCAACACATGAAGGTACACACCTTGCTCAACAAGTTACAAGGTGTATATGAAATTGAAAACATTTTTCTAGTATTGCCATTTCTATTCTGTTTTAGAAAATTCATAAAAAAATCATACGGAGTCAAAAACTAGATCCGTAAATTCTGAGAGTTCCTAAATTGTGTCTAGTTTACTCATAATTTTTATCATGATTTTTGGAAGCCTTTAACTTGTATTAAAATGCTCATATTCACAGACTGGTCCGAATTTGTGTTTGAAAAGACAGGCTGTTTTGTAAAAATCACCATAAATTGTAGACAAATCGTGTGGAGATGTGCAAGTAGTCATTTTAAAGCTAAGAAGTGGAACTACTTGCACCTAAAATAGTTTTGAAAACTAAAATTATTAAGTTGTCCAAAACAGTCCGTGAATGGAGTTAAACTTTTCTGATGAGGGCTGTTAGAAAAGTTTAGTTATGTTCTTGGTGTTTTAACTTGTATTCCCCCCTGAAAACTTGAGAAAACATGAAAATGTAGGGGTATGAACTTACCTTGAGTGATTTTAGAAGATAAGTGTTGAAGAAGAGAAGTGTTCAACCCAAGAACACTTGAAGAATCACTTGAAGATTCGAAGATCTAACACAATTATGATGGAGTTTGTGTAAGATATCCATGATTTGAGTAGAAAGAAGTGAAATAATCATAAGGAGAGTGGATTTTGCTTACCAAATGTGGAGGAAAAACCCAAGATCAACCCTTAAATCTTGAATTCTAGAGAGAGGAAGTGAGAGAGAAAAGAGTTTGATCTTTTTGGTGAAAAGAGAGAAAATGAGAGAAGTGAAGAGAGCGGAGACTTTTCTAGCCTTTGACCAATTGTGTGGTTGGAAAAAGGTGGGAAAAGTACAATGAAGTGACTATGTAAGGGCTGATGGGGAATAGTGACATGGAGTGGGTATGGGAGGTTGCTTGTGTCATAAAATAAAGGAAAGTCAACACTCCACCTTTGTACTTCACCCACTCTTTTGGATAAGGTTTTATCCTTAGAAACGTGATAAATCATTAATTAAAGGGGTCTTATATGTTAAAATAAAGTTTGAGCGAAAATCCCGTGTTAAAACAATTAAAAACGAAGCTAAAACGCAAAATTAGTCGAAAACCGGGAGAAAAATGACTTCCAGCTAGACCTCTCGGTCCTAGGCCGAGGTTCGGTCCCTAATGATGCCGAGCCGGAGGCGAGATGGGGCGAACCAGAAGCGAGAAGCGAAGGCGAGGGCTCGGTCCGAAGCATCAGGATCCGAAATGGACCGAAGGTTCGGGTTCGGGTGATATGCGAGGTTCGGTTCCAGGAGGACCTTCGGCCCCTAAGAGAGGTTTCGGGTCCTAAGAGGACTTTCAGGTCCTAAGAGGGGTTTCGGCTCCTTAAGTCCGTTTTTCGCGTAGACTTCCGTTTTTGGGCTGTTTTCGCCAAATTCGATGGTCGGGATGCCCCGAGTGACTATAGAAAGTTGAGAGAGATTTTGAGAGAGATTTGGGAGAGATTTGTCATACTTTGAGAGATTTCTCCTACAAGGAGATATTTGGGAGAGATTTCTCATACTTAGAGAGATTTGGGAGAGATTTGACATTCTTGGAGAGATTTCTCCTACAAGGAGATATTTGAGAGAGATTTCTCATACTTAGAGAGATTTGGGAGAGATTTGACATTCTTGGAGAGATTTTACATACAATGAGGTATTTGGGAGAGATTTCTCATACTTAGAGAGATTTGGGAGAGATTTGACATTCTTGGAGAGATTTCTCCTACAAGGAGATATTTGGGAGAGATTTCTCATACTTAGATAGATTTGACATTCTTGGAGAGATTTCTCCTACAAGGAGATATTCGGGAGAGATTTCTCATACTTAGAGAGATATGGGAGAGATTTGACATTCTTGGAGAGATTTTACATACCAAGAGAGATTCGGGAGAGATTCTCAACAAGAAGAGATAGAGTGAAAATGATTGAGAGGGGTTTCATTGGTGACCTTTTTTTGAGTGTTTGGCTTCGCAATGCAAGGTCCGTAAACCCTGTTAAGCCTTGTTTAAAGATCCTACACACTCCCGATGAGTATGTATCATTGTTTTATCGGTTTGGCTCGTCACTTACCACTGTTTTAGGTTAAGGAGATCTAGACGTACATACTTTTCGATTTATGATCTCTTATTAGAATAGCGAGTAGTTTAGCAATTACATAACGTAAGCCATAGTACACAAGGGTTAGTTGGGTTGACCGGTTTGACTTGTTGACTTTATTTGACTTTGAATTGACCAGAATTCGACGTTTTCACATCATCCCCCTGTTAGAGGGAATTTCATCCCGAAATTTGAAATCAGGCAGGGAGTTTGTGAGTTACTAAGGTCGGCTCTACATTATTTTGATTCTGACTAAGAGATGAGTTATTATACATGAAAACTTAGCTTATACACATTATGATATAACCAAGACTGGGCTGATAGTAAAATGTGTGATTCTACTTCAGTTTCACATCCCAACGAGGAAAAGAAACTAAGTTAGAATTATCACATTCTATTGTCTACCAGGTATTCGTTATACATAACTGGGGAATGTATAAGTGAGGAAATCATAACAAATAACATTCTTAGTAATCCTTCTTAATGACTAGAGTTCCTAGTCAGGGCTAACATTGAACCTAGATGTATTTCGACCGTTCACCTATAGAGTAGAAGCATGTTCTCGAAAGTTTCACCTACATCCCTATGATGAAGTCCTATTACGGAGTAGAAGTAAATTCGTAGAATGGTCTCATGAAGTTTGTCGTTCAAACCGGGTTCCATTGGTTGGTGAATAACATGATCCAACCTTTGAAAGAGAATTGGGAACGATCTCGGAGCTAAATTACTCTAGTCCAACAGCTTGACTAAAGTGGGTTTCAGATAGACTCCTATGGAAGTATTTGAACAAAGAGTGTCACATAATTTATCCGACTGACAACGTCATTGATGTTTAAGATGTAACAAATTAGGGAAAATTGACCTTGAAGAGGGTCTTACATTACATCCAGAGAAGGAGAGTTTTGGCCGTCTAAAGGCCTAACTAAAAGTACTTACAGTACAAGAAATTGATTATGGTAAGGAATAACCCGTCTGATGTCACATGACGGCCTTGAAATTTCTTATTGTTTATGCTCTCAGTTTAATCCTTGGCATTACTACTATGCATGCTTTAATCGACGCTAGATTTAATCATATAAAGAAATTTGGGATTTAAACATCGATGTTAGAAACACGTACTGATACTTGCGGGCAGTTCTGGGGTGGTCTCTCCTTCGGTGATCGCAAGCACCCTTCCACCACCACTGGCATCTCTTGCACTTGGGCAGTTCCTTTTAAAGTGTCCCGTTTCTCCACACTTGTAACAGGTTGGGCTTACTCCAAATCCGGGGAACTGGTTGATGGGTCGTACCAGTGCCCTACAGAAACGGGTAGTGTGCCC
Organism: Lactuca sativa; assembly: GCF_002870075.4. Lineage (NCBI taxonomy): Eukaryota > Viridiplantae > Streptophyta > Magnoliopsida > Asterales > Asteraceae > Lactuca > Lactuca sativa. The sequence goes on along the minus strand of NC_056630.2, from coordinate 29,063,404 downwards.
CTTCCTATTGCAGTTCATGCAATGCAATTCTCTACAAGCCCCAGTGTGATGGAAGCTACACTTGTTACATTTCGGAAGGGTTCCAACGTATTGTTTCATGGGGGTTGGCATGGTGAGGGTTGTGGCAGCATGAACAGCAAAAATTTGTGTGGTTGTCGTAGTGTTATGACTGGCACGATGGTCGATGAGTTGTTGTGCCAACTCCTTGGCGCTGTCGAAGGTAGATGGTCTTGAGGCCAGCACGCTATCTTGGATTTCGGGGGACAATCCCCAGAGGTATCGCTCCAAATTATTGTCTTCCGGGGTAACCATAGCGGGACAAAGGAGTGCTAGATCACAGAATCGGTTGGTGTAAGTTGTAAGGTCAGAGCCTGCCATTCTGAGATTCCACAATTCTTGCTCCAGCTTTTGCACTTCGCCTCTTGAGCAATATTCTTTCAGCATCATCTTTTTTAAGTCCTCCCAACTTAACGAGTTAGCCACTGTAAGCGTAAGCGACTTAACCCTGCCGTTCCACCAAGTGAGACCTCTTCCGATGAAGGTGAATGCCGCGTACTTGACCTTGCTCGCTTCGGGGCAAGCGCAGATTTCGAAGATTGCTTCGGTTCTCTCGAACCATTGAATTAGTGCGATGACGCCCCCGCTTGAAACGACCCAAAAATACGACCCAAAATTTTCATTTTTCAACATAACCAAAAACCATAATCTGAGTGTCATATCATAAAACCATACGTGATGTATCTCACACATAATAAAAACACTGTGAGGGAAAAACTGTATCATATCTAAATCAAAAACTGAATCAACTCCCAGGATAAAAGCTGAAGTTGTGGTGTGTGCGATGCCATCATCCCGAGCTCTTCCCTTTGCTTGCGGAAGTACCTGAAACCAAAACTGAAACTGTAAGCACGAAGCTTAGTGAGCTCCCCCAAACTACCACATACCATACAATAACATATCAAGCACATACTGGTGCCTTGCCCCCTCCATCGAACCGAAGTCCGAAGCTGACTGACTGGGACCTTGTCCCCTACATTGGACCGAAGTCCGAAGCTAACTGACTGGGGCCTTGCCCCCTCCATCGGACCGAAGTCCGAAGCTGACTGTTTGGGACCTAGTCCCCTCCATCGGACCGAAGTCCGAAGCTAACTGTCTGGGACCTTTTCCCCTCCATCGGACCGAAGTCCGAAGCTAACTGACTGGGGCCTTGCCCCTCCATCGAACCGAAGTCCGAAGCTAACTGACTGGGGCCTTGCCCCTCCATCGGACCGAAGTCCAAAGCTAACTGAACACAACATATCATAACATATCAACCGGCATAAACTCACATATAATGCATACTACATCGGGCCGTAGCCCGGAACACATAACACATAAATCCTGTCTGAGCCACGAAGGCATCAAACATACTAACTACTGTATCAGATCAACATCCGAAAAATACTGCTAGCTAAACGGGCCGACATTGTGGCCTTAGACCCGTTCCGACTAGAAGGAAACTCACCTCGTGAACTGGCTGCTGAGTGAATGGCTCTGAGGGCTAACTGCTGCTGCTCCGGTATCTCCCCGGCTACAAGTCCATAAACACACTCAATCAAATACTAAACACTGCACTGGGTAAAATGACTCTTTTACCCTTGGTCAAAGTCAACTCTCGGTCAAAGTCAACCCACAGTTGACCTGACTCGCCGAGTTGGGCCGCCAACCCGCCGAGTCTCTAATCTCACTTCTCAATCCTACTCGTGGCTACTCGTCAAGTATGACATCGACTCGACGAGTACCCTCTCGATCCAAGAACTCAGACAATCTTCATCCGACTCGCCGAGTCATATGAACAACTCGACGGGTTGTTCTTGAGCTTAAGAAGATTGCCTTGGACTCGCCGAGTTATAAGAACAACTCGCCGAGTCCCTCCATTACTGAGTCTACCCTCGAACTCGCTGAGTCCACTCCACTACTCACTGGTCCCACTCGACACCGCTCAAAAGGAAGAAATCGGGGACTCGCGACTCGACTCGCCGAGTCGTTCTTCCGACTCGCCGAGTCACAACCATGCAACTATTCTACACTCGATTCTGCTTGAATCCGTTACATACAAATGATAGATCGGAGTCCAATAAGCTGATTTACCACGTAAAGTTTCCAACTTTACGTGTACAAACACATGAAAAAGGGGATAAAGGCTAAAAAGGCACTTAAAAGGGTAGATCTAGGGTTATTATGCAAAATAGCTCCATAAAGGCAATAGATCTGGGCTCTACAACTCCTAAATGGACAGATCTAAGGATATCTTGACATAAAAGGGCTTCCATATCAACATAAGGCTTGAGAAAAGCATCAACTAGATCTAGAAGAGTTCTAATGGGGTTTTAAAGCATAAAAGGGAAGGAAATCCGAAGAATACCTCAAAGAACTCTGGTTTTACCTTGAATCTTTGCTCTACAACTCTTCTCCTTGCTCCTTTCTTCTTCTCCTTCTTCAAGCCTTCACAAATGCACACAAGATCACATAAATCACTCAAGAACGAATTAGGGTTTTCTCACAGCTCTCTGAGGGTGAAGGAGGCGAGATTGGGGGCTATAAGGTGGCTTAAATAGTGGGCAACCCGGGGATTTAGGGTTTCTCACAGACAGACAGACTCGCCGAGTCTAGAATATGGACTCGCCGAGTCGCCAGCTAACACGTGCTCGAAATCCCGTCCCTACTCGGCGAGTCAGGCTATGAACTCGCCGAGTCCCTCTTGCAAACTTCAAAGTAAATACCATGGAATCATCATACCGGAGACGGGTCGTTACAATTCTCCCCCACTTATCTCAGACTTCGTCCTCGAAGTCTGCTACGGCTGAATCTGCAAATATCTCTGGGTAGTGCTCTCTCATCTCCTCCTCAGCCTCCCACGTCCATTCAGACCCCTTCCGGTGTTGCCACTGTACCTTCACTAACTGAATTTCCTTGTTCCTCAAGGTCTTGGTCTTCCGGTCCAGAATCGCGACCGGCCTCTCAATATAATTCAGGCTACTATCAACCTGAATATCCTCTAGAGGAACGACTGCTGACTCATCCACCAAACACTTCCTCAACTGAGACACATGGAAAGTGTTGTGGATCTGACTAAGCTCCTCAGGAAGATCTAACCGATAAGCAACCCGACCCACCCGGGCCAAAACCCTGAAACGACCAATAAATCTGGGGCCCAACTTGCCCCTCTTCCGGAATCTGATGACACCCTTCCAAGGTGAGACCTTCAGAAGGACCATATCTCCCACCTGGAACTCCAAGTCTGAACGCCTCCTGTCGGCGTAGCTCTTCTGCCGACTCTGCGCAGTCTGCAGTCTACTACGGACCTGCTGGATCAACTCGGTCGTCTTGAGCACCACCTCTGTGCTCCCGATGACTCACTGACCGACCTCGCCCTAACAAATCGGGGTCCTACACTTTCTCCCATACAACATCTCAAAGGGAGGTCGATCAATGCTCGCATGATAACTGTTGTTATACGAAAATTCCGCTAACAGAAGATACGTATCCCAACTGCCACCGAAATCTAGAACACATGACCTAAGCATTTCCTCGAGAGTCTGAATCGTCCTCTCGCTCTGCCCGTCCGTCTGAGGGTGGAAAGCGGTACTGAAATGGAGACGAGTACCCATCTCGTCGTGGAACCGCTTCCAGAATCTGAATGTAAAACGGACATCTCGGTCTGACACCACCGATACCGGCACTCCATGACGTGCCACAATCTCTCGCACATAGATATCGGCTAACTTCTCCGCCGATATACTCTCCTGGATCGGGATAAAATGGGAACTCCTCGTCAACGGATCCACTACTACCCATATCGAATCCACTCCTCGTGCGGTCCTGGGAAGCTTGGTGACAAAATCCATGGTGATGTCCTCCCATTTCCACACGGGAATGTCTAACGGCTGCATCTTGCTGTGAGGTCTCTGGTGCTCCGCCTTGACCTTCCTGCAGGTCAGGCATCTCTCAACATACCAGGCGACGTCCCGCTTCGTGCAGGGCCACCAATAATCAGGTCGAAGATCTCGATACATCTTCGTCGCCCCTGGGTGGATAGAAAATCGAGACTTATGAGCCTCGTCCATCAACACTTGTCGTACTCCACCCCAGTACGGTACCCACACCCTCCCGTGAAGCGTCAGCAATCCCCGACTGTGATAATCAAACGAGGCTACTCGGCCCACTATCCTCTCATACTTCTGCCTCTCCTCCTTGAGGCCCTCCACCCGAGCCTCCTTGATCCGCTCCAACAACGGAGTGATCACTGTCATCCTCAAACACAGATCTCTGATAGGGGCCGCCGACACTTTACGGCATAGGGCGTCGGCCACCACGTTGGCCTTCCCTGGATGGTAAAGGATCTCACAATCATAATCCTTTAGCACATCCAACCACCTCCTCTGCCTCATGTTCAGACTCGGCTGATCCATAAGGTACCTCAAACTCTTGTGATCCGTGTAAATAGTACAACAGACCCCATAAAGGTAATCCCTCCAAATCTTGAGGGCAAACACAACCGCCCCCAGCTCTAAATCATGGGTAGGATAATTAGCCTCGTGAGGCTTCAACTGTCTCGAGGCATAAGCTATCACATGGCCTCGCTGCATCAATACTGCTCCCATACCTGTGATCGAGGCATCACAGTAGACTACGAAGTCCTCTACTCCCTCTGGCAAGGTAAGGATCGGAGCCTCGCACAATCTCTGTCTGAGGGTCTCGAACGCTGCCTGCTGCTCAGGCCCCCAACGAAATACCACCGACTTCTTGGTCAGTCGGGTGAGCGGCACTGCTATCTTGGAGAAATCCTGAATAAATCTCCGATAATACCCTGCCAACCCTAGGAACCTCTGAATCTCAGATGGAGACTTCGGGACCTCCCACCGCATCACGACCTCTATCTTGGCCGGATCTACCAAAATACCCTTCTGGTTGACGAGGTGGCCAAGGAACTGCACCTCGCACAACCAGAACTCGCATTTGGAGAACTTTGCGAAAAGTCTCTCCCTCCTCAAAACCTCCAGCACCTCTCGCAGGTGCTCCTCATGTTGTTCCTGCGTCTTGGAATACACCAAGATATCATCTATGAATACTATCACTGACCGATCCAGCATCGGCCTGCACACGCGATTCATGAGATCCATGAACGCGGCTGGAGCATTGGTGAGCCCAAATGGCATCACCACAAACTCATAATGACCATACCTGATCCTGAAAGCAGTCTTCTGTACATCCTCATCTCTAACCCGCATCTAATGATAACCGGAGCGTAGGTCGATCTTGGAGAACCAAGACGCTCCCTGAAGCTGATCAAACAAATCATCTATCCTCGGAAGTGGGTAACGGTTCTTCACCGTTACCTTATTCAACTCCCGATAATCTATACACAGACGATGCGACCCATCCTTCTTCCTCACAAACAGGATCGACGCTCCCCAAGGCGAACTGCTCGGCCGAATGAAACCCTTGTCTAACAGCTCCTGCAGCTGCGTAGACAACTCCTGCATCTCAGGGGGAGCTAGTCGATACGGTGCCTTGGCTATCGGAGCCGCACCAGGAATTAGGTCGATCCTGAACTCAACCTGCCTCTCAGGAGGTATCCCCGGCAAATCCTCGGGAAACACATTCGGGTAGTCTCGCACCACAGGAACATCATCAACTGTCGTCTTGCCCTTTTCCCGGGCATCCAAGACGTAAGCTACAAAACCGGCGCAACCCTGCTAAGCATAGCGCCTCGCCCTTGCGGCGGAACAAAAGGTCGGTCCACGCTGTGGCCTCTCGCCCTGAATCACTAACTCTCCCCCACTGGGAGTGCAAATCCTCACTATCTGAAGCTCACAATCAATCACCGCCCCATTGGGGCTTAGCCAATCCATGCCCATAATAACCTTATTCCCTCGCAGGGGAATAGGTACCAGGTCCACTGAAAACTGCTCATCAAACAACTGAAGAGAACACCCTCTATGCACTCTGCCGACCCTCACGGTCCTATCATCTGCTATCTCAACCTCTAATGGACAATCCAGCTCCCCTGGAGCTCTACTAAATCTCTTGCTAAGCGCAAGCGATACGAATGATCGGGTAGCCCCCGAATCGAATAATACCATAGCAGAAATGTCGTTCACAGAGAACGACCCTAAATAAAACATACAATCATAAGCAATATTCAAACGATAATAATAATAAAGAGATGAAGGGAAGATACATACCCGTCACCACATCAGGAGTCGCTCGCGCCTCCTCTGCTGTCATCTGAAACGCCCTACTCTTCGCCACTGGCGCATCAGCTCGGCCCTGCCGGCCATCTGTAATCCTCAAAGTAGCAGGGGCAGGTGCAGCCACCTTCCCTGCTGCGGCTAAGCTCGGACACTGGGACTTTTTATGTCCCCTCTGATTGCACTGAAAGCAAATCAGATCTGATGCTGCAACGGCAGTAGCAGGGGCCGTACAATCCCTACTCAAATGCCCAATCCGACCGCACTTGTAGCAGCCGGAACTCCCTGCCTTGCACGCTCCATCGTGCATCTTCCCACACCTACCACATCGTCCGTGGCTCGGCTGTCCCCTGGACCTGTGATCTGAAACCCTGGGCTTTTTGCTCGAACCGCCTGTACCCGAAACCGCCTCCGGTTTCCTCTTCTTCTCCACCTCGAGATCAATCTCCCTCTCCCGAGCCCTAGCAATCATGTCATCCAGCGTTTTACAGCTGGACCGGCTCACAAACTGGCGGATATCGCTCCGCAACATCTCATGATAACGGGCCTTCTTCATCTCCTCATCGGCTACGTACTGAGGAACGAGAAGAGCCCTCTCCCTGAACTTGGCGGTGATCTCCGCCACTGTCTCTGTAGTCTGGGTGAGGTCCTGAAACTCCCTAGCTAACTTCTGCACCTCAATAACCGGTGCAAACTCCGCCCTGAACCTGGTAGAGAAATCAGCCCAGGTCATGGCGTCCAATGCTGCGTCATCTCCAATGGAATGTCCGACCTCCTCCCACCAATCCCGTGCCCTGTCCTTCAGAAGACAGGACGCCAATCTGACCTTGTCCCCCTCGGGACACCTGCTAGTGCGGAAAGCGTTGGCCACATCCGCCAACCATCTAGTACTCGCTATGGGGTCCCGCGCCCCATGATAGTCCGGAGCTCCACATGCCCTGAACTCCCTGAATGTAAGGGTGCGCAACCCCATCATGGCCGCCACCTCAGCACGGAAGGTGCCCAATCTCTCATCCATCAGCTGTAGAATTCCCTCCTTGATCGAACCGAAGATCACAGGAGTCTGCTCTATAATGATGCGCGTAATCTCCGAAGAAAGAAACTCTCAGGTCTGCTCATCCATGCGCTCGTCCCCCGAGCCTGAACCTGATCCCTCCCCGGCACCTCCATTGCCGGCTGCTGGTCTCGAACGCAAAACCACCATTCTGAAACACATCACAATTACATCAGAAAACTGAAATATCTCAAGGGATCATTGATACTACAACTAGCTTCCTGGTCTTGTCTCGGCCTTTCTTGATTCGAGTACGGATCCTCTGCTTTCAGTAGTACGGGCCCATACTACCTTCTACATCTATCCGTACTTTCTTCAAGAACTGCCTTGACTCCACCAAGTCACTTCTACTACTACTGATCTCTGCTACTCTCATCCTAGGCTTGCCTTAGGGAAACCTCAGACTCAACTCAACTAGTCCTCAGCTGCTGAAGGTCTCCTTATAATGCTAGTTAGCCACCACCTGAACACCATCACATGTGACGAGGATCAGATAATCCTTCAAGTAAAAGACTCGTCCCTATAACGGTTGGACTCAAACAAGAGCTGCGCAATAGGGCCAATTCCAGCACTCTGGGATTATTCAACCCTGATCACATGTGGTGTGACGTGTTCACCTAATGGCTAACTCCCATCACTCAGAACCCCACAAAGCACGAAGCAAACAGCATTCGGATAAAGGAAACATACTCAGGCAAAACTATTCTCATAACGAGAAACTGTACTAGCATATAATGCTAAGCTCATACTATCAGGCATAACCTAAACAGGCTATCCTACTGCTGTCTACTCAATACTAGCATGCAACACTCATAAAGCTGTAACACATAAAGCAGGCACATAAGGCATCCTCCTAGATCCTTAGTCCTATACTAGCATGCTGTTCTACTGAAACTGAAACTGAACACATAACTTGTATGGGTAATTTGGGAGGACTTACTTGAGCTCGGCTGATCGCATGCACCACACCTTTATCTCGTTTAAAATTTTCTTTCTTTCTAAGTGCTTTCAAAACTCATTAGAAAACATTTTCCTTTTAAAAATCTTTCTATCTTCCCCATAGTTTGAGTTCAGATACACCCGGAAGTGTATCCGAATCCCTCAAACCAAGGCTCTGATACCAACTTGAAACGACCCAAAAATTTCATTTTTCAACATAACCAAAAACCATAATCTGAGTGTCATAGCATAAAACCATACGTGATGTATCTCAAACATAATAAAAACACTGTGAGGGAAAACTGTATCATATCTAAATCAAAAACTGAATCAACTCCCAGGATAAAAGTTGAAGCTGTGGTGTGTGCGATGCCATCATCCCGAGCTCTTCCCTTTGCTTGCGGAAGTACCTGAAACCAAAACTGAAACTGTAAGCACGAAGCTTAGTGAGCTCCCCCAAACTACCACATACCATACAATAACATATCAAGCACATACTGGGGCCTTGCCCCCTCCATCGAACCGAAGTCCGACGCTGACTGACTGGGACCTTGTCCCCTACATCGGACCGAAGTCCGAAGCTAACTGACTGGGGCCTTGCCCCCTCCATCGGACCGAAGTCCGAAGCTAACTGTCTGGGACCTTTTCCCCTCCATCGGACCGAAGTCCGAAGCTAACTGACTGGGGCCTTGCCCCTCCATCGGACCGAAGTCCGAAGCTGACTGAACACAACATATCATAACATATCAACTGGCATAAACTCACATATACTGCATACTACATCGGGCCGTAGCCCGGAACACATAACATATAAATCCTGTCTGAGCCACGAAGGCATCAAACATACTAACTACTGTATCAGATCAACATCCGAAAAATACTGCTAGCTAAACGGGCCGACATTGTGGCCTTAGACCCATTCCTACTGGAAGGAAACTCACCTCGTGAACTGGCTGCTGAGTGAATGGCTCTGAGGGCTAACTGCTGCTGCTCCGGTATCTCCCCGGCTACAAGTCCATAAACACACTCAATCAAATACTAAACACTGCACTGGGTAAAATGACTCTTTTACCCTTGGTCAAAGTCAACTCTCGGTCAAAGTCAACCCACAGTTGACCTGACTCGCCGGGTTGGGCCGCCAACTCGCCGAGTCTCTAATCTCACTTCTCAATCCTACTCGTGGCTACTCGTCGAGTATGACATCGACTCGACGAGTACCCTCTCGATCCAAGAACTCACACAATCTTCATCCGACTCGCCGAGTCATATGAACAACTCGACGGGTTGTTCTTGAGCTTAAGAAGATTGCCTTGGACTCGCCGAGTTATAAGAACAACTCGCCGAGTCCCTCCATTACTGAGTCTACCCTCGAACTCGCTGAGTCCACTCCACTACTCACTGGTCCCACTCGACACCGCTCAAAAGGAAGAAATCGGGGACTCGCGACTCGACTCGCCGAGTCGTTCTTCCGACTCGCCGAGTCACAACCATGCAACTATTCTACACTCGATTCTGCTTGAATCCGTTACATACAAATGATAGATCGGAGTCCAATAAGCTGATTTACCACGTAAAGTTTCCAACTTTACGTGTACAAACACATGAAAAAGGGGATAAAGGCTAAAAAGGCACTTAAAAGGGTAGATCTAGGGTTATTATGCAAAATAGCTCCATAAAGGCAATAGATCTGGGCTCTACAACTCCTAAATGGACAGATCTAAGGATATCTCGACATAAAAGGGCTTCCATATCAACATAAGGCTTGAGAAAAGCATCAACTAGATCTAGAAGAGTTCTAATGGGGTTTTAAAGCATAAAAGGGAAGGAAATTCGAATAATACCTCAAAGAACTCTGGTTTTCCCTTGAATCTTTGCTCTACAACTCTTCTCCTTGCTCCTTTCTTCTTCTCCTTCTTCAAGCCTTCACAAATGCACACAAGATCACATAAATCACTCAAGAACGAATTAGGGTTTTCTCACAGCTCTCTGAGGGTGAAGGAGGCGAGATTGGGGGCTATAAGGTGGCTTAAATAGTGGGCAACCCGGGGATTTAGGGTTTCTCACAGACAGACAGACTCGCCGAGTCCAGAATATGGACTCGCCGAGTCGCCAGCTAACACGTGCTCGAAATCCCGTCCCTACTCAGCGAGTCAGGCTATGAACTCGCCGAGTCCCTCTTGCAAACTTCAAAGTAAATACCATGGAATCATCATACCGGAGACGGGTCGTTACACCACTTCAATCGAAAGAATCGGGTTTGCCATTTGTGAAGTCCTTGTAAGTGCATTCCTTTGTGCGTCCTGTACTGTCCCCGTGGTTAGAGTTTGTGGCTCCAGATCCCGCACCACCAGTACCATTTGCACCAATTTGTGACATTGCAGCTGCCACGGCTGCTGTTACGGCAGCTTGAAACATTATGGAATCAAACTGCGGAGGTAGTGGTAGAGGTGGTGTTGGTGCCGTGCTGATGGAAGGTCTGGACTTTTTCTTTGGCGGCATAGTCCTGTCATAAGTTGGTAGAGACGAACAGACGATAAGTTTCTAATAGTAGTGACAAGTCGGATGTTATCAAGCCAGACTTGTTTGTATTATGTTCTGACTTAAAAGTTTTTTTTTTGTATGTAATTTATAACAAAGCCCCTATGAATGAATTTAGTGGTAGTGACTCAAATGCAACTTGTGTTTTGTTCCGAGCCTGATCCCCTCCTAAAATCACTTGGTATACATTAAGAATTTCTTGGAGTTACCATATGTAAATTGTTTGTAATACAGGGCTATATAATACGCGGAAAGATCCCAATGAATTTTAATGCGATTCAATTTACTTAATATAATTTAGTGTATAGGGTTCGAGGAAAATAGGTCTACATCTCATTAACGTAAGGAAAATTTTTGGACAATGCTACGGTTCCCTTGAATAGTCTAGACTCCGGATTCTGAAGGATTCGAATGTCACACCCCCAAACCAAGGATGGCGGAAACGTCCGGGGGTGGAGGACTTCATGTACAGTATCACAACAACGTGTATAATAGTGCTCAAAGTAAATACAACCATCATAAATATAATTGAAAAAGTTACACCAAGGTATATGTTTACATGCTTCAAAATCAATTACATTATGATGACAAAAGTAAATTGTTGACGGTTTAACGTCCCATCCTCAAAGCGCTGAAGTTTTTCCTGTTTCACTGATTTCCTGAGAATACAAGTAGTTTTGAAAAAGTGTCAACGATTAAGTTGGTGAGTTCATAAGAGTTTTGTTTGAAATAGAAACCGTTTTCCTTGTAAAATCGATAGAGTTTGATTTCCAGAAAATCCAATAATTTCTTAGTTAAGTATGAACAGAATATTTCTATATGATGCGTTAATGAACCCTAGAATGACCAATAGATTTCCCCTATAATCGTCCAGCGTATATAAGTCATATAAGATTTAAGTTAGATAAAACGTTGAATATAATGGGTATGCCCTAGGTCCACAACCCAACGAGGAACAGGAGATGAGGCGGGCCCCACCAATTCTAAGCCAATCAAGACTAAATTCTTATATGACTCAAGCATATACGATCAGCGATCATGGTTGAAATCTACCAATTCTAGATGAAATATAGTTTTAATACCAAAATAACTATTCTATGTGAACCCGGTACTTTGGAATGTACCCATTCATATGAAGACCCGGTACTTTTCCTCAAAATGTGAAATGTAAGTTTCTTTGTTATGAAATAGTGCATCCTAGAATTCCCTATAGATTTCTTCTATAATTTCCTTATGTATATAAGTTGTATAAAATTAAAGTTAGATAAAACGTCGAATGTAATGGGTCTGCCCTAGGTCCACAACCCAACGAGGAACAGGAGATGAGGCGGAACCACCAATTCTAAGCCAATCACGACTAGGTTCTATATAACTCTAGCATATACACTTAGAAATTATAGCTGAAAACTAACAATGCGATATTGAATGTGGACGTAAATCCAAAAAACCGGAACCAATCCTAGTGTAGTGTACGAAATAGTAATAGTGACCGTGAACATAAACTATACATATCATAGTTCATCGGATAGTGATAGTGACTAGTGAACATGTACTATGCATATTATAGTTTACCAAAAGTGGTTGTGATGGTGAATATAACCTATACATATCATAGTTCATCAAATAGTGATAGTGGTAGTGAACATGAATTATGCATATTATAGCTTATCAAAAGTGGTGGTGATGGTGAATATAACCTATACATATCATAGTTCATCAAATAGTGATAGTGGTAGTGAACATGAACTATGCATATTATTGCTTATCAAAGGTGGTGGTGATGGTGAAATCCTTTCTTGTAATTAAGTTCGTAGTGTAGATGAAACATAAACTATACCTATTATAGTTTATCACTTTGTTTGTAATATATATATGCCATAACTATACTGATTATAACTAGCATGTTCGTTTGTGGGGGTATAATGGCTTAACTATACTTATTATAGTTTATCATAATTATTTGTGTGGGTAGTGAGCATAAGCCTTACTTGTCATAGTTTACCAATGTTTGTATTTTAATGGATATAGCCTTGTATTATCATTTATATATTTACCATACTTATGGTGGTAAGAATCCATTTGTTTTCTGATGTATGTCTATATAATAAGACAAGATGACATATATGGTAATAACACATCAACACATGAAGGTACACACCTTGCTCAACAAGTTACAAGGTGTATATGAAATTGAAAACATTTTTCTAGTATTGCCATTTCTATTCTGTTTTAGAAAATTCATAGAAAAATCATACGGAGTCAAAAACTAGATCCGTAAATTCTGAGAGTTCCTAAATTGTGTCTAGTTTACTCATAATTTTTATCATGATTTTTGGAAGCCTTTAACTTGTATTAAAATGCTCATATTCACAGACTGGTCCGAATTTGTGTTTGAAAAGACAGGCTGTTTTGTAAAAATCACCATAAATTGTAGAAAAATCGTGTGGAGATGTGCAAGTAGTCATTTTAAAGCTAAGAAGTGGAACTACTTGCACCTAAAATAGTTTTGAAAACTAAAATTATTAAGTTGTCCAAAACAGTCCGTGAATGGAGTTAAACTTTTCTGATGAGGGCTGTTAGAAAAGTTTAGTTATGTTCTTGGTGTTTTAACTTGTATTCCCCCCTGAAAACTTGAGAAAACATGAAAATGTAGGGGTATGAACTTACCTTGAGTGATTTTAGAAGATAAGTGTTGAAGAAGAGAAGTGTTCAACCCAAGAACACTTGAAGAATCACTTGAAGATTCGAAGATCTAACACAATTATGATGGAGTTTGTGTAAGATATCCATGATTTGAGTAGAAAGAAGCGAAATAATCATAAGGAGAGTGGATTTTGCTTACCAAATGTGGAGGAAAAACCCAAGATCAACCCTTAAATCTTGAATTCTAGAGAGAGGAAGTGAGAGAGAAAAGAGTTTGATCTTTTTGGTGAAAAGAGAGAAAATGAGAGAAGTGAGGAGAGAGGAGACTTTTCTAGCCTTTGACCAATTGTGTGGTTGGAAAAAGGTGGGAAAAGTAAAATGAAGTGACTAGGTAAGGGCTGATGGGGAATAGTGACATGGAGTGGGTATGGGAGGTTGCTTGTGTCATAAAATAAAGGAAAGTCAACACTACACCTTTGTACTTCACCCACTCTTTTGGATAAGGTTTTATCCTTAGAAACGTGATAAATCATTAATTAAAGGGGTCTTATATGTTAAAATAAAGTTTGAGCGAAAATCCCGTGTTAAAACAATTAAAAACGAAGCTAAAACGCAAAATTAGTCGAAAACCGGGAGAAAAATGACTTCCAGCTAGACCTCTCGGTCCTAGGCCGAGGTTCGGTCCCTAATGATGCCGAGCCGGAGGCGAGATGGGGCGAACCAGAAGCGAGAAGCGAAGGCGAGGGCTCGGTCCGAAGCATCAGGATCCGAAATGGACCGAAGGTTCGGGTTCGGGTGATATGCGAGGTTCGGTTCCAGGAGGACCTTCGGCCCCTAAGAGAGGTTTCGGGTCCTAAGAGGACTTTCGGGTCCTAAGAGGGGTTTCGGCTCCTTAAGTCCGTTTTTCGCGTAGACTTCTGTTTTTTGGCTGTTTTCGCCAAATTCGAGGGTCGGGATGCCCCGAGTGACTATAGAAAGTTGAGAGAGATTTTGAGAGAGATTTGGGAGAGATTTGTCATACTTGGAGAGATTTCTCCTACAAGGAGATATTTGGGAGAGATTTCTCATACTTAGAGAGATTTGGGAGAGATTTGACATTCTTGGAGAGATTTCTCCTACAAGGAGATATTTGGGAGAGATTTCTCATACTTAGAGAGATTCGACATTCTTGAAGAGATTTTACATACAAGGAGATATTTGGGAGAGATTTCTCATACTTAGAGAGGTTTGACATTCTTGGAGAGATTTATCCTACGAGGAGATATTTGGGAGAGATTTCTCATACTTAGAGAGATTTGACATTCTTGGAGAGATTTTACATACCAAGAGAGATTCGGGAGAGATTCTCGACAAAAAGAGATAGAGTGAAAACGATTGAGAGGGGTTTCATTGGTAACCTTTTTTTGAGTGTCCGGCTTCGCAATGCAAGGTCCGTAAACCCTGTTAAGCCTTGTTTAAAGATCCTACACACTCCCGATGAGTATGTATCATTGTTTTATCGGTTTGGCTCGTCACTTACCACTGTTTTAGGTTAAGGAGATCTAGACGTACATACTTTTCGATTTATGATCTCTTATTAGAATAGCGAGTTGTTTAGCAATTACATAACGTAAGCCATAGTACACAAGGGTTAGTTGGGTTGATCGGTTTGACTTGTTGACTTTATTTGACTTTGAATTAACCAGAATTTGACGGTTGCACATTAACACCAATCGATTCAATCACGCTTACATCTACACATCACAGTCAGGGATTCCACCTGATAAAAATGCGTAAAAGCTCATGGGTTTTTAGAATATGCATCATGAAGTGGGTGATTCTAATGTTTATAAAATTCAATCATTTGTTCTTCACCAGTAATATGCATTAAAAAAAAACTCCCAATCCCTCATTAATAAACACAAATTGCTGAAATTGAACAAAAGTTGCAGAAATTGAAACTCACAAAGTCTTTGAGATAATGAATGGATCCCAGAAAATCTCTTCACCACAAAATCTACACCCACCCACATAATAATAAACACCAATTGTAGAAATTGAAAATCAAAATTTTTAGCTAACCTAGAAATTTTCAGAAAACACAAAATCAAATCTAAAATGGAACCTTAGAAGATTTCGATAGATGAGGGAAAGAGATTAGTAGGCTGTTACAAGTTAACATGTTTGAAGCTGTCGAATTTGCTATCGGATTCACCGTTGTCGAACTTATCGAGGTTTTGGTCTAGATGGCAGGCTTCAAGCTCCAAAACTTAAACCTATCGGCTCGAGAAGAAGAAGGGGGAATGGAGGCAGTGTCAGGTAAGAAACTTAACGGCGAGAAGGGTCAACGACTGTTGTATGACATCTTGACGGGAAAGGAAGGTGATATCTATGGAAACGAATTGATCATGGAAGTCTTTTTGATGAGAGAGTGAGGGGGGGGAGATGTGGGGTGGGTATTGTGTGGTCAAATAGTCATGCCCGCTTTTTTTTCTTTTATTTTAAAACAATCAAAATAAACACAGAAAATGTAAAAAAGAAATAATAAGGGCAAAATAGTCTTTTCATATTTATTTGGACCAAATTCACAGAAAAGTTTTGATTTTCGACCTTCCATGCAAGTCGAAAACTTTTTAGACCCTATCCAAAGTTTTTACAAACCACAAGGACTAAATTTGATGTTTTGTCCATTATATTTTATATAACTTGCATGTTAACGTGGATTTGAGTTTTTTATATCATCCTACTAGATGTAAACCCGTGTATTATACAGGTTGATAAAAAAGTTAAATATTAAAATTAAACATTAACTATTTTTTTTAAATAAAATTTTGAAACAAAGAAAGAAAAAATGTTTTAATTACAATTAATATCGTGCAGGGCCGTTCCAAATATATTTTGGGCGCAGGGCGATTGAAAAAAATAGGTCCTTAAAATACATAAATGGCATCAAGTTTTTTATAATAACTCAATAACTGGAAAAATTTACTTGTATTATCTTTTAAATATAATAATTTTCATAAAAAATTTGGGCCTTTTGAAAAATGGGCCCTGAACTGTCGTCCCTATCGCCTACCTTCTGGGACGGGTCTGATATCGTGTTTATTACATTTAATATTTTGCATATATAACTATTATGTGACTTTTTAATTTTAAAATTAAAAAAACCTACGAATTGACATGTATATATTATTTAATTTCGAAAATATTATAAAATAACAAGTATCAAAATTAATGAAGATTGAAAAGCGACAAAATAGATATTCATTTATTATAATTCATTTTCACTCTCTATTCGTAGAAAAAGATACCAAGAGAGATAACGTATTTGTTTCTATTTTTTTATCATTTGTTTTTGTTTTTTCAAAAATTATAAAGAAATTATTTGACTTTTTTTCCCTTACAGAAATAATGTCAGTTTTTTGGTATTTTTTTTTAGCATAATGGGTATAATGGTGATTTCATAAATTATAATATTTTTCTGTTGTAATAGTTTTTTCAAAACTCTTTAAACATAATGTTTATATTTTTTTTCACCATATCCGTCATCATATGTTTCTGTTAAAGAGTTTATAACAAAAGTTTTTCGATTTCCGTTTTTTTACAAAAATTAACATTTAGACATCTACAAACGATCGTATCACCGGATTCTTCAGAGAAAAACTGGTCGACAACATATTTAAAATAATCGAAGTTTCATCTCCCAAGTGTTGCTGTGAATGAAAACTAGAAAAACGATACAAATTTGTTGAAGCTTTCAACTGGATCGTCTCAGGCATAAACACAAACACTGTTGGAAGTGAAAACTAATTGATACAAAACACTAACAAAATAGATATCAACGAACAATATCATCCTAATTTCATTTCAGACAAACAAACCAATCAAAAGTAAATATAATATGGCCGATTAAACAAAGCCTTCCATTGCCGAAACAAGATAGTTTCATTTCAATTCAAGAACTTTTCCACTACAAAGTACTTACATCATAGATCACAAAAACAAACAAAAACCATGTTGCAATAGCTACCAACAGATCAAGACAATCTAACCGCTAGTGAACTTTGTCACAGCCTTGGTACCTTCAGACACAGCATGCTTAGCCAACTCCCCAGGAAGTACAAGTCTGACTGCAGTTTGAATCTCCCTCGAAGAAAGAGTGTGCTTCTTGTTGTACCTTGCAAGCTTAGATGCCTCCTGAGCGAGCTTCTCGAAAATGTCGTTGATGAATGAGTTCATGATGCCCATTGCCTTACTAGAGATACCAATGTCAGGGTGAACCTGCTTCAAAACCTTAAAGATGTAGATCTTGTAGGTCTCGACTGATTTCTTGTGTCTCTTCTTCTTCTTATCTGCTGCCGATGCGTCTTTTGGGAGTTTCTTCTCTGCCTTAGGCTTCTTCTCTGCTGGTACCTTCTCAGCTGGAGTCTTTTCCGCCACTGGTTTCTTTCCGGCAGCTGCCTTTGGTGCCATTGCTAATGTTAGAGTTGAAGTGAAAATGGAAATCGAGAGGATGTGTTTGTATAAGAGGAATACGAAAGCTTGGATGTGTTTGTTGATGCGTTGGGGATGTGTTTATATAGGCTGTGTAAAACTGATCTTATTGGTTGGATTAGACTGACGCGGATCGTGTTTAGTGGCCGTTGGTTTTTAGAGTGCGATTGAACGGTGGATGTAGCGGATCTCGAAATTTTTAAGGAGGTTTCAATTTCTGGCGGTAAAATCTTTCTAGAACTTAAATTGGATTGAAATTCAAATCTTTTAAACATATGCGGTGATTATGGGTTCGAAGCATCTACTCCATCAAGTTTTTTTTATATTTGTTGGTTTACGCTTTTCGAATAAATTTACATTCATTATTTGAATATAAACATTATAATAGAATATTTAAAAAAAAATTGTCATGTTATATTTTTTTCACTAGGCTCGTCATCCAAATGAATATGTTTTAAGATATATATCAAAAAAATATTTACATCATATTAATTTAAGCCTCCGTAATTTTTTAACTTTCAACAAATTACTAATTGTTCTCTTGAATAAAAATTGAGGAGTGGGAAGAGAAATAAGGGGAAGGAAAGGAGTGAAGTATATGGAAGGAGAATGTGGAAAAGATAAATGTGTTCTCGAGTTTAAGGGGGAGTGGGAATAAATTTTGTTGTCAGATGACGCTTTCACCCCTAGTTAGGGTTCATCAGCTTCGTCGGAGGGAGAAGACGAAGGAGAGAATACGTCGATAGTAAAGACAGAGATAAGTGAAAAAATAATTTTAGACCCACAATTTTGAATCAAAGTATCAAAACATTATTTACAAATCATAATAAGTCAGAGTATCGATCAACATAAACCGTGGGATGATGTGTATAGTTACGCCTTCGTTTTCCTCCGCTTATCGGAAGTACCTGAAACATTGAAATCCAAACTGTAAGCCAAATTTTCACGAGCTTCCCAAAATTCCCACACCACACACAAATACATATACAATACAAGCATGCATACAAGGTTTGTTGGTCCTTTACCTAACCCAACCATATTGGGTTTGTTGGTTTACAACACCGAGCAGTAAAACCTCAACTCCACCATCCACGGTTTGTTGGCACATGGCGTCAACCCAATAATCCAGGTTTGTTGGCACGTGGCCTCAACCTTACCATATCGGGTTTCTTAACCTCCAATCTCAACCCAGCCATATTAGGTTTGTTGGCACGTGGCCTCAACCTAACCATCTACATGTCGATATATACACAGACAAATCACACATATAACTATCATAGCAATCCTACATCTTATGATATATAAATTCAATAAATGGGTCGACTTTGGTGCCTTGTACTCGTCGACATAGTGAGAGAACTCACCTCACAATCAAAAGGATGACTGCACAGATCTCCGCTACTCACACCGACTCTACCGCTCGCTTAAACAATAAACGGTGACCCAATTACATACTGATAATCCAAAATACTCAAAAAGCCCCCAAGACCAAATTTTGTCAAAAAGCCAACGTTCAAACTTGGCCAACACAGACCAAGTACGCTCAACGTACTCGGCACGTACGCTCGACATACTCACAATCTAAATCGGGCCTCATGCAGCGTACGCTCAACGATAAGTCGGTTTTACATAAAAACTGATATGGAAAACCAACAAACTGAACCCAACAGTTTAGATATTGGATTGGGTTCTAACTTTTTGAAAATCGATAAGTCGGTTTTACATAAAAACCGACTTATAACGACCCATGCTTACCTCTACCATTATCTTCTTTGTACACCATATCTTTCTGCCGAACACCTACTAAGCTAAATATATTATAGTTGCAAATGAAAATTATGTAAGAGGAAGATAGTGGTTAAATTTCTTAAAAATTTGGAAGCAAATCAAGTTACGAATTGAATGTTAAGAACTTTGGACGATTACAATGCATATATAATTCAAGAGCAATGTAGTATGGTGAGTTTGAGTACCTAATACTTATATATCTTATTGGGTATATTCACTTTTCGTGTATATATATATATATATATATATATATATATATATATATATATATATATATATATATATATATGTATATGTATATGATCGGATGAGGACTCAAGAATTAGTGAGGAATGTGAGGACAAATATTTGCGTATGACATAAAGAAATAGATGGATGAGATTTTATTTTATTTATCGTCAAAATATTGCGATATGATATGAAAAATTTAAATTATGTGCGGAAGTTTGCAAATTCCGAAGAAAAAAAATTAAATGTTTGGAGGGTTAAATATAAAAAAGAAAAAAAAAAAAAAGGTCAAAAATCGGACCCCGATCAAGCCTCACGGGCCTTTCACACCTCTAATATAAATGCATATCTATATATTCACCAACTTATAATTATTATCCACGTTCATAAATCGTGTGCCCCTTCAGATTCCATTATTCGTTTCATAATTTAACATTGTAATCCTTATTAATATTTGTGATTTTTTATATACATACATACACATGTATGTAAATGTGTATAAATGAGTATGTGAATGTATATGTATATATAATGTGTGTGCGTGTATATATATATATATATATATATATATATATATATATGAATGTATATGTATACATAAATGAGTGTATATGAATGGTATATATATATATATATATATATATATATATATATATATATATATATATATATATATAAACTTTTCATTCTATAAGTACCAAAAATATCCAACATTTTTCACACAAAACTCTATATTTTCTCTCAAAACTCATTCAACCACAATGTCGCCATCATCTTCTAGTTCGTCCAATTCAATGGTGCAAGAAGATGTAACATTTTTAGTTTCGTCATGGCAAAAACAGTGACGTATTTCCATAAACGGAAAGATAAAAGTTAACGTTCACGTTTTTCTAATGAGAAGACCTTGTTGAATAGAAATTGTGAAGTCTGACACAATCGTCTTATAGCTGACAATTTTGTAGATGATGTCACGCACGCTGAATAGTTATGAAGGCGGTTCTGTATGAGGAAAGAATTATTTTT